>NC_056746.1:119564043-119880293 GCF_019279795.1 Protopterus annectens | reverse complement strand
CCAAGACCGGGACGACAGACAAGAGGAGAAGGATAACACTTGCACCACACCTCCAGCCACACACAGACCTACTAAACCAGCACTGGCAAAAATACACATATATACACAAAATCATACTCGGAGGCTCTAAATAAAAACCTGCAAAAGCATCAGAAACCTCCAAAGCAGACACCCAAACAACCTGCACCTCCCATCACAAACCAGACAACACATAAAACACAAAAGCAGTGTGCCGCACAATCACAGCCCTTAAGGCGAAATAACATACCTAACACACTAGTAATAGGCAACTCTATAGTCAGACACACTGACGTCCCACTCACTAGGCTGGACAAACAGAAGGTTACTTTTAGCTGCCTGTCGGGAGCCAGAATCCACCATATAACACAAGCACTCAGGTCACTCCAGAACAAGTACAAATATGACTCTGTCATTGTTTATGTTGGTGTGAATGACCTGAGACGTACCTCCCTGGACTACATGAAAAGAGACATGGAAGACCTCTCTGATCATGTAGCCCAGGCTGGTATGACCCTGACCCTGAGTAGCATCTTGCCCTCACCAAGAATGATACCTCAGTATAAAGAAAAAATGATCAATTTCAACAACTGGCTAAGCTTCTGGTGTCATTCAAAGGGGATCCAGTGTTTGTCAGCCTGGGACGACATGCTCGACAAGCCACGTTGCTTCGCTAGAGACAGCTTGCACCTGTCACCCCTACGCTTTCAAATACTGGCCAAGGCTCTTGCTGCCCACATAATGCCTTTTTTAGGCAAGGCTCAAAAGTCAAACCCATCTCCGTAAACAGCACAATTAACAAAAAACTGAGGGTTATGCTGCTCAATGCCAGGAGTTTAAATCTCAAAATGCACATGCTCGAAGCACTCCTCAGTATGGAGAACGCCGACATCTGTGCAGTAACTGAAACCTGGTTCAAGGTTCCAGAGAGCACCCCAGCACTACCGGGCTACAACTCTTACCACACGCTTCGGCTATAGAACATGGGCCGAAACACAAAAGGAGGGGGTGTATCCATATTCATCAAGAATACCTACACCTCCAGGTTAGTGGCGCAGCATGATACCTCCAAGATCATCCACGTGCAATTAACATCTAGCAAATCTGCAATGCAAATTGTGGCCTGCTACAGATCACCCTACATGGCCCAGGACCACCACTCCACCTTTCTGGAGACACTGGAAAACATGAAAGTCCTACTGAACACCCTGATATTGGGCGATTTCAATAACCCTACCATTAACTGGGAAAACTACTCGAGTACATACTCCCAGGCCCAGCACTTCCTGGAATTCATCAACTCAAATGCCCTGGATCAGCTGGTAAACTCCCCTACCAGAGGTGAAAACATATTGGACTTGGTCATCACAAACATGGGTGACAGATGTCCAAACCGGAGGTCAACCCGTCACTGGTTAGATCAGACCATAAACTAATCACTCTGGATGTCCACACCCCACAAACCTCAACTAAGGAAACCACAGTAAAAAACTTTTCTAAAGCAAACTTCACCTTACTTAAGGCAGAGGCAGTAAGTTTCACAACCCCCACGCTAAAGGATAACGCTGCCCAAGATGCAGAAACCTTTACAAATGCACTCTATGAGCACCTACAAGGATGCATGGATCGTGCCATCCCTAGCAAAACCAAGACTCACTCCTCTAAGACAAGGAAACCAGTCTGGTGGACTCCTGCCATAAACAGGCTATACAATAGGAGGAGGAAACTAGTTCAGAAAAAGAGCAAATCCCAAAAAGGAAAGACATCCCTGATCAGTATCAGTAAGAAACTAAGGTCCCTCATAAAATCATCCAAGGCTAACTTCAAAAGAAAAATAACCAAGCATTCAAAAGATAACCACAAAGCCTTCTTTAGCTATGTTAAGAATCTAAGTGGCAACTCACAGATATGCACTGAACTAGTGCAAAATAGCACAAAATATACTGAACCTACTGATATTGCCAACATCCTGGCAGGTAGATTCAGTGCAAACTTCACCCCCCTCTCACCCCCAAAAGGGCCCACAACAATACCGGAAAAGTGTAGTGTCCTGGAAATCACAGATGCACAGGTGAAAATAGCCCTTTCAAAAGCCAAAAACACAATGTCAATAGGGCCAGATGGTGTCCCAGGCTGTGTCTACGAACTAGAGAACGAACTAACCCCCCACCTAAACACGCTGTTCAACTTCAGCCTCTCCACAGGCTATGTGCCCATAGAATGGTGCACAGCAATGGTTATTTCACTCCACAAAGAAGGGGCCAAAACTAACCTTGGTAACTATCGCCCCATAAGCTTGAATAGCCTAGTCTGCAAGGCTATGGAGCGCATCATCATGGAACTCATTAACAAAGACATTGGGAGCCTCCAAACACTTGACCCGACCCAGTTCAGCTTTGTTAAGGGCAGATCATGCCTACTAAACCTGGTTGACTTCTTCGAGACAGTCACCAAGGCCATAGACGAGGGGAAAGGTTGTTCACACAGCCTACCTTGACCTCGCCAAGGCTTTCGGCACCATTCCCCACTTGGGTATTACAGAAAACCTCACCAGCCTAAACATAAACCCCTACGTCATGAGATGGGTTGCCGACTGGCTTACAGACAGAACTCACACGGTAAGAACAGCGGGCTCCAGGTCTGACTTTAAACCAGTCACAAGTGGTGTCCCACAAGGCTCGGTCCTGGGACCCCTACTGTTCGACATATACTTCTCAGAAGTACAGGCAAACACAGGAGGACTATGGCTAACCAAGTTCACCAATGACTGCAAACTGGAAGCCATAATTGACTCTCCGACTGACATGGATATCCTCCAAATGGGCCTTACTGAGACGGACACCTGGTGTCAAAGTCATGGCCTCAAGCTAAATGCCAAAAAATGCATAGTCATCCCCTTTGGGAAAAACAAAACACACACGAATTACCACATAGGTGACGGCCCCCTTAATACAGAAGAGGTAATAAGAGATATGGGGACCCAAGTAGACAGTAATCTCTCCTTTGACAATCACACTGCCAAAGTAGTTAGGAAATCCTTCTATGTGGCCCATCTAATTACTAAAGGGTTCGTATCTAGAAATAAAGAAGCTATAGTGCCCCTCTACTCGTCACTCATCAGACCCATCATAGAGTACAATGCCCCATTTGGGATGTACCTCACAAGACACTTCTAACAGCTGGAAAGACCAAAAAAACACCTCACCAAGAGGATTACTGGCCTCAAACATATGTCCTATGCAGCCCGACTGAAAAAACTCTGGCTGTACTCAGTGGCATATCGCTTACTCAGAGGTGATCTCTGCCTGACTTACAAAGCCATGTCCAACTCAGAATTAATGGACATACTCCACCTAAAGAAATCCAAGTCACTGTGAGCCAAGTGCTCTAGTGAGCTAAACCTCGCCACAACAATAAATAGAACATGCTGGAGGGATAGATTCCTGTCACAGAGACTCCCCATGCTTTGGAACAAAATTCCAAACTACATTAGGCACAGCCCCTCACTAACACTCTTCAAGAGAAACCTTGACGAGTGGTTGGGTAACAGAAAATACACCCCTGGAATCACTTCATTGGCTCTGCTTGACAGAGGATCAGTTAATTAATCATTGGGGTGGCGAAAGCCGACACACTCTGGCTAGGCTTATAAATGCCCTCGGGCAGATCACCTAGTACCTACCTATGAACCTAACTGAAATATGAGGTAAATCTGGCTTCCCAGGCTAAGGTCAACAACAAGGCATTATTTAGCTATGCTGGCACCCTCAAAGGTAATACACAGGTATGTGCAGAGCTCATTGCTAATGACATAGCAAACCTGGGAGACCAATTCACCTCCAACTTTAATCCTTCACCCTGCCTCCTCTCAAGAAATACCATGAAATATAACCCCCCCCCCAACTATCAGTAGGGAACAGGTCCTCAATGCTCTAAGGCCAAGGACACTGCACTGATGGGCCCCAACAATATCCCATGCTGTCTTCTAAATAGCATGAAACATGACCTATCAGTCCCTCTGGAATCACTATTTAACAATGGCCTCCAAACAGGCTTTGTGTCTCGAATGGAGAACAGCAACCGCCATCCCTCTGCACAAAAGCGGGCCATCTACAGACCCTAGAAACTGTTCTCATATGCAAGCCATGAAAAAAGTATCATGGAAATGATCAACAATGAAAAAGGAAACCTCAAGAAACTGGCCCCAACCTGTTCTGGTATCACCATTGGTAGATCATGAATAATCAACTCGGTGGGCTTCTTTGAAAAGGTCAACAAAGCAGTGGATGGGGACAGAAACATTCACACTGCCTACTCTGACCTGGCCAGTGCATTTGGCATAATACCCAACTTGGGCACTGTTGACAAATTTGAGTTTAGGTATAAACCCGTACTGGAAGTTAGAACTGGGAAGTCTACCTCCACAAAGAGGATAGTCAGCAGTAGAGTCCTTCAGGGATTGGCCCTGGAACAGCTCCTTTTTGGCATCTACTTCTCTGAAGTCAAGGCCAATGGCAGGGGCTTCTGGCTGGCAAAAGTTGCATATGATTGCAAATTAGAAGCACTCACAGAATTCCCCACCAATACTAATGTTCACCAAGACGAGCAGACATTAACTAGCGTCAGAGCCATGGACTAAAACTGAATGCCAAGAAATGCATAACACTATCCTTTGGGAAGCTGGCCACCCCTAGTAACTACCATCCTGACAACACACCCCTAAACGTCGACCCAACAGTCAGGGACTTGGGCACACATTACAGTAATCTAGCCTTTGACCACTGCATGTCAACAGTAGTGAAGAAATCAACCTATGTTGTGCAACTCATAAACTATGACATCTCGATCTAAGAAGGTCACTGTTCCACTGCGTTCAGTACTTATCAGACCTATCATTGAGTACAATGCCACCTTTTTCATGTACCGAACCAGGCACATCCAACAATTAGAGCATCCACAGAGGTTACTCACTAAAAGGGGCATTTAACACCCTGTGCAGACCACTTCAAAGCCCCATCTATGTATTTGGTCTCCTACGGGCTGTTGAGGGAAGATCTATGCCATGGATAAAAGTCATCTTTGGACCCAATTCTTATGGACCTCCTACATATTCACAAAACAATTGGCACCAGAATTACCTGCTCTACAGACTTAAACCTTGTCTGACATATAAATAGGACCTGTTGAAAGGACACATATGCATCCCAGCGACTATCCTTTCCCTAAATCAGGCTCTCCATCCATGTGAAGCAGAGTTCCTCCCTAACCTGATTCAGGTGTAACTTGGACAACTGGAAGGGGAAATGGAAATTCACCTCGGGTTTGGCACACATCTCTAATGGACACTGGCAGCCTGTAAATGGTTCCTCTCCCAGGCTCCTACTTACAACACCAATGACACCAGTACTTGTCAGATATTTGGGATGCATGGCCCAGTGGTCATTAGCCTAGAGCATATCAATAATGAATATAGGGCTTTGACCAAGTTCATAGTGGACTTTAAAACTCCTAAGGTTTCCTCAAAGTAGGTCACATCTGCTGGGGAGTTATAGGGAAAGGAGGTTCCATTACTTAACTGATATGGTCTTTGGGTTCTGTGGGTGTTTCCAGGAGGCAGAGGGAAAAAGAGAGATGGAGTCAAAGTGCTAAGTGACAAAGTACAAGCACTACTTGAGAGGTTAGCACCAGGCTAAGTGCTGGCATCAGAACACATTCCCCAAAAATGCATTGCTGCATCTGTGAGGACAAGATATACCACACTTCAAACAAGTGCCTGAAGTCCAGGGTCTCAGCCATGAAGTCTGACAAGTGACAATTCTGTGGAACAGCACAGACATCCCTCTTGACCATCAAGCACTGCTGCATGAGTAGTGAGGGGTAGGGACAAGAGTCTGCTGTTCCAACAGTAACTACAGAGTTTGAATAGAGGATTCAAGGAAACGTTTTCCTGGAACAGACCAGGTGCAAGCATGCTCCAGTCATTCTAGTACAGTATGGTGCATACACTCAAAGGTTGTTTGGGATACATTTTTTCCTGGGTCCCTTGTTTACTGAAGCAAAGGACAGGTATCACCCGAAAATCTTACTAGCCTTAGAGGACATTTGAGGGGATGGTCATCTCCAGAATGGTGAAAATAATTTATGCCCCAACATTTTTCGCCTTAGTTTGTTGGTATTTTAGCAAAAGCCTGGGACTGTATGTGGTACTGTGAGCACTTTCAGCTGCTGCCATTCTCAAAGTAAAGAGGAAAGCCAGTTACTTCTCTCCTGTGTATTTGGGTGTCAAGCCTGTTTACAGTAGTGTCTTACAACACGCCCCTCTCTGAAACAGTACAGACTGTGCCAGTGCAGCTCTTGTTCATTCTGGTGGCCATATTAACACTTAGATGGTCCCAGTACATTAAGCACTGAATGCAGAAAAATGTTTCCACAGAGACCATAAAGATCAAGATCCAAACTGCACCAGTACCAGAACAGAACCACATAGTGTTCATGACATCTGCAAGAAAGGGTGCCTGTGCACCTGATCATGGGATCTTTGACAACATTTAACAACAGGAAGTATAATCTCAACTGCAGATTCACCGAGAAGTGCCCCAGATATTACACCGTACAACAACCACTCTGCAGTGCTGATGCCAAAGACTGTCCAACCCTTACCACTTGCCTACTGTGCCTCATAGGTAGGATGAACCCCTAGAGGTAGGTAAAGGGCTTCCTCATTTTCCCTGGAAGGGGACATTGAGGGTCAAACACTCTTTGTTTCTGAGAAAGATCTAGCTCTCCTCACTTATGAGGAGATGCTCATAACCATGTGGTTAGCTATGGATGGACTTGTATCTCCTCTGTGCCCACTCCCCAGAAACAAGCAGCATGTGGTAAAGATGGATAAGCAACATCTGACTTGCATCATCCTCTCTGTGAATTCTGTCCTAAAAGATGAAATCTATACAGCCTACATCTGGTTCATTGGCATAGAGACATAAAGCTCTAGGAAGGAAGTAAAATAGTGTTTTTGTTTCTATAAGACTGTGTGTGAGAGGATGGGAATGTATAGCTGCTGCTGGTCTGCAGTCTTGTGGGAAGGAGTGGTGATTTCAGGCGGCTGATCACCACCAAACAAGCACCAAAACAGCCAGGACAGGGGATAGGGCTTGGCATTATCAGGTTAGTGATGGCAGCCCTTACAATGTGGGTGGAAGTATGCACATATACACTATCATAGTATAATAGCAGAATACTGGGCTATCAACACAAGGGGCCTTTTAAGCCAAGCCAAGCTTCTCAATAAAATCCGAAACGTATTGTTTCCCAAAGGTTTGCTGGGTGTGTGTGTGTGTGTGTGTGTGTGGTATATATATATATATATATATATATATATATATATATATATATGTGTGTGTGTGTGTGTGTGTGTTTGTTTGGAATGGGGGGGGGGGGGCTGAGGATTTACAAACTTTTTTCTACTAGAGACATAGCTGTCAGACCAAGAGTATATTTAATTTTCCCCATCCACTGATCCATGTTTATTTTCAATAATTGCAGGGGTGAGCCTCACAAGGATGTTAAGCCTGTTTCAGAGAAGGGGAGCCACTGAGACACACACCTGTCCCTCCAGCATGTCTGGTTTATGCTGCAGGCAAGGTTTAGGTCCCTGAATTAGGTGTTCTGAATGCTATTTGTTTTACAGATGTGCAACAGGTCCATTAAGTATGAATCAGGGGATGCTTTGTAGGCCAGGTAAAAGTCATTTCTCACCAGCATGCAGGAGACCAAATATGATGAGAAGACTTTGTGGCAGTCCAGATACGACTCCCACGCAGTGTATTCTTTTTTGTGAGGAATCACTGTGGAAGCTCCAGCTGCTGCATATGCCTGGCCAGGCACAAACCGAAGGGGGAGCTGTACTCAATGACAGATCTTATGAGAGCAGAGTACAATGGAATGATGGCATGTTTGGATCCATACCCAGGTACATACTGAAGGGGGCGCTGTACTCAATGACGGATCATATGAGAGCAGAGTACAATGGAATGATGACATGTTTGGATCCATACCCAGGCACAAACCGAAGGGGGCGCTGTACTCAATGACAGATCTTATGAGAGCAGAGTACAATGGAATGATGACATGTTTGGATCCATACCCAGGTACATACTGAAGGGGGCGCTGTACTCAATGACGGATCATATGAGAGCAGAGTACAATGGAATGATGACATGTTTGGATCCATACCCAGGTACATACTGAAGAGGGCGCTGTACTCAATGACTGTTCTTATGAGAGCAGAGTACAATGGAACAATGACATGTTTGGATCTAGATTCCCTGCCCCTGCTTATATGATGTGCAACATAGAATGATTTCTTCACTGCACTAGACACATAATGGTTAAACCCCAAAACACCGTCTACATGTGTTACTAAATCCCCGCCTACAAAGCCTACTCTTAGGGGTGTATTCTCAATGTAGTAGCTTTTTGGGATTACCATCTTCCTCAAAGATAGTGTGACACACCTTTTGGCACTGAGTTTTAGATTATGCCTCTGACAACTGTTATTAGTCGGTGTCAGGCCTTCTTTGATGGTATTTGCATCTTGGGGGAATTCAAGGATTGAACCCATTTTGCAATCATCTGTGTACCTTTCAGCCAGCGGTCCTTGACATTAGCCTTGATCTCAGAGAAGTGGGTGCCAAACAGGAGCTGCCCCAGCACTGCACCCTGAGACATCCCACTAGTAACCAGCCTTTTTGTGAAGGTAGATTTCCCTAATTTTAACTTCTTGGGTTGTATCTGTAAGGCAGCTGGTTATCCAGCAGGTGATGTAGGGGTTCTACCTAGCTTAGTCAGCTTTTCTACAATGCCTGAGTGGGGTGGACAAATGCCTTGGTCAAGCTGAGGTAGGCACTATGATCCTTTTTGCACTCATCCATTGCTTTGGCGACCTTCTTGAAGAAGTCCACCAGGTTGAGTAGGCAAGACCTACCCTCGATAAACCCAAACTGACTTTTGTCCAATGTTTGTACCTTACCTACTTTGTCATTAAAGATAAAGTCAGTTGTGTAAGAACTTAACATAACAGTCGCTGTCCTATTGATCAATTTTGCAGCATTCATAATGAAGTCAGCAATTCTGTAGTGCGTAGAAAAGGTATGTATAGAGGACCAGTGGCAGCTTCTAGTGTGGTCCTGGCACCCACCCCTTTGTAGAAGGCTCCAGATGACATAGAATGAGTCTGAGGGCTTAAGGGCAAGGGCCTACCATGTAAACAATAACAAGAAGAGATGGCCTTTGAGATCCAGCTTGTAGTTTTTGCTTAGACACTGGTTGGCCCAATTTTGAGTGCATAAAGGATACAACACAGTTGGTCAGATTTTCTAATGGATTTGGTTTTGTCCAAATGGAATCTTAATTGTCTGTTATTGTCTAGAGAGAGTGTAGCAACCTTCCCCCTTGTTTTGTGGTTTGGGAGGGAAGGTGGGGAGATTTATAGTTTGTTCCTTACTTTAGGCATGGATGAAGGGTTAGCTCTCAAGTTCCCCCTGCCCTTGCGGAAAAAAAGAAAGGGGAGGATGGCCATGAGAGCCTGATGCTCGACATACAGAAGTTCTACCCGCTGCAGCTATTCAGCTCAATGAATAATGATGAGGAATGGAATTTCTCCATTTGATTTTTTTACTCTGTATTGTACCAGGTGTACTTGTTAACCTCTTTGAATTCTATTATTTTATCTCAGTTTATTGCTGCTGTTTATGTAATTGTACTTATGTAATTCTAATTATGTTTTTGTGGAGCTTTTCTCTTTGGGTCTCCACTGAAAAAGGGATCTGGCCCATCTGGACTAACCCGGTCAACAAATATCAAATAAATAAATAAATGTTCTGAGATGCCCTAGCTGAAGTAAGAGCCAGAAGCACAACAGTTTTCCAGGTGCAGAACTTGAAGTTTGCTGAGACTGCTGGTTCAAAAGGAGGCAAAGCAAGTTTCTCCTAGCACAAAGCTGTGATCAGAAGGAGGGATAATGGCCTACATTGGTGGTCTAAGATGGGGCACCCCTTTAAGAAATAATATGACCTCAGATCTGGACATAGGAGGACTGAGGGCTAGATACACAGAGATGGCTGACAGGTGGGCTTTGATGAAAGAATAGCCCAGACCAGTATACGTGAGTTCACACAGATACTTTAGTATGGAAAGTACCGGTGACTTGTTGTGGTCCTGTCCATTCCTGTGACACCAAAAGGAAAATCTCTTCTATTTGGCTATTTCAAGTGGTGCGTCTCCTGGTTTTTTGGAGAACCTTAATTACGTCCTCTGAAAAATGGTGCCTGTAAGGAATTAGAACCCTGTCATCCACAGTGTTAGGTTCAGTCATGACAGGTTGGAATGTAGTAGTAACCCCTTCTGTGGTGTGATAATGTGTTTGTAGTGGCAGTTTGCAGTCCCTGCCCCTGGTCAGGTGAAATAGAAGAGGAAACCAGTGCTGTCTTGGCCAAAAGGGGTTCACTAGCAACAGTTTTGAGTTTTCTTTTTGGGCTTTTAAAAGAACCCTTGGGATGACAGGTAGAGGATGAAAGGCATAGAGGAGTCTCCATGTCCACTGAAAGCATCTGTTCGCCAAGCTGAGGGACAGGGGACCCTAGTGAAAAAGAGGGGAGCTGTTTGTCTCTGATGCATCTGAGATATCACACAACGGTGGAGGATGTCTGAGACATCTAAGTGCATTTCTTTAACTGGAAGTGGTGAGGTGAAGAAAGTCCTGGGTTGATTATAAGCTGGCCCTTCCTCCATGAGAAAACTCTCCTGAGATACGGAACTAGAGGGATTACTCTGTCTAGAGGGTAAGCATATGCTGGGACCAAACTATTTTCAGTCACCACTGGATTCTCCTCATTTGCAATCTGGTTAGAGGAAGCATTTGAACAGTTGCTGTCATGAATCTCAAGGCCCTTGGTATCCCTCTTGTTGAGCACTGGCTGATGGAGAACAGGTTGTGAAATTAATCTGCCAGGCTCTGCACTTTTTCCTGAGACAGGTAGGCCTGCATCCTTATGATGTCCAGTCTGCAGCCCAGAAAAAATTAAGTTCTGAGCTGGCTGCAGGGAGGACTTGTTGTAGTTGATAGTGAACCCAAACTGTGACAGGATGTTGAGGGTTGGTTGGAGATGTTGCAGGAATATCTGAGGGGAGGGACTTTGGATTAACAAGTTATCTATGTGGGGAAAAAAATCTGGATTCTCAGTGTTTGACAGAAGGAAATTACAGGTGCCAGACACCAACTCTTAGGGTTGTGGAAATCCCAAAGGGCAAAGCAGTAAACTGAAAGTGAGATAACCCAGCAGAAAATATAAGGAGTTTCCTGCAAGGAAGGTGAACAATAATATGGAGATAGGCATCATTTAGATCTAGATATACTAGAAAAGCCTGAGGCAGAATGAACAGAAACGATGTGTGGAGGGAAAGCATTTTGAAAGTTGGCACTTTTAGAAATGTGTTTAGCAGAGAGAGATCTAATATAGGACTCCATTGCCCTTCTTTCCTTGGTACTAAGAAAATTCTGGAGTAAAAGCCCTTTTCCACAAATTCCTTGGGTACTGGTTCTATTCTGCCTTGTGCCTACAATTCCAGTAGGATGGATGGAAGTAGGTGGATCTGGTTGTGGAGGGGAGTGGCATGGAATTCATAGAAGGGGCTTCCATCCAAAACATGGCATAGTCCTTTTTTATAACAGTAAGCATCTGGTAATCTCTTCCCAGGTGGAGATTGACCAGGTTAACCTTTTTCGCAGGGGAAGGGATGGGTAGGGGCAGTGGGGGAAGACTTTGTATAACAGTCACAGAGAATCGTCACCAAAGGGAGACCTCCCAGAAGATGAATCTCTCTGTGGTTTCTCTGGGAATCTCTTTCTGGGGGCCTTCCTGTGTTTCTGGCTGAGCTTAGGATCTTTTCTAACAAAAGGCATGGGTTTTGCTGGGTAACTTCTCTGTTACCTAGGAAAGGAAGTTAATAGGAACTGTCTGTGGTCTTTCATGTTTTTTTCCCTGTTCTTGTGGGGTTTTGAAAAAATTGACTGCCTGAGGTCCAAACAGCTTTTTTTTTTGTCTAAAGGGGACTCTAATTTTAGCTTTCATGTCCTCAGATATAGGTTGACTGTACAACCATGCATACCTGTGGAGGATGGAACCAGTGGTAGCTGCTCTGGACAAGACCTCTACAGCATCATAATGACATTTAATGCCTTGTCTGGCTACTCGTGTAGACTGATTAAGTAAGGATAACATCTGTGGTTTAGAATTAGTTTCTTGTGAATCCAACACTATCTTATTGAGGACCTGAGGATGGATATCAAATACTTGGCCATTTGGGTTTGGTAATTTATAACTGTGAATGCCAAAGTAGAGGAGGTATAAATCTTTTTGCCCCACCCATCCACAGTCCTACTAACCTTGTCTGAAGGGAAAGCATTGGCATTAGAGCGGAGCTTAGGGGTTTATCAGAAGAGACAAACTTGTCAAGAAAGTCAACGGCAAACTCCAACCGATGTGTTAGTTGCTTTTAATCAATGCACACTTTCATTCGACTCCCTGGCCGAACTTCCTCAGACTGCAAAAAAGTTTCATCTAAAAACATTCCAATAAAATATAGCATAGCAAAATCACGTGGTAGTGCACAGCCTTCACATTAATCAACACAATAATTGTTAGCAACTATTCGCCTTTTACAAGCATCCATTACATGCCTAAGAACAAAAAGTGGGTGAATAAATCTAACCTCGCATTCACATATTTTAAAAAACCCTGTTAGATTAGGCATTTAAAAATGCAAGATAAATTGGTTGGAGTTTGCCTTTGACTTTGTTGACAAGTTGTTTTTTAAGAAGTTTTAGTTTGTCTTTGTACGCTGTTTTCGGTTTATCAGAAGACAGACAGAGAGAGAGAGAGAGAGAGAGAGACGAGATATCGCAGAGGGGTTTGGCAGAGGAGTTTTACATAAGAATATAAGATCACCATGGACTTTATGAAATCTGTCTGGCCTTTTGGGAGCAGGAGGCTGTGAGCCAGGGGCAGCAGAGATGGACTGAAAGATATACAAGAAGGCCTCAAAAAAAAGGAGAACTGGAGAAGGAGTGGGAGTGCCCATTTCCACGAGGCTGTAGTCATCTTTTCTGAAGCTCTGTAATCTGCCTAGACAAGACTCAACATTTTTTATCATGATTAATATTGTCTCTCTAAAAGAAGCTTCTTCCACAGGAGAGTCAGGAGAAAAAGAATCTTCATCTGAATGGACTTGGTCAGGGGAGTGGATTAGGGATGAATAGGCCAGGGAATGATCTGAATCAGAAGCCCAGCCTCCTCATCTTCAGAAGTAGATGAATCCACAGCAACCTTTCCAGGAATGGGGTGTGGGTTAGTGTGTGTTGGGAAGAAAAGATGGTGGCTTCAGTACCATAATGGCCTTATACAGGCTTTGAGAAAAAAGTCTAGCCATTCCTTCTCCCTAGAAAGGGGAGGGGGGCAAGTTACATGTCTAATTTTTTGTTGTATTTCTTCTTTGGTGTGATGTCCATCTGAACCAAGTGTGGTGGTTCAGATCCTTGACATACCTCAGTAAGTTTACATGGGATCTCCTCCCTAACAAGTATCTGGGGAATGCCTTCTGGGCCATCCAAGATGATAACACATAGTTCAGCTTTATCAGCACATTCGTACAGGAGGTTATTAGGCTAATGACCCTAGAGCCTTTACAAGCCTATCCATGTTATACCCATATTCCCTACATGACCACTTTAGGTGGTATATATTTGTAGCACTAGTCGATGATTAGCACCAACTGCCCCTGTCCATGCTCATATTTCTGCTTCAAATGTCTCCTGATCTTCCTGTTTCTCCTTACTTTGGGGACTCGTTCCATCACGAGGTGAATTTACAGTCTCAAATCCAACTGTCCAAGTTTAATTTAAGTAGGATCACAGAGGTGCTTTGCTTCACGTGAATTGGGAGTTTATTCCAGAGAAACGGCAATCTCTGAGAGACATGTCTGTCTCTCCAGCATGTCCTGTTAATGTCACAGGCTAGGTTAAAATTCCCAGAGTGAGTGAATCTTATCCCATTTGACTTACAGATGTGTAGCATTTCCATTAGGGCAGGGTCACAGAATGCTCTGTAGGCCAAGTACAAGTCACTTCTCAGCAGCATATAAGATACAGAGTACAGTGGCAGTGCTTTCAGTCCGTTCATGTAAGTCTTGTTTTGAAGCCCCTGTATTTTCTTGGTAAGAAACCTCTGTGGTCTCTCCAGTTGCTGCAGGTGTTTGGTGAGATACATGTAAAAGGAAGAGTACTCCATTAGTGGTCTGATGAGGGTCAAGTACAGAGGAGTTACAACATCCTTAGTCCTGGATGCAATGCCCTTTCTTATGAGGTGTGCAACGTAGAAAGCTTTCCTTACCACTGTGGACACATAGTGATCAGACTTTAGGTTGCTGTCAACCTGTGTTCCAAAATCTTGCACTACAGGGTTTGAGCTTAAGGGGGTACTGTCTATGGTGTAATTTGCAGACATCCACTTTGCCAAAGTGGATAATAATGCATTTTTTTGCGTTTAGTTTAAATCTGTGGCTTTGGCTCCAATCATTTGTCTGTGTTAGCCCATTTTGTAACATGTTAACATTGTTAGGGGACTCAGTGATTGCACCCAGTTTGCAATCGTCAGCGAACTTGGTAATCCACAGGCCATCAATTCTGCCTGGACTTCTGAGAAATAGATTCCAAACAGTACGGGGCCCAGCACAGATCCTTGTGGTTCACCACTGGTAGCTGGTCTACAGATAGAAGTGGAATCCCCAACTTTGACTGCATGCATTCTGTTGGTGAGCCAAGCTGGCTACCCATCTAGTGACGTATGGGTTACTCCAAAGATATAAAAAAATGCTGAAACTGCTGGATAACAGACACTTTATTCCAAAGTACAAAACCTCAAGTAAGTGCTTTCATCTCCCAAACAATCACAACAAGAGACTTATTCAGACTGAGGTAACCATAACTAAATACACTTTAAATACCAATTATAATCACATGATCTGTCACATGCTAAACATACAAAGATATAAAATATCACTAACTTAACATATATAATTAATTAAAATTCATAAAATAACCACCGCTACCTTTAATGTTTCAACCCTTTCCATAATAAATTATGTATTAATCCAAAGGCAATCAAAGAGAAATGCAGGGAAAGGCATCCAGATATGGAAAATTTCATAAAAAAATATCAAAGAGGGAATGTAGAAAAGAAGATCAAAGCAGAAGCAAAAAAAATAGAAGTTGAAGTTACAGGGTGCCTGCGAAGTGAAGGATTTGATGTAGAAGGTCTAACACAGGTTACATCACAGCATGATGGAACGAGTCCCCAAAGTAAGGAGAAGCAGAGAGATCAGGAGACACCTGAAGAAGAAATATGGGCATGGGAAAAATATTTATGCAAAGGAGAAAGAAAAACTAACCAATACAAAAAGAGCAGCACCACAGATATTTGAAGAGAAATACAGACAAAGAAATCCTGACACGGAAAACTTTACAATAAAAAAATAAGAAAAGGAGATCAGTTAAAAAATAGATACTGAGGTTGTAGAGTACGTATGAAGTGAAGGATTCAGCACAGAAAATCTAATTCAGAAAGCACCACAGCAGGATAGAGCAATGGACATCCAAATTAAGAGGAAACCAGTGGAATTGGAAGCAATTGGTCAGGTGCCACATGAAGATAATTTGGAGCCTTCTAATGGAAACCAGTATAAATGTTCACTTGAAGCTAGACAGCAAGGGAAGGAACAGGAAACTGTGCAAACTCTGATGCACTTAATGTTGAGGAGTGATAGGCCAGTGAGTTCCCATATGACAGAGTTACGGATGGCACAGGATGAAATTGAACAGAATGCGTCACAGAAAGAAGCTACAGAACTTTCTACAGAGTGCCTTCATGAAATGGAAAACAAGGGATATGCCCTCAGTTTAGAAGACAATGATCTAGGAGAAGAGTTGTTTGATTTAATAGAGAATGACATATTAAGATCAATGAAAGAAATAGACTGCAGAAGGTCAATAAAACCCAAAAAGTCAGAAGTCTGATGAAACAAATGAACACAGTAATTAGGACTGTCCACAGAGATCCATGTAATATAACAGAAGTAAACAGGATATATTACTGCGCAGCTAAATTACTAACTGATAAAGTTCTACCACAAGAACACAGGGTAGCAAGGGAAAGGAAGGTGAGAAATCGAATACCATCATGGAAGTATGGAATAGAGAAAACTATAAAGCAATTAAGACAAGAAGTGTCACTGTTAGAAGAGTATAGAAGAGGGAACAGATCAGCACAAATACCCAGAAAGATTGGCATGATAAAAGCAATGTGCAGTATCAGAACAGATCAGGATCTATCATGCACTATTGCAAACACCAAACTAAAAATCTCAGCACAGGCGGAAAAACTTAGAAGATACGAAGATAAATATAAAGGAAAAGTACAAAATAAGCAATTTATTGATGACCCCAAAAAGTTTTACAGAGAATTGGGAAATAAGGTAAAAGGAATTGAAAGACCACCAAAAAAGAAGACATAGACATATTTTGGAGAAGTATTTATGAAGATCCTGTGGAACATAACAAAGATGCTAAATGGATAGAAGAAGTTAAAAAAAAAATAATAAGTTTAAAGGTACAGGATCCTGTAACAGCTAGAGAGATTGAAACAAAGTTAAGAAAAGCCTCTAATTGGAAAAAGTACAGTTGTGTACACTTACCATAAAAGTAGATGTTCGAGTGTATTCACTGTTGCAGTCATTACATTTGGGTTATCTGCTGGCAGGTTGCCCTCAGTCGGCCTGAATAACAGAGTCTTGGGTCCTGCGTCGGTTGTCCCAACGTCAGGTCGTCAGGGGTATAAAACATGCAGCTGACGCCATTTTAATCAGTTTTTCTTGCCCCAGATGTCAGGTGCCCCCCAAATGGAGAGCAAAAATATATATAAATAAACTGTAAATATATAAATGCAACTTAGAAAGATAAAATTTACATTCAACTAAAAACAAATACACCACAAAGGCTTTTGAGTATAGTGAAGAAGGTATAGAAAGGGGGCTGGCGGGGGGGTAACCCCGACTGCAACAGTGAATACACTCAACATCTACATTGATGGTAAGTGTACACAACTGTACTATGTTCTTCGTGTTTCACTGTTGCAGTCATTACATTTGGGTAGAATCCCAAAGCTATGGATGGGAGGATGGAACTAAACAGCATTAGGAGCAGCTATAAGGCCCTGCAGAACTGCAGTGGCAAAGCCTGCCCTGGGTTTAGAGAAGAGAGGTAAATGGTAATGCTTTGTGAATGAATGAACAGAGCTCCAAGTAGCAGCTTCTAGAATGTCTTTAGTTGGGACCCCTCTGAGAAAAGCTGCTGAAGTAGAGGCAGCCCTGGAGGAATGGGATCTGATCCCCTTGGGCACAGGTTTACCATGGTGCAAATAGCAGAAACAAATGCAGTGGTGTTTCCATTTAGAAATAGTCTGCTTTGATATAGCCTTCCCCTCTGATCCTGCAGCAAATGCTACCAGTAGTTGCTCAGACTTTCTTAGAGATTTTGTCCTGTTTAAGTAGAATCTTAGTTGTCTGTGTACATCCAATGAATGCAGAATATACTCCCCCTTGTTCTGCGGATTTGGGAAAAATGTTGGCAGGTGAATGGTCTGATTAATGGCCACACTGGATACCACCTTAGGCATAAAAGGAGGATTGGTCCTGAGAGCCACCCTGTCCGGGTAAAATATAATGAAAGGCTCCATGACAGCCTGTAGTTCTGAAACCCTTATTGCTGAAGTGATTGCCAAAAGAAAAACTGTCTTCCAAGATAGAAATTTTATATCCGCAGTAGGTGCTGGTTCAAAAGGAGGCAAGGTGAGTTTTTCCAGCACCAAATTGAGGTCGCACAAAATTGAGGTCCCATGCAGGAGTTGGTGTTCTCCTAGGAGGCCTTAAATATTTGGCCCCTCTGAGATGCCTTTTAAGCAGTGGATGAGATAAGAGAGGAGGCTCTGTGTTGTAATGAGCTGAGATGGCAGAGGCATAGATTTTTATTGAAGAAGATAGGCCCTTATCAAGCATCTCAGTTAAGTATTGTAAAATCTGAGGAATATTGGGGTTTGCTGCATCTATTCCTTGTGCTTGGTTCTGAGCACAGAATCTCTTCCATTTATTAGCATAAGATTTTCTAGTACTAGGCCTTCTGGCTTCCAAAATGACATCCATCACAGGTTTACTGAGAGATGTGGTTTGAATAATTAGTTGATTAGCCAGGCTGCAAGACTCAGAGTTTGGAGCTGAGTGTGCAGAATTAGATAGTTCTGCTGAGACAGTAGATGAGGTGTTTGAGGCAAGTACCACAGAGGAAGGTGTGACATATTCCTTAGAAGCGGGTACCAGTGCTGGTGAGGCCAGTCCGGAGCAATTAGGATCATTTTTGGTTTTTCCTGTCTGACTTTTAGTAAGACCTTGAAGAGTAGAGGCAGAGGGGGAAAGGCACAGACTGATAGGTTTTTCCAGCTGAAGGATAGAGAATCCACTTTCCATGCTTTTTTGTGATCAGTTCTTGTGCAGAATTTGTCCAACTGATAGTTTTGGGGAGAGGCAAATAGATCTATGTCTGGGCTCCCCCATTTCTGTGTTAACATGCTGACGATTTATGGATCCAGTTTCCATTTGTGTGGGTCATAAGATTTCTGCTTAGGTCATCTTGCAGAGTATTTTGCTTTCCTGGCAGGAATTGTGCTTGAAGATTTATTTGGTAAGTCAAGGCTGTGTTCCACAAGGCCATGGCTAGTCTGTAAAGGGGGTAGGAATGTGTACCCCCTGCTTGTTTATGTACCACATAACTGTGGTGTTGTCCGTCTTTATCAGTAGCTGTCCTGGATGAAGTAAGTCCTTGAAGGCTGTCAGAGCATTCTGAACAGCTAGCATTTCTTTCTGGTTGATATGCAGATGCATTTGGTTTGGGCTCCATTTGCCCTGAATGCATCTCCCTGCCAGGTGGGCCCCCCAAGCATAGTCTGATGCGTCTGTAGTTAGGGTTTGGGTGGCGGGGGGTAGAGTGAATGACAGTCCTTTGTTTTGGTGACATGTCTCTGCCCACCAAAGAAACTCCTGTTGTAGGCAGGGAATGAGAGGGATCATTGTTTCCAGGCTGTGAACAATGTTGACTCCATAAACTTTTTAGGTACCACTGAAGTTTCCTCATATGCAGTCTCGCATATGGAATTAGTAGAATGTAGGATGCCATGAACCTTAAAGCCTGCAGAATTTGTCTTGCAGATAATTGGGTTTTTGTTGCCATTTGTTTGAAGTATATCATCAATTGCCTTTGTTTGTCTGGAGAGAGGTAAGCCATCTGGGCAGTTGCATTCAAGCTTACACCCAGGAATGTAATTATTTGAGAGGGTACCAGTTATGATTTCTTTTCTTTTATGGTGTACCCTAGGCATGCTAGAAGCCTTTTTACAAATGCCAGATGTTGGAGAAGGGTGTCCTTGTCCTCTGCTTGATTGAGACAATTGTCCAGATAAGGATAAATTTGGATATTTCTTTGTCTGCAGAATGCAATTACTGGTGCCAGGCACTTTGTAAAGACCCTGGGTGCAGTAGATAAGCCAAAGGGCAGTGCAGAGAATTGGTAATGCAAAAAACCTGCCTTGAAGCGGAGGTATCTTATGCACGATTCCCTTATTGGGATATGCAGGTATGCCTCTTTTAAGTCTAATGTCACTAGCCAAGCATTCTTGCCTAGCATAGGCAGTAGCTGTTGTAAAGTCAGCATTTTGAATTTTGGAATGTCCAGGTATGTGTTCAGAATTGATAAGTCCAGTATTGGACGCCATGAATTGTCTTTTCTGGGTATCAGGAAAAGTCTTGAATAAAATCCTTGTCCTTTCTCCTTTTCTGGTACCGGTTGAATAACCCCCATATCCATGAGGGACATGACTTGTTTCTGGGCCTCTGCCCACTGGTTTTGTGGCAGATCTGGCCATCCGTTTGGAATTGGCAAAGTATGGAAATGAAATCTGTACCCCTGGGATACTATGTTTAATACCCACTTGTCCTGGGTAATTAACTGACAATTTTGAGCATGAAGTGCTAGTTTTCCCCCCAAGGGGGCTGCCAAAAGATAAGTGCTTGGAAATGGTAGAGGAAAGTCATTAAGACTGCTTACTGTAGGGTTGTGCTTTGTTTCCTCCAGATTTGGTGGTGGATGCACCCCACTGCTTTGACCTGTAAGAACCCTGTGATTGATAACTGGAGCCTTTTGAGCACCCGGGTTTCCCCCTAGTGAATCTGTTGGACACAAGAAAGGACCAATTTTTAGTAGGCCAGTGCCTACTGAACCTGGGTGGCTGCACTTGCAAGAAATCTTTTACAGTTTGCATAGATTTAGCTTTGTCTTCCATTTTCTTTAAAACCTCTTCTGCCTTATTACCAAACAGAGTATCATGCTGCAAAGGGGCATCCAACAATTTAGCTTTAACATGATCAGGCAGATTTTGCTCCTTGAGCCAGGCATGCCTTCTAATCACAGATCCAGTAACAGCGGCCCTACAAGAGGCCTCCATGGAATCAAAACCACATTGCAAAGTATGCTTTCCAACCTGTTGGCTGAATGCAATAAATCCTGTAACTCTTTATTTTCCACACAGTCAGAAATCAACATCATTTTCTGTTTCAGTACGCCCATGACATGCTGTTGATATTTAAGCACATGAAACCGGCAGTTTAAGGCCCTGATTGCCAAGGTTGCAGACGTATAAACCTTCTTACCCCATCTATCCAGCACCCTGGAATCTTTATAAGAAGGGGTAGGATTTTTGAAAAGAAATTTGTGGGAGTCAGGAACCCTGTAATATCTGTCTGGCTTACTAGGAGCAGGAGGCAGGGAATCTGGAGCTATGCTTGATTCCAAAAACACATCATCAATGTCTAATACAGGAAGTATTGCCAAAGGCCTATGCTGAGGAAGAAGAAGGAAATCCCTAAGCCTCTTTTTTGATTCAGAGAAGTCCTGACTCTCCCAGTGAAAATGTTCCCTTAAAGTATGCAAAGTCTCTCCAAAAGAGTAATCCTCAGGAGGAGATGCAGATGGGATGGATTCCTCTGCATCAGAATCCTCATAGGGTGGAACAGAAAATTCCTGATCAGAAGAGGAATCAGAAGAAATGGAAACCAGATCTGAAGATTCATAACCAGTGCCCTAGGCCTCTTAGCGGGGGGGGGGGGGGGGGGATTGAGAACCCTTGATCAAGGTAATTAAATTCTCAGCCATTTTAATCATCTGTTTTTTAGGCATAGGGGCCTGAGCATGTGGCTCATGCGTCATTTTTTTAGACATAGAAGTTGTTTTTGACCTTGTTTTTATTGCTGGCATTGGTTTAATATAAAAATGTTGAGGCCTGAAAACACCCTCAGAAGTCGGTGCCTGCTCAGCGGCTCCGTATTCAACCAAGGAAGAGACATCCGTGGGTTCAATACTTTGTGAATCTCACGGCATACTGGATTCCAAATGGGTCTCGGTAGAGGCCTGCGACTCAAAAGTAGCGGGTATCAGGGGCTGCAACAGTACCTCACTGAGTACCGGTGAACCGGCGACTGGCTTAGGAGAAGCTTCATCATCGGTTTTGGACCTCGACGGTCTGTCTCTGTCTTTTTCCTTGCGTTTTTTGTGAACTCCAGTAGTCGGATTGCTAACCGATGACATTTTAGGGTAGTTAAATCTTGAACCACAATATTTAGAAGCAAAAATATACCGACGCTTAATAGTGCATTGGTTAAATTTAGCACAAAACCGACAGCAAGGCACATTGTGATCAGGGCCTAGGCAAGGAATACAGTAAAAATGAAAATCCTTATGAGGTATTTGCTTCCCACAAGTAATGCAATTATTAACTTTTACTGACATCGGTAAGGAGCAAGAAAAAGTTTCCCAATGGGGTACTTAGCTTTAGTTTGAAGACTTCGGTTCTGAAACTCGAATATGAATATTTCAGGAGTTGGCTGACTGGCACTTGCTACCTGCTTCTGCTTCAGGCACCACGCGGCAAGAAAGACTGATTAAAATGGCGTCGGCTGCATGTTTTATACCCCTGACGACCTGACGTCATGGAAGAGGAGACAGCAACCGACGCAGGACCCAAGACTTTGTTATTCAGGCCAACTGAGGGCAACCTGCCAGCAGATTACCCAAATGTAATGACTGCAACAGTGAAACACAAAGAACATCCCCAAGCCCAGATGCAGTACATAACTTCTTTATTAACATCTCTGCATGAAGATTTAGCCACGAGTAAGAACTATTTATATACGCACCCCCAGACAGACATTAACCTGTCTAACAACAGGAAAAACAATGCTCATACTTAAGAGTGAACCTCCAAGCTACCCTAAAAATTATAGACCAATAACTTGCTTTATGACGACATATAAACTATACATTGGAATTGATGCTGACAGAGTTTACAGTAATTTATAAGAAAACTCAATTATGGCAGTAGAACAAAAGGGAAATAAAAGAAGTCATATGAAATAGTGGAGAACTGTAAGAAAGGGAAGAATCTAAGTCTGGCATGGATAGACTACAAAAAAGCATTTGATAGTATAGCACATTCATGGATAAAACAGTGCTTACAAATGTATAAGATACACCCTACGCTGATCGATTACATTACAGTGACCATAAAACAGTGTCAGACCACTCTGCAGTTAAGCCATAATAAGGGAAAATTATTATTCCAGGGAATAACAATTCAAAAGGGGAATTCCTGGGTGACTCTGTCTACTTAACGGCTTAGGCCATGGCTGTAATTTGTGCAAAGTGTAAAGACTTCTCATCTTCTCTTTGTCAATAATTTAAAACTGTATAGCTCATCAGATGAGGAACTGAAAGCACAACTGCAAGTTGTCAAAACTTTCAGATAACACAAGAATATCATTTGGTCTTGACAAATGTGCAAAAGCAACCTTTAAAGCAGGAAATCTGCACCATCAAGAAAACATCAGTTTGGGACAAGAATGGGATATAAAAGAACTTGAGCAAGTGGGAGTGTATACATATTTGGAAATTCATGAAGGAGCAACAATAAAACAATTAGAAGTGCGAATAAAACTTAGGAATACTTTAGATGACTTCAATTAATCCTGAAAACAGTGTCGACATCTAAGAACAAAATCCAAGCTATAAACCAATTTGCTCTTCCTGTCCTTACAGTTTTGGAGTGATTTACTGGCCCCAAAACGTGTTGGATAGATTAGACAGGAAAACAAGAAGGATGCTTCATGCTCACCAAATGATTTATAAAAATCAGTGCATATCAAGATTATATATTCCCTGCTCCGAAGGAGGGATGGGCCTCCTTGAAATTGATTACATGTATAGATCTGCAATCGTAGGACTGCACACGTCTGCTGACCTCAAGACCCAAACGGAGTGAAAGTTTTGAAACATGAGGAGAATAAATCTAAGATGACTCCCCTGCTTAGTGTAGCAGAAGCATATCAGCATCAAGCAGGAATGGAAATCAAAAAATCAACCGGCAACTGAATGCGCCAAAAACAAAAGAAAGAATATAAGGTGAAGGACCAAATAAGAAGGCAAGATGTGGAAAATGCATATATATAGTTGCAAGTATGTGAAACTTCTGGAAGAAACTCATGTTGATCAGGATCAAATCAGGAATGGTTAAGGAGAGGTAAATTCAAACCAAGAGATGAAAGGTTAACATTGACAGCCCAAGAAAATGGGTTAAGCACACGTTGGTTTACAAAGTCCACTGAACATGTGGGAGAAACAGACAAATGTAGGTTTTGTAAAACAGAATTGGAAACATTTGCACACCTTTTGTGACAACTAGTGACAGGAGGACTGTATACTGAAAGGCATAATAATGTGGCAAGACTGTTGTACTGGGGATTGTGCAAACATTATGGTACTGAAGTGGCTGAAAAACACTGGAAACATGAGCCGCAAAGCATCATAGAAAATAAAGTTTATATCACATAGGATCACCCAATACCTACAGTTCAAAAGATAGATACTAGAAAGCCGGATATAGTGGTCCATGAAAAGAAGACAGAAGTAGCATTGATCATTGAAATCACCACACCCAGTGACTACAGTGTCTTGCGTACAGAAAGACACAAAGTCATAAAATATCAGGATTTGCAGGCAGAAACGAGAGCAACGAGGAAGAACGATACCCAGACAGTTCCAACGGTATTAGGAATGATGGGTCTTATAAAAAAGAATCTGCAATTGTATTTAGATATGTTATCAATACATGCAACTCATATGAATTGCAGGAGTTGTCATTGCTGGGTACATTGCAGGTGCTGCAAACAGCACTTCTGGCTGACATCAAAGACTGAAACAATACTAATTTCACGAACTTTAATCATATTTGACTTAGGAATGGGGTCCATTCCCGACACGGTATTAAAAACCCAAAAGATATGGAGAAATTAAAGGTTAATCCCCAGCTTGGAGAGTTTCTCAATGATACCTCAGTGGGGAATTGTGTCAAAAGCCTTGGCTAAGTCGAGATAGGTGGTATGTACTGTTTTGCCTTCATCCAGGACTTTGGTGACATTCTCAAAGAAGTCCACCATTTTTAATAAACATGATCTACCTTTGACAAAGCCAAAAATGGGTCATGTCAAGAGTTTTAAGGTCGCCTATGTCTTTGTTAATAAGGTCCATGATGATTCTTTTCATGGCTTTGTAGACAAGGCTGGTTAGGCTTATGGGTCTATAGTTCCCAGGGTCGGTTATTGGACCCTCTTTGTGCAAGGGAATGACTGTTGCTGCTTTCCACTCAGCTGGTACAAAGCCAGTGCTTGTGTTGTAGTTAAAGAGTGACAAGCGGTTCTGCAAGATCATGTTTTAGGCTGTTTATTAAGTGGCCTGGGATGTTATCTGGTCCCATGTTTTTGGCCTTGGAGAGCATGGTTATGACCTGTTCCTTGTTGATACTAGTTACAGGACTGGCGGCTGGTATGCTTTGGGGTATGACAGGTGGGGCAGGGGGGTGAAGTTTGCTCCAGACCTGTCAGCTAGGTTGGCAATTTCCTAAGGTTCAGTATGTGTGGTACTGTCCACTACTAGTTCGGCACAAAGCTGGCCCTTCCCTTTTAGATTTCGGATGTAGCTACAGAATGTCTTATGATTATCCTTAGGTAAGGATATAATTTAGCTTTGTAATTAGCTTTTAGAGGACTTTGGTATCTGATTTGCTTGTTAAAGCTGTGGAGGGTGTTCTTCCTCTGCTGAGACAGTTCCCTCTTGGTCTTAGACATCAGTTTCTTCCTCTTGTTATATAAACTATTTATACTTGAGGTCCACCAGGGTGGCTTTTTTTTCGTGAGGACCTGGTTTTGATCCAGTCAGGTACAGCCGGGTTTATACAGTTGCAAAAGTGTTTATACAGGGTATGTGTGTTTTACCTCTGCATAGAAGTCTTTGGTGACTGTGCTTGCAGGGGATTTGAAACTACTGATACCATCCCTTAGTAGGTTGCAGTTTGCTCTGGAGAAATTTGTCATTATTCTAGCTCCTGCGAGGAAGGGGTGGGGTGGCATGACTGATTGTTACTTCAAATGAGACTGATTTCTGATCTGACCTTACCAAGGAGGGCAACACACTGGGGGTAATACAGTGGCAACCCATTTTGAGGAGTACCAAGTCTAGGACATTTGAGCCCCTTGTGAGGGTGCAGACTATCTGTTCCAGAGCATTTGTATTGACAAAGTCCAGGAACCTCAGGGCGAGCATGTTTGCGCTCATAAATGTTGCCCGATCGACGGAAGGATAGTTGAAATCACCCAGGACCAAGGTGTTTGGCTGTATAGCGAGTGAATGTAGCAAGTCCAGGTAGGCAGTGTGTTTCTCTTGGTTTATGGTGGGGGACCTACAGCTAACAATGATGTGGAAGGGGGTTTTACTTACAGTTAACTGGACTTGGAGTAGCTCAAGAGAGTCGTACTGTTTAATCAGTTTTGAGGTGTATTTGTCCTTAATGAGGATTGATACACCTCTGCCTTTGGTTCTTTCATGCTCATTTTAAGGTCTGAATGTGTGGAAGGCTGTGGTCACTGTAGCCATTGTAACAAGATTATGAAGTCCAAACAATTTATAAGTAAAAATTCTGGAAATGTTTTTGATGTTGCCAACTGCAGTAGTGATTGGGTGATCTATTTGGCTACGTGCAGCTGCTCAGCATTCTATGTGGGTCAGACCTCGAGACCATTGAGAATAAGAATATCTGAACAGATCAGTGACATGAGGATTAGGAAGCCCAGCAGTGCATTATACAAACACTCCTTAATACACCCTACAGCTGCTTTCAGATTTATGACAATAGATACAATTGGGGGCAACAGAATAAATAAAGCTGGTTGGCATACTATTCTTGATGTCAAAGAAAAGAAGTGGATAATTAAATTGGGTGGACTTTTTCCACCAGGTCTTAATGAACACTTGTAGTTTGACCAATCAGTTTGTTTTTTGTGGGTGATGTCATGCATAAAAGAAATTTGTCTGTTTTTTCAACACTGAGGAAGGCTATGTAACTAATTTAGCTGAAACCAGTTTGTTTTTTTCTTTTGCTGACATGCAATAAATACTCATACTGGTTTCAGTATCACAGTTTGCTGGCTTATTTTGCTCTTTTCAAGTCATTCACCCCAATGTAGACCATGACAGACTCATCCTGTTACTTGTGGAGAGACTTGCGTGCGTGAGTGATTTGATGGACCCTGGCCCTGTCAGGCAGCTAACTGTGACCTTCTTGTCCAGTCTGGTGAGGGGGACATCTGTGCATCTCACTATTGCATTTTGAGGTGCTTAGACTTATGGGCTTATTTACTGAGATACTTGTGTGTTATTATGTGTAGTGAATTCTATTGGCTCTGCACTGTGTGCAATAGGTTTGCGCTTGGGAGGTATCTGATGTTTCGGTAGGCTTCTAGTGAATACCTCCACTTATATGGGTTTATGTGTTGTGTGCTTGTTATGTGTAAGTGGTGAAGTGCATGTGCTGACAACTTGTTTGATGTCTGGCTTGTCATTATGTGAGAGAACTAATTCCAAATTCATAGTGTATGTATATCTCTCACATATTGCATTTGTTTGTTTTAGGAGTAAGTGGTTGTCAGAAAACATGAGGCAATTACTACACTGTCTCTGGAAGCCCATGTCAATCAAGCTGGCCAGATAAATGGTGAGAAACTGACTGTCCATTATGGCAGAATTACACCTTAATTACTAGATGGGAATGGCTAGTTAGACCAGGTTTTGGTCTTGGGTTAACTAAAGGGTCTATTCTGTAGTAGGCTAGGGTTAAAAACTGCAGCAAAGCTTCTCAGTGCACAACTGAGTTGCTCGCAAAGCAGCAGAGGAGTTTGGGAGGATTCCCTAGCAGATATTTATGGAAAATTGTCTTCTTAGGCATTTGTATCTATCCATGACAGTACTAAACCCCACTGCACAGCGAGCAGTTACTCGCAAATGCGAGAATTAAATACAAACGAAGTTAAACAGTTTTAACACAAACTAGCCAATGGGAGAGCTCAAAACTGAGCCTTATTTCAACAGTCTCCAACCCAGATGGGTCCTGGGCTACACACTTCTGTCACAAGGATGCAGGAGGGCTTTTCTAATGTAAGATGGCTGGTTTTAGTGCTCAAATGATACCTAACAGTCTACACTCAGCAAATCTGAATGTGGCCTATGCTAAATAAGGCAAAGGTAGTACAAAATTCAAAGTAAGGATAGAATAATAGTCTCAACGGCAGAAATGAAGCAGCAATTCAGTTAAATACAGTTCACAAAATGTAATGCAGGTATAAAATATGCTTATTTATTTATTCTTCATTTGTAACAGCCTTGAGCTCCATACCTGCTTCCAACAGGGTGTCAGTAGAGGGCATCTGAGATGCAGCTGGACATACTGTCAGTTCTAAAACCTCAGCTGGTACGTCGGAGTCAGAAAGAGCTGACTTGAGTTGCTAGCCTAGTTCTTTTAAGCAGAGACAGTTCATCTGGGGAAGCAGACTCTGCCGTTTTGGAGAAGGGAAAGTGTTTAACACGTTGGGTCTCCAGAAAGGTACTGAGTGAGGATAAGAACAGTATTGTTGAACTTGTTGGAGACATTTGGGTACATCATTGTTGGTGTGAGGGGAGTCCATTCAAGGTGCAGCCCTTCATTTCACTCTGAATTTCTTTTTTACAAGATGATGCTGTCTGGTTTCTCCTCAGAGCCCACAGTGCAGGAACTTAATATTCTTTGACTGGAAACTGCAAAGGCTGTGAGTACAGTCACTATAAACCTGGTGAAGTCCATCCTGATCCCAAGCCAGAGAAATGTCTTAAAGGGCATGAGTGGTCACACTGCAGACACTGCTGCCCTTGGGCAGGACACGGTAGGACATATGTTGATCCTCACATACGTTTCTATATACATAAGAATTTCACTGCTGCAGTGGACAGTGGGACACTAGTAAGTAAAAAGCCATCAGACCGTTATGGATGAGCTTTTAGTTTCAAACCATGCAGAATGGGGACCAGCCCCATCAAACTATGTATGGGGCATCCATACCTGCAGCATAACATACATTAGGGTCTTTGGATGGAATCTTTGCCAGCAGCTTTGGGATCTTTGTGCAAAGAGAAAATGAGGGTTTGTGAGTGGCCGTGTGGCAACCGCTGATTTTCAATTTGAGGTGTTTCTGATTTATGCCCTCTACTGAACTTGAGGGACTTGAGAATTCTGTCTGGTGAGTGTCCTCACAGAGCTTGACAATGATGTAATTGAATGGCATCTGGGCACATTCTCCTAGTCCACAGCATCACATCATGACATGTGCCCTGAGTAAAGGACTGGAAGATAATTATGAATCGATTTTAGAAGAGGAAATGCATTTACACACTGCATAAGGCCAATTCATGGGTCTATAGAGACAGCAGGTAAAGCACATAGATATTCCATATCGATAAAGTAACAAAATAAAGTTATAGGTCCAACTCAAAATTCATCAAAACATAAACTGATTACATTACTTGGAAAACGGGTGAGACTAGCCATAATTCCCTACATTATGTGCTGTGGTTACAATATTCATCTCATTAGTAAATTCCATAGATTTTAAGACACCTTCAAGACCTTATTCGTACAAATTCCTACGGCCGCAGAGGAGACTCTGTGGTCATACTCTGCTGCCAAAGCCACCATGCACTAAAACATTTCCAGTCTAGCCGTCTCTGAAGTAACCAACTTCACAAGTGTCTGCACTGCTGGGAGGACAAGGAGCAGAAACATCGGCAATGTTGGAACGTCTGGTTTCTGAAAGAAAATGTCTTACTTTATTATACTTACTCTGAATTATACTCTTGTACGAAGCAGCTGCTGGAGAATCAGGCACTTCAGCAAAGAATGACTTTCCTTCATCACAACTCTTACCTTTGAATTGAGAAAAAGAAAATTATTTTTTCACGTGCAGCTTTTTGTTTTTTTTTAATTAACTGTAATTTCTAAAATGGGAGGTGTTGCCAGGCTGTTATGCTGCAGGCAATCTAAAAAAGTACAATATATCAATGTACATGATTATCTAACGGAACCACAAATGCTCACAAGTGCAGACAAAAAGACTGAACCACAAAACAATGAAAAAAATGCACAAAACACTGCACTCCTACACCCCTGCTAATTATATACACCAACTCTGAAACTGCACAATAACAAGGAAAGGGAAAACTGCCAAGCCCTGCTGCACCATGATCGAGCGCACACAGCAGCTACCCAAGGGAAAACTCCCAGGCTCTGCTGCACCATGATTGAGTTTGCACACAGCAGCTACCTAAGGGAAAACTCCCAGGCCCTGCTGCACCATGATCGAGCGCACACAGCAGCTACCTAAGGGAAAACTGCCAAGCCCTGCTGCACCATGATCGAGCGCACACAGCAGCTACCTAAGGGAAAACTGCCAAGCCCTGCTGCACCATGATCGAGCGCACACAGCAGCTACCTAAGGGAAAACTCCCAGGCCCTGCTGCACCATGATCGAGCGCACACAGCAGCTACCTAAGGGAAAACTCCCAGGCCCTCTGCACCATGATCGAGCGCACACAGCAGCTACCTAAGGGAAAACTCCCAGGCCCTGCTGCACCATGATTGAGTTGCACACAGCAGCTACCTAAGGGAAAACTCCCAGGCCCTGCTGCACCATGATAGAGCACACACAGCAGCTACCCAAGGGAAAACTCCCAGGCCCTGCTGCACCATGATCGAGCGCACACAGCAGCTACCTAAGGGAAAACTCCCAGGCTCTGCTGCACCATGATCGAGCGCACACAGCAGCTACCTAAGGGAAAACTCCCAGGCCCTCTGCACCATGATTTAGCGCACACAGCAGCTACCCAAGGGAAAACTCCCAGGCCCTGCTGCACCATGATCGAGCGCACACAGCAGCTACCTAAGGGAAAACTCCCAGGCTCTGCTGCACCATGATTGAGTTGCACACAGCAGCTACCTAAGGGAAAACTCCCAGGCCCTGCTGCACCATGATCGAGCGCACACAGCAGCTACCCAAGGGAAAACTCCCAGGCCCTGCTGCACCATGATCGAGCGCACACAGCAGCTACCTAAGGGAAAACTCTCAGGCCCTGCTGCACCATGATTTAGCGCACACAGCAGCTACCTAAGGGAAAACTCCTAGGCCCTGCTGCACCATGATCGAGCGCACACAGCAGCTCCCCAAGGGAAAACTCCCAGGCCCTGCTGTACCATGATCGAGCGTACACAGCAGCTACCTAAGGGAAAACTCCCAGGCCCTGCTGCACCATGATCGAGCGCACACAGCAGCTACCTAAGGGAAAACTCCCAGACCCTGCTGCACCATGATCGAGCGCACACAGCAGCTACCTAAGGGAAAACTCCCAGGCCCTGCTGCACCATGATTGAGCGCGCACACAGCAGCTACCCAAGGGAAAACTCCCAGGCCCTGCTGCTCCATGATTAAGCGTACACAGCAGCTACCTAAGGGAAAACTCGCAGGCCCTGCTGCACCATGATTGAGCGCACACAGCAGCTACCAAAGGGAAAACACCCAGGCCCTGCTGCACCATAATTGAGCACACACAGCGGCTACCTTTAACAGAACTCAGTCTCTTACGCCAGGAAAGTAAGGTTACAAGAATACTCAACATTGGAAACATTTGCTCTTATGAACTGCAATTAACTATATATATATATATATATATATATATATATATATATATATATATATATATATACACACACACACACACACACACACACACACACAAATATGTTGGTTAAAATGAGCATTACTGCTCAAAACCATTCTATAAACGACTCGTAAGTAAAAGATGGCAGTGCTTATTATCATCCTGCATTACTAAAACAAAAAGCTTTATAACTGAAATATTTTCTGCAGTTAAAATAATTTAAAAATTAAGAAAGTCCACTTTACATGCCATTATTTTCAAAAGAGACTATGCACCTACACACTATCATCACATTTTCTGGGAAATAAACTGGACATGACTATACAATGCCCCTACAGTGTGTTACTAGCTTTAAAGGGAAACCGGCAGCTGGGTGTGGAATTTTAATGCAACAATGTAATGTCTTAGCTAAGACCTGTGCCTTCTGCTCTGAAGCCTCTGAAATAGTGGCAGTTTTATTTATCTCCCCTAGGATGCACACAAGGCATTTTATCATCTAAGTTTGATAATTTAGGGCCCCAAAGGCCAGTGTGGCAGCGGTGTAGCTCTTTTTACCATTCTGGTCCATTGCCCTACTATCTGTATCTGATGGCACTGCATTAGCTGCAGGCAAAAGCTTGGTGGGATTATCAGTGGAGATAAAAGAGACTAAAGGGTCTGCTGCAGGGTTTTTGTACAGAAACATCATGCCCTCAGGAGGCACTGTGGGATTTGGAAGCTGGGAATCAGGGAAGAAGTGGTGGATACAGAAGGATCCAGGAAGGCTTCTACAACTGGGGACACAGGTGAGGGTGTAGGAGACCCCAGCTCAAGCAAGTTATAGTACCTCTTTTGTATGTCAGAGAGCTATTTGTATTTAACTTACTAAAGGTCCACACAAATGGTGGAGTTAGGGAATTAGGTGTCATCACCATCATCAGAAGCAAGGTGTCCAGGTGAATGAATGTAACAGGAGTATGTTAAGGAATCCTAATATGAATTAGATTCCTCCTCCTCAGAGGATGATTCATGTTATCTCTTCAAAGAAAGATCAGCTTGTGAGGGAGTAGAGAGGAACGAAGGGAGGCTCACAATGACAAAATGGAGTAGAGAGGAACAAAGGGAGTCTCACAATGACAAAATGGAGTAGACAGGAACGAAGGGAGTCTGACAATGACAAAATGGAGTAGAGAGGAACGAAGGGAGTCTGACAATGACAAAATGGAGTAGAGAGGAACGAAGGGAGTCTGACAATGACAAAATGGAGTAGACAGGAACGAAGGGAGTCTCACAATGACAAAATGGAGTAGACAGGAACGAAGGGAGTCTGACAATGACAAAATGGAGTAGAGAGGAACGAAGGGAGTCTGACAATGACAAAATGGAGTAGAGAGGAACGAAGGGAGTCTGACAATGACAAAATGGAGTAGAGAGGAACGAAGGGAGTCTGACAATGACAAAATGGAGTAGAGAGGAACGAAGGGAGTCTGACAATGACAAAATGGAGTAGAGAGGAACGAAGGGAGTCTCACAATGACAAAATGGAGTAGAGAGGAACGAAGGGAGTCTCACAATGACAAAATGGAGAGGAACGAAGGGAGTCTCACAATGACAAAATGGAGTAGAGAGGAACGAAGGGAGTCTGACAATGACAAAATGGAGTAGAGAGGAACGAAGGGAGTCTGACAATGACAAAATGGGGTAGAGAGGAACGAAGGGAGGCTCACAATGACAAAATGGAGTAAAGAGGAACAAAGGGAGTCTCACAATGAGAAAATGGAGTAGAGGAGCGAAGGGAGTCTGACAATGACAAAATGGAGTAGAGAGGAACGAAGGGAGTCTGACAATGACAAAATGGAGTAGAGAGGAACGAAGGGAGTCTGACAATGACAAAATGGAGTAGAGAGGAACGAAGGGAGTCTCACAATGAGAAAATGGAGTAGAGAGGAACGAAGGGAGTCTGAGAATGACAAAATGGAGTAGAGAGGAACGAAGGGAGTCTGACAATGACAAAATGGAGTAGAGAGGAACGAAGGGGGTCTGACAATGACAAAATGGAGTAGAGAGGAACGAAGGGAGTCTGACAATGACAAAATGGAGTAGACAGGAACGAAGGGAGTCTCACAATGACAAAATGGAGTAGACAGGAACGAAGGGAGTCTGACAATGACAAAATGGAGTAGAGAGGAACGAAGGGAGTCTGACAATGACAAAATGGAGTAGAGAGGAACGAAGGGAGTCTGACAATGACAAAATGGAGTAGAGAGGAACGAAGGGAGTCTCACACTGACAAAATGGAGTAGAGAGGAACGAAGGGAGTCTCACAATGACAAAATGGAGTAGAGAGGAACGAAGGGAGTCTCACAATGACAAAATGGAGTAGACAGGAATGAAGGGAGTCTCACAATGACAAAATGGAGTAGAGAGGAACGAAGGGAGTCTCACAATGACAAAATGGAGTAGAGAGGAACGAAGGGAGTCTGACAATGACAAAATGGAGTAGAGAGGAACGAAGGGAGTCTCACAATGACAAAATGGAGTAGAGAGGAACGAAGGGAGTCTCACAATGACAAAAGGGAGTAGAGAGGAACGAAGGGAGTATCACAATGAGAAAATGGAGTAGAGAGGAACGAAGGGAGTCTCACAATGACAAAAGGGAGTAGAGAGGAACGAAGGGAGTATCACAATGAGAAAATGGAGTAGAGAGGAACGAAGGGAGTCTGACAATGACAAAATGGAGTAGAGAGGAACGAAGGGAGGCTGACAATGACAAAATGGAGAGGAACGAAGGGAGTCTGACAATGACAAAATGGAGTAGAGAGGAACGAAGGGAGGCTGACAATGACAAAATGGAGTAGAGAGGAACGAAGGGAGTCTGACAATGACAAAATGGAGTAGAGAGGAACGAAGGGAGTCTCACAATGACAAAATGGAGTAGAGAGGAACGAAGGGAGTCTCACAATGACAAAATGGAGAGGAACGAAGGGAGTCTCACAATGACAAAATGGAGTAGAGAGGAACGAAGGGAGTCTGACAATGACAAAATGGAGTAGAGAGGAACGAAGGAAGTCTGACAATGACAAAATGGGGTAGAGAGGAACGAAGGGAGGCTCACAATGACAAAATGGAGTAGAGAGGAACAAAGGGAGTCTCACAATGAGAAAATGGAGTAGAGAGGAACGAAGGGAGTCTGACAATGACAAAATGGAGTAGAGAGGAACGAAGGGAGTCTGACAATGACAAAGTGGAGTAGAGAGGAACGAAGGGAGTCTGACAATGACAAAATGGAGTAGAGAGGAACGAAGGGAGTCTCACAATGAGAAAATGGAGTAGAGAGGAACGAAGGGAGTCTGACAATGACAAAATGGAGTAGAGAGGAACGAAGGGAGTCTGACAATGACAAAATGGAGTAGAGAGGAACGAAGGGAGTCTCACAATGAGAAAATGGAGTAGAGAGGAACGAAGGGAGTCTCACAAGGACAAAATGGAGTAGAGAGGAACGAAGGGAGTCTGACAATGACAAAATGGAGTAGAGAGGAACGAAGGGAGTCTGACAATGACAAAATGGAGTAGAGAGGAACGAAGGGAGTCTCACAATGACAAAATGGAGTAGAGAGGAACGAAGGGAGTCTCACAATGACAAAATGGAGTAGAGAGGAACGAAGGGAGTCTCACAAGGACAAAATGGAGTAGAGAGGAACAAAGGGAGTCTCACAATGACAAAATGGAGTAGAGAGGAACGAAGGGAGTCTGACAATGACAAAATGGAGTAGAGAGGAACGAAGGGAGTCTCACAATGACAAAATGGAGTAGAGAGGAACGAAGGGAGTCTCACAAGGAGACAATGGCCTTGTACAGGCCTTCTGAAAATTAATGCCATTCTTTTTCTTGAGAAGTACAAGTTGGAGACACGTGCTTGTTTGTGTTTTTCTGCTTCTAATGTGTGGTGGTTCGGAACCCCCGAGGATCATGATCAAAGTGCCCAGTACCTCTTTTCTAACAAGGATTTAAAGTATGCCATCTGGTCCCTCTGAAGATGATCACCCTAGTTTCTCCCATCTCTACTGTTGCTGTAGGTGCAGACTTCTCCAGTGTCTGAGAAACAGCCACCATACTGGCCTCCAGCGGGATGACAGTAGAGGGTGTCTGGGAAGGAGTAGGAGATATCATGCATCCCTGCTGCATCTCAGACTTGGCAGTACAAGATTCAGGCCTTGTTTTCTTTATCTTCTTTTTGGGAGTGAGCAGGACATCCAAGTCCGAGGATTCCTTGCTCTTGCTTTGTGCAAGGTACTTCAGACATTGGGTTTCCCAAGTACGTATTAAAAGAGGAAAGCCTAATTTAAAGGGTTTTTGGAATAAACGACTGGCAGATATAACAGTTTCTGTAATCATGTTGGACCCCTAAACACAACAGACATTGGGAGTGGGGGGTCTTTATAAGGGATTTGCCTGTCACAGTCACATTCCCCCTCTTAGCTGACATCAACAAATCTTTTGTAAAAAAGCAAGAAAAAAATGTTTCCCAAAAGCAGGTGCATAACTAATCCAGTCTAGGCCGTGATAACAGCAAAGACAACATGCTGTTTACACCAATGAGAATAAAGAAGCTGACTTCAAACTAGAGCTAAGACAGTCGGAGGGTATTATGCTCCTGCTTCTGTACCCCTACACCCGAGTGGTAAGGTCAGCATCTGGAAGGCTTTGGCTTTGATACACTGGCTGGATGTCAGGTTACCTTGGTGAGATAACCCATCACTATTAGAATACTGCAACAGTGATTCAAGGAAGGATATCATTCGTCCCCATCTAGGCTAGCGGGATGTTCACTTCCTGTATACAACAGGCTTCCTCCCATACCATCTTACAGCTTTCTTCTCAAGGAAGCCAGCAGGACTTCCACCCTATCTGCTCCCATGTGTAATATGCTGCAGAAACATCAGTGTAAAGTAATACCTGTAGGCTCTAAGCGAACTATGTGAATCATGTCCAAACTGGGTGACTTGCGGGGGGTGGTCATACTTCAACAGTCTAAGAGACCTATTTTGTTGAACATGTCAAACATCAGTAGTGCATTTCTATGGACAGGACTTCCAGTATTCACTAACTTTGGTGGAATCCCAGACAGTCTGTAGACTTATCTGGTAAGGACTAGATCCGCTGTAGTACAGCTTATCAAAGCCTGCCTTACTACTACACTGGGTGTCAAACTTATAGTGTGCGATAAACATGTTAAGATTTGACCAGCCTGACGCTTCAGATATACCTTAAAGCTGGACCACTTCCTTAATTACACAATATATATGCAGCAGTTCTAGCAAATGTCCCTGTCAGTACCTGGTACTAACCTATCTTACAAACATCACTCAAGTAACCGAAGCCTATGAACAGCTTATGATTTAGTGACAGCAACTGAACTGCTGCCCAAAAGTAGATAAATATTCCACTTACACAAATAACAATTTACAGTTGAAGGCCTTCTGACTTCTGTGTGGAAGCGTGTTACTTCTGTAGACAATGATAAACTGGTTGGCATTAAGTGCAGATCCTTAACACAAGAATGTTGAGACACTAGAGGTCAGAATGTAAAAACGTCACTCGCTAAGATGACAGTAGTGTTGTGCAGACAGTAAGGCATAACTTGCCAAATTGTCACTTGTAACAAAGCATGGATCATGCTTTTCATAACAGTGCAGGCTCCACAGCAAACAGATTTTTGGTCCTCACTATACTTCAGACAACATCTGGAAGAGTAGGCTGGGGGGAATGACTGAGTGACTGCTTCACTATATTTCTCAGAATACTTTATTAAACACTCTCAAAGGGGATTTAACATATGGCCTTTCTACACAGCCACTAAATGCAGATTTTCACAGGCATATGACAGTGAAAGCTAATCATCATAGATATCCACATCCCGCCCCCACCCCCCATTAAGGAAACCACTGTAAACAACGTCTCCAAAGCCAACTCCATGCTTATTAAGACAGAAGTGGCGAACTTAACGACACCCTTGCAGATGGACAATACAGTTATGACTGCTGAATCCTACACAAATGCACTCTATAAGCACTTACACGAGTGCATGGATTGTGCTATTCCTAACAGAACCAAGACACTATCCTCCAAAAAAAGGAAGCCAATCTGGTAGTCCCCTGCTATAAACAAACTCTACAACAGAAGGAAGAAACTGTTGCAAAAGAGAGAAAAATCCCACGAGTGGAGGAGCTCCCTGGTCAGCCTCAGTAAGAAGCTGAGATCCCTCATAAAGTCCTCCAAAGCTAGCTACGAAAACAAGATTGCCACTGATTCTAAGGACAACCACAAAGTGTTCTATAGGTATGTCAAGAATCTCTATGGCAACACCCAGATCTGCTCTGAGTTGCAGCACAATGGCACAAAAATTACAGAAAAAGAAGTTATGTACTCACCATAATGTTCCATCTGAGTAGTTATACTTCATTTGTCTTCAACCTGTGGGAATATGGATCTGTATCGGATCCGAGCTGGCAAAGATTACTAGCATCAGCTCCGAGCTCCAGACTCCTCCCCTTACCCATAATACACCTCCCTTGCCTTCCATCCCCAGATCGAGTTTGCTGAAGTTACACTTATAACTCGACCTGATAACATACTTATGACCTATACTGAGGGTGACCATGCGCCAAAAGTCCGGGGGAAGGAGGGAGGGACGGTTGAAGACAAATGAAGTACAGCTACTCAGATGGAACATTATGGTGAGTACATAACTTCTTTAACTGAAGTAGTTTTCTTCCATTTGATCTTCAACCTGTGGGAGAGAGTCCCCAGCTACTAAACTCCTGGGTGGCCCTCATGGAAGGATATTCTGGAGCACTGCGGAGCCAAAGGATGCTCTCCTTCTAGATGTCAAATCCAATTTATAATGGGAGATAAACGTATGAGATGAGGACCAAGTAGCTGTAGAGCAAATGTCATCCAAGGACACCCTACACCAGAAAGCTGCAGATGTAGCCATGGACCTAGTGGAATGAGCTTTAACCTGACCTGGAGGAGACATGCCTTTGTCCTTGTAGACCTGCAGGATGGATGAAGAAATCCATCTAGCTATTGTGACCTTGGAAATAGGCTTGCCCAAAAAGGGTCTATAGAACAAAACAAACAATTGATCAGATTTTCGAAAATTTTTTGTCCTGTGCAAATAGAATCGTAACTAACTATGAACATCCAACAGGTGAAGTTTGTATTCCATCTTGTTAGTAAAATTAGGAAAAAACACAGGCAAATTAATAGTCTGATTGATATTGAATGGTGATGCCACCTTAGGAAGAAAGGATGGATTGGTTCGAAGGGAAACCCTAATCTTTATGAAAAATCATGTACGTGAATTTTATGGACAAGGCCCTGTAATTCCGAAACCCTTCTAGCAGAGGTAATAGCCACCAGAAAAGCTGTTTTCCACAATAGAAATTTTAGACCAACAGTAGCGGCAGGCTCGAAAGGCGGGGCAACCAGAGCTTGGAGAACCATAGTAAGATTCCATAGGGGGACAGGATCTTTGACCGGGGGGCGTAGCAAAAAGGTGCCTTTGATGAAGGCTTTACACAGTCTAGAAGATGCCAAGGATGCAGAATTCTCACCCACATGAAAATGAGAAATGTCAGCCAATTGAACTTTGACAGTAGAAGAACTAGCTCCGTGCTGGAAAATATCAGCTAGGAAATCAAAAATAGCAGAAATAGGAGCCGTGAAAGGATCTAAACTCCTCTGAGAGGCCTAGAAAGAAAAATGTTTCCACTTGCTGCGATAAACCTTTCTGGTTGAAGACTTATGAGCAGCTACCAAAATAGACTTAACTGAGGAGGAAAGTCTGGGAGCCCTAGCAATCATGGGAACTGGAGCAGCCAAGCCGTGAGCTTCAGGCTGTCCAGATTCAGATGAGGCACCCCCGATGAGTGTGAAATCAGATCCTGAAGGGGATCTAGGATCCAAGGTGGAGCCAGAAGGTGATACCAAAGAAAGGGAAACCCATACCTGGCGAGGCCAGAATGGGGCAGTGAGGATCATCTTGCTTCCCAGTTGACAAAGCTTTCTGCAGAAACCTCGGGCGGGTAAGCATGCAGAAGACCGGAAGGCCAAACATGAACTAGAGTGTCTCTAGAGGACTCCCCCGGCGGGGGTTTCAGAGTGAAAAACCTGCCGCACTTAGCATTGGGAGGAGATGTGAAGAGATCGCAGCAAGGTTGACCCCATCGCTGAAGATCTGTTCTGCTACTGATGGATTCAGAGACCACTTGTAAGGCATCAGAATGGTCTGACTTAGCCTGTCTGCTAGAATGTTGGACCATCCTGGAATGTGCGTTGTGATAAGAAAGCGACCAGTGGAGATCGCCCATTCCCACACTTTCATGGCCTTGCAACAAAGAGGATAAGATATGGTCCCTCCCTGTTTGTTGATGTACCAGACTACCGAGATTTTGCCTGACTGAATAGCAATTGTCCCCCCGAGGAAGAAAGGCATGAAGGGCCTGCAGCGCTAGAAGGACCACCCTCATCTCTAGAACACTGATACGCAAACTAGTCTCTACTGGGCACCACAGGCCTTGGACTGTCCTGCCCGAACAATGACCCCCATACTTGAGTTGGGAAGCATCCGTGGTCACTGTGGCTTGGGCCGGGGCAGGAATGAAGGGTCATCCCTCCAAGATGTCCGGAGAGCTCATCCACCATATAAGGGATGACCGAGATACTTGACTTAGGTGGATAGGATAGGATAGTGGTAAATCCAACAAGAACCACTGAACTGCCAAAGTCCACTGAAGAATCTGCATGTGTAGTTGGGCACATGGAAGGAGAGTTATGGTCGCCGCCATCGAGCCTAGGGCCCTCAATACAGATTCGCTGTCGGGAGATGAGAACGGTAAATTAGGGAGACATGCATCCTGAGATTTTGAACTCTCTCTGAGGTCAGGAACACTTTTCCCTGGAGTGTGTCTATCCTGGCACCAATGTAATCTATCACCTGTACAGGCTCTAGTAGAGATCTGGATGTGCTGATTGTGATACCCAAACTCAGGGCAAGTGTCATAAAGTAGTCCCTGGTCTGGGAAAGAAGACACCTGGTGGGAGCAGTGAGGAGCCAATCGTCCAGGTAAGGACAGATCTGAATCTCCTGAGGCCTCAGTTGAGCCACTACCACCGCCATCACTTTGGTAAACACCCTGGAGGCTGTGGTGAGACCAAAGGGTAGGGCTCGAAATTGGCAATGATTGTCCCCTAGCTGGAAGCGGAGGAACCTCCTGGAGCTTCTGTGCATTTTTATGTGATAGTAAGCATCCTGGAGATCTAACGAGCACATCCGGTCGCTCTCTTGCAGGTACGGCATGATGGACTGTAGTGTGACCATCCGGAACTTTTCTTTGGCCACTGACAGATTCAGGGTAGAGAGGTCCAGAATGGGTCTTAAGTCCCCCATTTTCTTTGGCACCAAAAAGAACCTGTAGTAGAACCCTGATCCGGACTGATCTGGGGGGGACGGTTTCAATGGCTCATTTTCCTAGCAGCTTGGAAATTTCATGTACTACTGCCCCCCCCCCCTTTGCGTGGGTGGAACGTCTGGGAGGTGTTTGGGAGGTGTTGAGAACCCATGAAGGGGATAGAATATCCTCTGGATATGATTTGCAGCACCCAGTGGTCTGTTGTTATGGACTCACATGCTGCTGGGTGCAAGGACAATAGTCCCCTGACTGCCTCCAGAATAGAGCCATCAGGCAACCCTTCAGGGTTTCTGCCCAGGTCTGTCCAAGAAATGTTCTCGAGACCTGAAGTTTCGTGGACCCCCTCGGCCTCTGGGCCAGCGTCCATTCTGTCCCCCTCTGCCTCTGGGGGAAGAAGAGCTCTGAGTGTCCCGAGAATACGGACACTTCTGGAACCACATCTTCTTTTGCCCCCTCTGATTCCAGGAAAAGGACCTTTGAGGGTTAGAGAAGTGGATACCGACGGTAGAGAGTGTATTCCCATCCTTCTCACTCTGGACTAGCTTCTCCTTGACAGTCTTACCGAACAGAGTCGAGCCGTCATAAGGGGCATTGGTAAGGACGCCTTAAAGGGTTCGGTAAATTGGCACAACCTGAGCCAGGCGTTACGCCTCATGGACACGCCGGACCCAGCCACCCTAGCCGCTCTTTCCATTGCATGGGAGAGGAGTCGCATGGATGTATTCAATACTGCTCTCAAAGTGGCCATTTTCGTGGAGAATGAAGCCTTATCCTCCTGTGACATGGACTTGGGTGAAGACTCCTCCAGCTCCTTCACCAGGTTGCGCTGGAGTCTCATGACATGGGCCAAGTAGTTCAGCGCCCTTATTGAAAAGGTAGCTGAAGCATACACCCAGTTCCCTAGCTGGACCATCATCCGAGACTCTCGGTCAGGAGGATGGACTGAGGAACTTTCTTGAGATAGTTCCCTCTTAGTGGCTGCTGCTACCACCATGGCGTCCACTGGGGAACCCTTGTTCCAGGAAGGCCTGTCTATAGGGGGACTCAAAACCTTATCGGGGTGGTTGGAGATCGGCTCCATGGTATCGGGTTCCTTCAACCCCAGCGAGGTGATCAAATCCACTAAAGGATCAATGGGGGGGGCCACCTAAGACATAGACAGGCCCAATCCGAAGGCCTACAGAAACACAGACTCATCCAAGGAGGGCTTGGGAGCAGACCAACCTCCTCGCTGGCACAGGATCTCCATGATGTCTCCAAAGGAGACATCGTCGGGAGGTGACCTTGGTGAGCCTCCCCCTCATCTAAGTCTGTGTCCTCGGTTAGGGACTCAGGGGAGTCCAAGTGCCTCCTCTTACACATACGCTTGTGAGGCACATCTCCCATGGGGCTCTCCGGGGAGTACAAGCCATCTGTTCCTCTGGGGTGACCGTCTGGGGCCCTCTGGGCAAGGGCTGTCCCTCTGGTAAGACGACGGGGACCATAGACAGAGCCAAGGGGGTCCGGGTGGAGCCCGAGGGGGTGGTCAGGGTCCTTGATCTGATGGCGAGGGCCCGTTCTACCACATCGAATACCGAAGGAGAGCGGACCTCCTGTGAAACCAATAAAGAGGCCAGTCTCCCCGGGTCTGATGTGAGAATCAGAGTCGGACCCGAAGTGGCCGGAGCTCCGAGAGAGAGAACCTGGATCGACAACATCATAGCCAATGGTAAAGGTTCCACTCCCTTGGATCCGACCTCCAGGCTCCGGCTCCAAGAGGGGCTCGGATCCGAACTGGTCAGATCCGAGATGCTCCAGGCAGCTGCCGGCATTGAGGAAGCAAAGACCATCGGCGCTGATGCCCCGACCAAGGCCAACCTTGGATCTGAGAACTCCAAAGCCGAAGGTCAGGTCAGGGAAGGAGTAATAGGCTGAAAAAAAGGAAGCAAGCTGCCCCCTCCTGAGGGAGGGGGTGCTGGCAATACCCCCATCTGGATCCGTGTACGGATAAAGCACCTTATCATCTTATCCAGATCCATGTCAGAGAAAGAATGGGTCGACCGAGATGAGGCCACAGACTCTGACCTGGCTGGTTGGGGAGCTGAGGCCCAGGAGACTGGGCGTTCCTCCTCTGGCTCTGGGGAGAACTTCGGAGACTGGAGCCGAGGGGAGTCACGGATCCGAACAGACTTGCTTGGTGACAAGAGGTCCGGGGACCTCTTCCTCTTCTCCTTCGTCCTTGACTCTCTCTCTCCTGCTCTCTACCCCTCTTCTGCTCCGCTATCACAGGCTTAGAAGTGGGAGTTTGAGTCCCAGCCTGGGAGGGAGGGGAGGCCAGAGGCAGAGAAGCAGGAGAGGAAGTCACGGCAGTCTCAGTGACTGAAGCTGAGGACGAGGAGGGAGGATCAGTGGCAGGAAGAAGCCCTTTGAAGGCCAACTTGGCCTTTCTGTCCTTCAAGGCTCGGCAGTTGAACCCCGCACAAATGGAACAATCAACATTCAAGTGGGCCACACCTAAACACAATACACACGAGTGTGGCCATCCACTGGGGAGAGCTTATGGCCACACACTGTGCAGCACTTAAAGATAAGCTTTTCGGCCATGTTTACAGAAGAAAGCAAGAGAAGAAACAAAAAGCTTTCTTCCTATAAAGTAACAAACCCACTCACCACACTAGACTGACTAAAAAGGGGAGCACCACAGACAAACTACACTAACAACTACTACTACAAGCCTACACACGACGCCAAAGCGATGGGAGGGGAGAAAGTGTACCTATACTAATCTAAAACGGCTAAATAAACAGAAAACTTTAGGAAACTTACAATCCAAAAACACCCTGTTACCTGGAGCTCCAGAGACACGATGTTTCACAAATCGCAGCAAATGAGATCTGGGGATGGAAGGCAGGGGAGGTGTATTATGGGTAAGAGAAGGAGTCTGGAGCTCAGAGCTGATGCTAGTAATCTTTGCCGCCTCGGAACCAATATGAATCCGTATTCCCACAGGTTGAAGATCAAATGAAGTAAACTACTTCAGATCTAACTGATATCGCCAACATCCTGGCTGATAGGTTCAGTGCTAACTTTACCCCCTTCTCACCCAGTGCTAACTTTACCCCCTTCTCACCCCCTAAACAGAAAATATCTATACTGGAAGAATGCAGAGCCCCTGAAATCACAATTGTGCAGGTAAAAACTGCACTCTCCAAAGCTAAGAACACAGCATCCATGGGACCGGACAACATCCCAGGCTGCGTTCTACATGAACTTCAGAATGAACTGCCCCCCCCCCCCCCCCCCCCCCACCTAAGCACTATGTTCAATCATAGCCTCACGTCAGGCTTTGTACCCACTGAATGGCACACAGCAACAGTTATACCACTTCACAAAGGGGCAGCCAGCATGGACCCCAGGAACTATCGCCCTATCAGCCTGATGAGCCTGGTCTGCAAGGCCATGGAACATATCATCATGGAACTCATAAACAAAGGCATTGATAACCTCCAAACTCTGGACCCCACCCAGTTTGAGTTTGTGAAAGGCAGATCATGCCTCCTGAACCTGATCGAATTCTTTGAAACAGTAACCAAAGCCATAGACAAGGGTAAGGCAGTTCACACAGCCTATCTTGACCTCACCAAGGCTTTCAACACCATCCCCCATTCTGGAATTATAGATAAACTCACTTAACTGGTTATAAATCCATATGTCACAAGATGGGTTGCCAACTGGTTCACTGACAGAACCCACACTGTAAAAGTTGCAGACTCCAAATCTGACTTTAAACCAGTGACAAGTGGAATACCACAGGGTTCAGTCCTGGGTCCTCTCCTGTTTGGTATCGCCTTCACAGAGGGCCTCTGGCTGATGAAGTTTGCAGATGACTGCAAATTAGGTGCCACAGTTGAGTCCCCAAACGACATGGACATCCTACAGAACGGCCTCACTGAGACAGATGCCTGGTGTCAGAGACATGGCCTCAAGCTCAATGCCAAAAAGTGCAGTATCATCCCCTTTGGTAAAAACTCTGTTCCCATGAACTATCACATAGGCAGCAGTCCACTTAACACTGAAGGTGTGATAAGCGACGTTGGGACTCAGGTGGACAGTAGTCTCTCCTTTGATAATCACATCGCCACATTAGTCAGGAAATCTTTCTATGTGGCACACCTCATCATGAAAGTTCTCATCCAGGAATAAAAAAGGTCATTATTCCCCTCTACTCGGCTCTCATTAGACCCATTATAGAGTACAACGCCCCTTTTGGATTACCTCACAAGACATCTGGAACAGCTGGAAAGGCCACAGAAGTACCTCACAAAGAGGAATACAGGACTCAAACAGATGCCCTACACTGACCGTCTCAAAAAACTCCAGCTTTACTCTGTAGCATATCGCCTACTCCGAGGTGATCTCTGCCAAACATACAAAGTTATGTTAAACCCAGAGCTGTTGGACATGCTACACCTAAAGAAATCCCAATCCCTCCGAGCTACACACTCTAGGGACCTAAACCTTGTCACCACAATAAACAGGACATGTTGGAGGGTTAGATTCCTGTAAGACTTCCCATACTCTGGAACAAGCTACCTATCTATGTCAAGCAGAGTTCCTCATTAGCACTGCAATAACTTCAAAATATTCAATTTAAAATTGTAGATATCAATTCTCTTCAAAGTGACAAGACATAAAAGCTATCAAAATAATGTTGTGACTTTAGTCATTAAAAAGGAAATTAATTTCTGTGTAAAGTGGTATTCTTCGTAAATGTTGTGGCATAAAATGATACAGTTCAAGCTGCAGCTGCTCCTTTGCATTTGATACAAGGAAAATGTTCCAAAGATGTTTTATGGAGAATTATCCCAGAACACATTAAAGTGTTTTAAACATACAGCCATTTATAAACAGGGTGCAAAGGTAACCCAAACAATCAGAAGTCAGGGGACAATCCTGTTGAAAGTTTTGTGTAGTAAATGGATTAGAAAATGAGAGAAAAGGAAAGAACCACAAAACTCTGGTGTAGAAAGTAAAACAAGATATAAACACTAAAGTATTTTTCCAGACAGCAAGATAAGTTTCTAGTGAGCTAGCAGTGTTTCATACCAAGGTCAGGGCCTTTTAAGTACTTTTACAAGGGAGACTACAGAAAAAAAAGGAAACAAAGGTATAACTTTTGCAAAAGGTTGAAATGCAACAGTCATTAAACATGGATTTTGCAAAGCTGGAGACATGGTTTTAACTATTGTAACTAAAATTCAGTGTAGAGTAATGCATCTGGGAAACAAAAGTACAGGAGCACAGCATACAACATGAAGTTAAGAAGCTACAATTGTAGTAAGGGGCCTTTGCAGTCATATCACATGACTAAAAGTTAAGAAAGTAATCCGAAAAGTAACAAAGGAAAATTTGAGTTGTTGCGTCTTTCGGCTTTTCCTGGTTAGGGGTCTCCACAGCGGAACTCCGGTCCACTAATGACTGGCAGTAGATTTTTACATGCCAAGTTGCCGGCCCTGCCGCACAACCTTCAATGAAGGTACACCCATTCATGCATGTCTCCACACAGAAGATGCCCTAGCTGAGAATCGAACAGGACAACATCTTACTGTGAGGCGACAACGCTACCACAGCACCAACACCGCAGTACTGAACAGAAAGCACAGACCTCATCATTTAAAGTCTTTGAAACCGTTATTCCTATGTACAATCACCAATTTACTACAGGGTTATCATGTGCAGCCCTGCTTGATTTGGGAGGTGAGCATTACTAAGTGCTTGTAAATGTGTCTGCTAACAGATGTGTATTACAAGGCATCTTAAGATTCCTGCGATCGCTTGCTTAGTACTGTTACTATGTTCCTACTGGTGATAAATGTGCCTGCTTACAGGTATGTATCACAAGGCATCTTAAGATTCCTGCGATCGCTTGCTTAGTACTGTTACTATGTTCCTAATGGTGATAAATGTGTCTGCTAACAGATGTGTATTACAAGGCATCTTAAGATTCCTGCGATCGCTTGCTTAGTACTGTTACTAATGTTCCTACTGGTGATAAATGTGCCTGCTTACAGGTGTGTATCACAAGGCATCGTATGATTCCTGTGATCGCTTGCTTAGTACTGTTACTATGTTCCTACTGGTGATAAATGTGCCTGCCTACAGATGTGTATCACAAGGCATCGTATGATTCCTGTGATAGCTTGCTTAGTACTGTTACTATGTTCCTACTGGTGATAAATGTGCCTGCCTACAGATGTGTATCACAAGGCATCGTATGATTCCTGTGATAGCTTGCTTAGCACTGTTACTATGTTCCTACTGGTGATAAATGTGCCTGCTTACAGATGTGTATTACAAAGCATCGTATGATTCCTGCGATCACTTGCTTAGCACTGTTACTATGTTCCTAGTGGTGATAAATGTGTATTCTTACAGATGTGTATGGCAAGGCATCATGTGATTCATGTGATCGCTTGCTTAGCACAGTTACTACTTTCCTAGTAGTTCATAGGTTGATACTAGGCTTTCGCCACCCTTTTAGATTAGTTGACTGTGCCTCTGTATAGTAGGTCGCAGAAGATAGCCCTTTTAAGGTTAGTTTACTGTGCCTCTGTCTAGTAGGGACACAGAAGAGATCCCAGGGGTAACCTACGATCTCCCATCCACTCGTCAAGATTTCTCTTGAAGAGGGTCATTGAGGGGCTCTGCCTAACATGGATTGGGATTTTGTTCCAGAGTAAGGGGAGCCTCTGGGATATGAATCTGTCCCTCCAGCATGTCCTATTTATTTCTGTGCTGAGGTTTAAGTCCCTGGAGTGTGGAGCTCTAAGGGAGTTGGATTTCCTGAGGTGGAGCATGTCCATTAATTCTGGGTTGGACATGGCTTTATACATCAGGCACAGATCGTCTCTGAGTAGGCGGTAAGCAACTGAGTAGAGCTGGAGTTTCTTTAGCCTAACCGTGGAGGGCATCTGTTTGAGTCCCTTGATCCTCTTGGTGAGGTACTTTTGGGGTCTTTCCAGTTGCTGCAGGTGTCGGGTAAGGTACATCCCGAATGGAGCATTGTATTCAATTATGGGCCTGATGAGTGATGAGTAGACGGGCACAATGACCTCTCTTGATCTAGATGTGAGCCCTTTCATGATAAGGTGGGCTATATAGAAGGTCTTTCTAACCACTTTGGCAACATGATTGTCAAAGGAGAGATTGCAATCTACTTCAGTCCCCAAATCCCTAATTACTTCTTCCGTACTTAATGGATTACCACCTATGTGGTAATTTGTGGGCACTTTGTTTTTCCCAAAGGGGATGACTATGCACTTTTTGGCATTTAGCTTTAGGCCATGGCTCTGGCACCAGTTATCCGTCTCTGTGAGACCCTTTTGGAGGATGCTTGTGTCAGTCGGTGAGTTGATTATGGCACCCAGTTTGCAGTCATCTGAGAACTTGGTCAGCCATAGTCCTCCCGTGTTAGCCTGTACCTCAGAGAAATATATACCGAACAAGAGAGGTCTCAGGACTGAGCCTTGTGGGATGCCACTTGTAACTGGTTTAGAGTCTGACATGGCACCTGCAATTCTGACCATGTGGATTCTATCCCTGAGCCAGTTTGCAACCCATCTTGTGACATAGCGGTTGATATTTAAGCTGGTGAGCTTATTTACGATGCCCGAGTGGGGTATTGTGTCAAAGGCTTTTGCGAGGTCCAGGTAGGCTGTGTGGACTACCTTCCCTTCATCTATGGCCTTGGTGACTGTTTCAAAGAAGTTGACCAGGTTCAAGAGGCAAGATCTGCCCTTAACAAAGCCGAATTGGGTAGGATCCAGTATTTGGAGGTTCCCAATGTCTTTGTTTATGAGTTCCATGATGATACGCTCCATAGCTTTGCAGACCAGGCTAGTCAGGCTTATAGGGCGATAGTTTCTGGGGTCCATTGTGGCACCACCTTTGTGGAGTGGGACCACTGTTGCTGTATGCCATTCCTTGGGTACATATCCTGTAGTAAGGCTGAGATTGAGCAGTGACTTTATGTGAGGGTTCACTTCTTCTTGGAACTCGTGTAAGATGCAGCCCGGGACACTGTCCTGTCCCACTGATGCTGTGTTTTTTGCTTTGGAGAGGGCAGCTCTCACCTGTGCATCTGTGATGTCAGGGAGGCTACACTCTGTTGGGATAGACATTTGCTCTTTTGGGGGGGAAGGGGGGGGATATGTTTGCACTGAACCGGTCTGCCAGGATGTTGGCAATGTCTGTGGGTTCAGTGTATTTTTTGTCATTTTGCACTAACTAAGAGCATATCTGGGAGTTGCCACCCAGGTTCCTGACATAACTAAAGTAGGCCTTGTGATTATCTTTAGCATCATGTGCAATTTTTCTTTCGAAGCTGGCCTTAGATGATTTTATGAGGGATCGTAGTTTCTTGCTAGTACTGATCAGAGATGCCTTCCTTTTTTGGGATTTTGCTCTATCATGTAGTAGCTTCCTCCTTCTGTTGTATAGCTTATTTATTGCTGGGGTCCACCAGACAGGTCTCCTGCCTTTGGAGGAGTGAGTCTTGGTTTTATTTGGGATAGCACGATCCATGCATTCCTGTAGGTGTCCATAGAATGCATTTGTAAAGGATTCTGCGGTTTGGGCTGTATTTACCACTGGCCCGGGGGCTTTGAAGTATTCCACCTCGGTTTTGAGAAATGTGAAGTTTGCTTTTGAGAAGTTCTTCACCGTGGTTTCCTTGGCTGGGGGTGGGGACGGAATATGGATGTCCAGTGAGATTAATTTATGGTCAGATCTTACCAATGAGAGGTATACCTCTGGTATGGAACATAAGAGTCCCCATGTTGGTGATGATCAGGTCCAATATGTTTTCCTCTCTTGTGTGAGTGGTGACCAGTTGTTCCATAGCATTTGAGTTTATAAATTCTAAGAACCATTGGGCGAGGGTGTTGGGGCTTGAGTAGTGCTCCCAGTCTATGTTTGGGTAGTTGAAGTCACCCAATATAATGGTGTTTGGACAGACTTTCATATTCTCCAGTGTTCTCAGGAAAGCCGAGTGGGGTTCCTGAGTTTGGGAGGGTGGTCTGTAGCAGGCTACAAACTGAAAGGCAGTTTTGCCCACTGTTAGTTGCACATGTATGGTCTCCGATGCTTCGTGCAGTGCCACTAACCTGGAGGTGTGGGTATCTTTGATGAATATGGATATCCCCCCCCCCCGTTTTGCGGTTCGGTCCGAGTTTTGGGGCCGAAAAGCATGGTATGATGTATAATCTGGTAGTGCTGGGGTGCTCTCGGGAGCCTTGAACCAGGTTTCTGTTACTGCACAGATATCGATATTCTCCATACTGAGGAGAGCCTCGAGTGTGTGCATCTTGAGGTTTAGACTTCTGGCGTTCAGCAGCATTACCCTTAGTTTCTTTTTCACTGTGTTGTCTATGGAGGTGGGTTTGTCTTTTGAGCCATGCCTAAAAAAGGCACTATGGGGGTAGCAAGAGCCTTAGCCAGTATTCGAAAGCCCAGGGGTGACAGGTGCAAGCCGTCCCTAGCGAAGCAACGTGGCATGTCGAACATGTCAACCCAGGCTGACAGACACTGGATCCCCTTTGAATGACACCAATACTTTAGCCAATTGTTAAAATTGATCATTTTGTCTTTATACTGTGGCATCATTCTTGGTGAGGGTAAGATGCTACTCAAGGTCAGGGTCATACCGGTCTGGGCTACATGATCAGAGAGCTCCTCTATGTCTCTTTTCATGTAGTCCAGGGAGGTACATCTCAGGTCATTCACACCAGCATGGACAATGACTGAGTCATATTTGTACTTGCTTTGGAGTGACCTGAGTGCTTGTGTTATGTGGCGGATCCTGGCACCTGACAGGCAGCTTACAGTGACCTTCTCCTTGTTCAGCCTGGTGAGTGGGATGTCAGTGTGTCTGACAACAGAGTCACCTACTACAAGTGTATTAGGTGTGTTGTTTAGCCTTAAGGGCTGTGACTGTGTGGCACACTGACTTTGTGAACTATGTGATACGTGGGTATTGTTGTGGGGTAGCAGTTGCTTGGATGTCTGCTTTGGAGGCCTCTGCTGCTTGGGCAGATTTTTATTTAGAGCCTCAGAGTATGTTTTTGTGTGTTTATGTGTTTGGTTTGCTGTTGGGATAGGTCAATGTGAGACTGGATTTGTGGTGTGTGTGGTTACCTTCTCCTCCTGACTGACTGCGCCAGTACTGGGTTGAGAGAGCTCAGCCTCCAGTTTGGCTATATAGTTGCATCCCTCACATATATTTGAGCTTGTTGAGAAGATGAGAGGGTGGTCTGTGTACATAAGGCAGTTGTAACATTGCCTCAAGATTCCCAGATTCACCAGCTGGACTGGAGAGTAAACCAGAAACTGACTTTTGGACATGCCAGAATAGTATAAAGAACTACTTTTTGACTGATCAAAAAGGACCAATAGAGAGCCAAGTACTTAAAGGGAGTATAAGAGGGTGTAGTGCTTTAGTTTATTAGTGCTTACTTATAAGATTACTTATACACGCAACTGCAGGGCTTTAGAATTAAAATAGAGTGCTTACTTTGAGATTTAGAACAGTTCTAAGGGAAAAAGTGAAGAGCAGACTTTGTGGAGCCGGGAATAGTTTAAACCCATTTAAGTGGCGCTGCCTGATGCTGCGCTATGCGCAAAATCGCACAAAACCATGCAAATGCGGGTTTTAAAGCAGAGAAACTGAAAGAGATAGGAATTGACCCAAAATGGCCAATAAGCTACTAGTTTCAGGGCTGAGACCACTCCTCCAGGGACAGATAGGCTGCTCAAAGCTCCCCACTCTCACTAGTGAACAGAGAAGCTTCCTCCTATCCAAGTAAGGATATGGACCACACAGGAAACTATACCACAGCAAAACCTGAAATCTGGACTAATCTAGTTCTGCAAAGACAGGAAAAGAGAATATTTTTTTCTTCAGGAAACAGCAGAAAAACACACAGAAAACACTGTAAATGCTATAAACAGGCTAGCGCACTTTAGTGTGTAGCCTACAACAGTTATACAATACAAAAACGACTTAAACTGATATAAAACAAGTGCAAAAGCTGTAAAAAGCAGAAAGCAAATGCAATTTAAACTTTTTAAAGCACAGATCAGTTAGAAATTTGCTTTTTAGGCGGGAAAAGGCAGTTGGAGCAAAAAAAAACAGAGAAAAAAATACTTAAATCTGGAAAAGTCTCTCTTGGGTTTCTCTGTTGCCTGTATCACTCTTCAGGACACCACGAGGAGCTGTACGGAGTTGTATACTGAGGAAATGCGGGTTTTAAAGCAGGGAAACTGAAATAGATAGGAACTGACCCAAAACGGCCAATAAGCTACTACTTTCAGGGCTGAGACCACTCCTCCAGGGACAGATAGGCTGCTCAAAGCTCCCCACTCTCACTGGTGAATAGAGAAGCTTCCTCCTATCCAAGTAAGGATATGGGCAACACAGGAAACCATACCACAGTCTGGAATTCAGCAAAACCCAAAATCTGGACTAATCTAATTCAGCAAAGGCGGGAAAAGAGAATTTTTTTTTTCCAGGAAACAGCAGAAAAACACACAGAAAACACTGTAAATGCTATAAACAGGCTATTGCACTTTAGTGTGTAGCCTACAGCAGTTATACAATACAAAAACAACTTAAATTGATATAAAACAAGTGCAAAAATTGTAAAAAGCAGAACGCAAATGTAATTTAAACTTTTTAAAGCACAGATCAGTTAGAAATTCGCTGTTTAGGTGGGAAAAGGCAGTCAGAGCAAAAAAAAAAAAAACAGAGAAAAAATACTTAAATCTGGAAAAGTCTCTCTTAGGTCTCTCTGTTGCCTGTATCACTCTGCAGGACACCACAAGGAGCAGTGCGGAGTTGTATACTGGCGCAAAACCGCGCAAATGTGGGTTTTAAAGAAGGGAAACTGAAAGAGATAGGAATTGACCCAAAACGGCCAATAAGCTACTAGTTTCAGGGCTGAGACCACTCCTCCAGGGACAGATAGGCTGCTCAAAGCTCTGCACACTCACTGGTGAACAGAGTAGCTTCCTCCTGTCCAAGTAAGGATATGGGAAACACAGGAAACTATACCACAGTCCGAAATTCATTAAAACCTGAAATCTGGACTAATCTAGTTCAGCAAAGGTGGGAAAAGAGAATATTTTTTTTTTTTTTTTTTTTTTGGTATTTTTTTTTTCAGGAAAAAGCAGAAAAACACACAGAAAACACTGTAAATGCTATAAACAGGCTAGCACACTTTAGTGTGTAGCCTACAACAATTATACAATACAAAAACAACTTTAATTGATATAAAACAAGTGCAAAAACTGTAAAAAGCAGAAGGCAAATGCAATTTAAACTTTTTGAAGGACAGACCAGTTAGAAATTTGCTTTTTAGGTGGAAAAAGGCAGTTGGAGCAGAAAAAAAAACTTAAATCTGGAAAAGTCTCACTTGGGTCTCTCTATTGCCTGTATCACTCTGCAGGACACTGGTACCAAGAAAGTAAAAAACACCACAAACCAAGAAAGCACAGGTAACCTTGAGTTCTATAGCCAAAAATTCAGTTCAAAAACATTTCTTAACGCAGATTTATTAAATAAAATAAAATGACAATGTTTTCGCCACTATCAAATGAGCAGCTTCATCAGAGATACAAATACAAGTGCTAAGAAGCACACCTTTATGTGCACAGGAAGTGACACAAACACACGTCACCTCCCAGTGTAGAACCTAAAGGTGTTATAAATTTTAAGAATACAATGTTTAAAAAGTCAATTAACAATCATAAAATATAAAGCAACAGCAATATGTTGTTGCTTCAGTATACTGATATCTAGACCTTCAAATAAAATCTAATCAAACGTAAGTATATAAATGCTTTGAAATAAAAAATATATGTGAAAAATGTAAAAAATACAAAATACAAAGCATACCGCAAGTGCAAACAATGTCTATCTGAAGTAACTCCTAAGCTTTAAAACTGCTGAAATGTTGCAGTTTTCATTAAGTCCGGGGAACCTGAAGGCATCTAACTTTAACTGCCACTCAAGTTCCCGGTTCTCCAAGATCAAAGAGAAAGGACCCCCCCCTAATACCAATAGGGACTTGATCTATCCCCATGAATGAAAAACTATGTCCTGGGTTATTACTAATATGCTTAGCTAATGCATTGTCATTAAGATTCTTTCTAATAGCATAAAAATGTTGGTAGAACCATTCACGGGCCTTACGGTCTGTCTTCCCTATATAGAAAGCTGAACAACAATTGCATAATGCTATGTAAATTATAGATTTGGACTCACAATTTAACTTGTAGTGAATCAAATATTTTCTGTTTCTAACTGTGAAAGAATTGCCCGATTTAACTACCTTACACCAGTTGCAACAACCGCAAGTGGACATAACATTCTGTCTACAAAATTGAATTTGGGGCAAATTCCTTTGGAGTAGTTCTTTCAAATTACGTCCTGTTTTGTACACAACACAAGGTTGTGCACCTAGTTTTTCAAAAAGAAAGGTATTACCAGAAATAAAATGCCAATTCTTACGGATAATTGACCAAATGACTTGAGAGTTTACATTGTAAGTGGTAACAAAACTCAAGGCAAACAATGGTTTCATACTAGTAACAACTGAGTCAGAATTCGAACTAAAATGCTGTTCAAAAGGTGAAATGTAGGTGTTATTAGGAATAAAACCTGTACTGATCTCAACATGGTTGAGAATAGGTTTATAAACACCTACAGACCTTTTCGTATCCACTTCCTCAATTAACTCATCAATTAGTGAAATAGGATACCCTCGGTTGAGGAACATCTCTCTCAAGAGATTACATTCAGCCTGAAAATCAGTAAAAGTACTGCACATCCTCCCTGCCCTCACTAACTGTCCTTTAACGATGGAACGTTTCTGCTTAAAGGGGTGAAAGCTTGAAAAGTGAAGGAGGGAGTTGCAGTACGTAGGTTTCCTGTAGATGGTGGACAGGAACCTATGACTGATAGTGTCCTTAGTTAATTTCACATCAAGGTAGTCAATTTGAGTTGTGGAAAATTTAAAGGTAAATTTCAAAAACTCAGTGGTTTCGTTAAGTACATGAACAAATTGGTCTGCTTCATCACTATTCCCTTGAAACAAAATAAAAATGTCATCAAGGAATCTAGTGTAAAACTTGACGTGTTTCATAAGATCAGGTTTGTTCCTAAGGAACTTCATCTCCCAAAATGCAACGAAAAAATTGGCAACACTCGCGCCACAAGGGGAGCCCATGGCTACCCCTTGTTTCTGGAGGTAATAATCTTCCCCAAAGGAGAAGAAGTTTGTAGTAAGGACAATATCTAATAGTTCAGTAACTAAGTTAATCTCAGCTTTCGGAGCATTGAACTCACTTAAAAGTAAACCTATCCATTCAACAGCTTCCTGATGTGGTATAGACGTGTACAAATCTACAACGTCTACTGTAAGGAAGTTGTATTTGTCATCAAATGGAATATCATTGATGCTCTCCAGGAAGGACCAAGAGTCCTTACATAAACCAATGATAAATTTAAGATATTTTGTCAAGATACTATCAATAAACCTGGAGCAAGGATAAGTCATAGAACACCTACCGTCCACAAGGGCTCTCATAGGTGGATTTGAGATGTCCTTGTGGATCTTTGGGATACCAAACATGACCGGCAGTTTAGGGGAAGGGATGTCAATAAAGTTGTAAATGTCGACATCAATATTACCAGCTAGGTAAAGATCTCTAAAATAGCCCCTTATTCTGCGGCATGCTCCATTGATCTCATTTAATGAGGCTCCACAATAAGCAGGTGAGTTCAAAACCATTAACATCTTCTCTTTATACATAAAGTTGTCAAAAATCACCAGTCCACCACCCTTATCTGGTTTGATCAATCTGATCGGTAGCCGACACAGATTGTCCAAGGCTAGTAATTGTTCTTTGGTAGTATTGAACTTACTAAAATCACTTTTTGTTCGTGCTTGTGAAAACTGATATCTAAAATCAGCCTCACATATATTTTCAAATAAGTGAAGGGCTGCGTGGAGAGGTGGGTTGAAAATGCTGGGCAACCTTAACTTAGAATACAATGTACTAGTTTCATCACAAAACAGGACCTTTAGGTTTAATTTGCGAACAAAGCATTTTAAATCAATAATAGTTTTAGCTAAATTAACATGCCTAGTCGGGACAAAAGTGTTCCCAAATGCAAGTAATTCAACAAGGTCGCTATCAAGTATGATCTCCGTAAAATTATATATCTTAAAATCACCTTTTCTATTATAAATAATAGTAGGGTGACGGTTCTCAAAATTACTTGTAGGACCATATATAAGACCAGTACTGACTAGTAATTCCTGTTCTTGTTCTTCTTCCCAGGTCCCTGTTTTTTGCGTGCTCCTAAAAAATTACTATTCTTGTTATTATTGGTATTATTGTTATAATGAGCTTTGATTCTGTTACTACGCCTTGGTCCTTGACCAAAGTCCTCGTTTATCTCGTTACTGTTCCTTTCTGCTGGTATGTCAGATGTTGTGACTTGATCTGGCGAGTCAGAACTACCATTAGTTTGTCATGGTTTTTGGTTAACAACATCAAGTTTAGGATATGCAATAAGGTTCTTATAAGCATGCCTGTCTCTTTCCAGCTTCTTGGATTTATTGCCTTTTAATTTAACCAAAAAGGCATCTATGCTTGTCAAAATACGATTATAATCGTACTTATACCTTAAAAAATCGATATCCATTTTGATAGCTCTATCTAAAACATTAACATCATCCACAAGTGTAATAATATGAGCTTTATAATGTTTCACAATAAGCTCAAGTAATTGAATGCCTTGTTGTTGAAATAATACTTTAAGGTCACCAAAAAAACTTGAATTAATCAACAAGCCAGAAGGGGAAAAATTGTTCCGTAACCCCTTAGGAACCAAATTCTCAGCAATGCATTGCTCAAAGTAAGCTGACTCCAATTGCAATTTTTTAAGTTTCAAAAGCTTACTGTCAAGTACCTTAAGTTTTTCAGCAATGCCCTCATTGCTGGTCAGTCAGTCCTGCTTCTGGTTCACTTTTAAGCCAAACAACGCACCTACCTAATGGGTGCGATGTACCTTCACTAACAGAATGGATTGAGAACACTGACACCCTTCTCTTTTCTACTACAACCATCCAGACGAACTCGACCAACACAGCACAAAATTTTATCTCTGACAATACCTTTCTTTTTGAAAAACTAGGAGCACAACCTTGTGTTGTGTACAAAAGGGGACGTAATCTGAAAGAATTACTCCAAAGGAATTTACCCCAAATTCAATTTAGTAGACAGAAAGGTATGTCCACTTGTGGTCGTTGTAACTGGTGTAAGGTAGTTAAATTGGGCAATTCTTTTACAGTTACAAATAGAAAATATTTGATTCACCACAAGTTAAACTGTGAGTCCAAATCTATAATTTACATAGCATTATGCAATTGTTGTCCAGCTTTCTATATAGGGAAGACGGACCGTAAGGCCTGTGAACGGATCTATCAGCATTCCTATGCTATTAGAAAGAATCTTAATGACAATGCATTAGCTAAGCATATTAGTAATAACCTAGGACATAGTTTTTCATTCATGGGGATAGATCAAGTCCCTATTGGTATTAGGGGGGGGTCCTTTCTCTTTGATCTTGGAGAACCGGGAACTTGAGTGGCAGTTAAAGTTAGATGCCTTCAGGTTTCCCGGACTTAATGAAAACTGCAACATTTCAGCAGTTTTAAAACTTAGGAGTTATTTTAGATAAACATTGTTTGTTTTGTGGTATGCTTTGTATCTTGAATTTTTATATTTTTCATATATATTTTTTATCTCAAAGCATTTATATACTCATGTTTGATTAGATTTTATTTGAATGTTTAGTCATCAGTACACAGTAACAACAACACATTGCTGTTGCTTTATATTTTATGATTGTCAATTGATTTTTTTAAAATATTGTATTCTTAAAATTCATTACACCTTATGTTCTACACCTGGAAGTTACGTGTGTCTGTGTCACTTCCTGTGCACATAAAGGTGTGCTTCTTAGCACTTGTATTTGTATCTCTGATGAAGCTGCTCATTTGATAGTGACAAAAACGTTGTCATTTTATTTTATTTAATAAATCTGCATTAAGAAAGGTTTTTGAACTGAATTTTTGGCTATAGGACTCAAGGTTACCTGTGCTTTCTTACTCTGCAGGACACCACGAGGAGCTGTGCGGAGTTGTATACTTGCGAAAAACCGAGCAAATGCGGGTTTTAAAGCAGGGGAAACTGAAAGCGATAGGAATTGACCCAAAACGGCCAATAAGCTATTAGTTTCAGGGCTGAGACCACTCCTCCAGGGACAGATAGGCTGCTCAAAGTTCCCCACTCTCACTGGTGAACACAGAAGCTTCCTCCTATCCAAGTAAGGATATGGGGAACACAGGAAACTATACCACAGTCCGGAATTCAGCAAAACCTGAAATCTGGACTAATCTAGATCAGCAAAGGTGGGAAAAGAGAATTATTTTTGTTTTTTTTCAGGAAGCAGCAGAAAAACACACAGAAAACACTGTAAATGCTATACACAGGCTAACGCACTTTAGTGTATAGCCTACAGCAGTTATACAATACAAAAACAACTTAAATTGATATAAAACAAGTGCAAAAACTGTAAAAAGCAGAAGGCAAATGCAATTTAAACTTTTTAAAACACAGATCAGTTAGAAATTCGCTTTTTAGGCGGGAAAAGGCAGTCAGAGCAAAAAAACAGAGAAAAAAATTCTTAAATCTGGAAAATTCTCTCTTGGGTTTCTCTGTTGCCTGTATCACTCTGCAGGACACCACGAGGAGCTGTGCAGAGTTGTATACTGGTGCAAAACCGCGCAAATGCGGGTTTTAAAGCAGGGAAACTGAAAGAGATAGGAATTGACCCAAAACGGCCAATAAGCTACTAGTTTCAGGGCTGAGACCACTCCTCCAAGGACAGATAGGCTGTTCAAAGCTCCCCACTCTCACTGGTGAACAGAGAAGCTTCCTCCTATCCAAGTAAGTATATGGGCAACACAGGAAACTATACCACAGTCTGGAATTCAGCAAAACATGAAATCTGGACTAATCTAATTCAGCAAAGGCGGGAAAAGAGAATTTTTTTGTTTTTGTTTTTTTTTTTTTTTTTTCAGGAAACAGCAAAAAAAACCCCACAGAAAACACTGTAAATGCTATAAACAGGCTAGTGCACTTTAGTGTGTAGCCTACAGCAGTTATACAATACAAAAACGACTTAAATTGATAGGAAGGAAAAGGCAGTCGGAGCAAAAAAAAAAAAAAAAACAGAAAAAAAATACTTAAATCTGGAAAAGTCTCTCTTGGGTCTCTCTGTTGCCTGTATCACTCTGCAGGACACCACGAGAAGCTGTGCGGAGTTATATACTGGCGCAAAACTGCACAAATGCTGGTTTTAAAGCAGGGAAACTGAAATAGATAGGAATTGACCCAAAACGGCCAATAAGCTACTAGTTTCAGGGCTGAGACCACTCCTCCAGGGACCGATAGGCTGCTCAAAGCTCCCCACACTCACTGGTGAACAGAGAAGCTTCCTCCTATCCAAGTAAGGATATGGGCAACACAGGGAACCATACCACAGTCCGGAATTCAGCAAAACCTGAAATCTGGACTAATCTAGTTCAGTAAAGGCGGGAAAAGAGAATATTATTTTGTTTTTTTTGGGTTTTTTTTCAGGAAACTGCAGAAAAACACACAGAAAACACTGTAAATGCTATAAACATGCTAGCGCACTTTAGTGTGTAGCCTACAACAATTACACAATACAAAAACGACTTTAATTGATATAAAACAAGTGCAAAAACTGTAAAAAGCAGAAGGCAAATGCAATTTAAACTTTTTGAAGCACAGACCAGTTAGAAATTTGCTTTTTAGGTGGAAAAAGGCAGTTGGAGCAAGAAAACAGAGAAAAAAATACTTAAATCTGGAAAAGTCTCTCTTGGGTCACTCTGTTGCCTGTATCACTCTGCAGGACACTACGAGGAGCTGTGCAGAGTTGTATACTGGTGCAAAACCGCACAAATGCGGGTTTTAAAGCAGGGAAACTGAAAGAGATAGGAATTGACCCAAAACGGCCAATAAGCTACTAGTTTCAGGGCTGAGACCACTCCTCCAAGGACAGATAGGCTGTTCAAAGCTCCCCACTCTCACTGGTGAACAGAGAAGCTTCCTCCTATCCAAGTAAAGATATGGGCAACACAGGAAACTATACCACAGTCTGGAATTCAGCAAAACCTGAAATCTGGACTAATCTAATTCAGCAAAGGCGGGAAAAGAGAATTTTTTTTTTTTCAGGAAACAGCAAAAAGAAAACACTGTAAATTCTATAAACAGGCTAGCACACTTTATTGTGTATCCTACAGCAGTTATACAATACAAAAATGACTTAAATTGATATAAAACAAGTGCAAAAACTGTAAAAAGCAGAAGGCAAATGCAATTTAAACTTTTTAAAGCACAGATCAGTTAGAAATTCGCTTTTTAGGCGGGAAAAGGCAGTCGGAGCAAAAAAAAAACATAAAAAAATACTTAAATCTGAAAAAGTCTCTCTTGGGTCTCTCTGTTGCCTGTATCACTCTGCAGGACACCACGAGAAGCTGTGCGGAGTTGTATACTGGCGCAAAACTGCGGAAATGCGGGTTTTAAAGCAGGGAAACTGAAAGAGATAGGAATTGACCCAAAACTGCCAATAAGCTACTAGTTTCAGGGCTGAGACCACTCCTCCAGGGACAGATAGGCTGCTCAAAGCTCCCTACTCTCACTGGTGAACAGAGAAGCTTCCTCCTATCCAGGTAAGGATATGGGCAACACAGGAAACTATACCACAGTCCGGAATTCAGCAAAACCTGAAATCTGGACTAATCTAGTTCAGCAAAGGCGGGAAAAGAGAATTTTTTTGGGGGGTTTTTTTGGTATTTTTTTTCAGGAAACAGCAGAAAAACACACAGAAAACACTGTAAATGCTATAACCAGGCTAACTAGATCTACAGGTTTTGTATTGTTCATGAGACCTTTGACCTTTTTATGAAACAAAATGTAATGGGACAATTTAGAAGATAAAAATGCTGTATTGCCTGCCATATATAGAGACTAACACTCATATCTACACTTTTGTAAAATGTTTGCGTGAATGGGCTAAGAAACTCAATTACCCCAAGAGAATCAATGCAATTCAAGATGACATATTTAAAAAGATGCACACCAATATTAGGGTATCATTTGTACACAGTGGCTTAGCTAATGAAAAATTTGAGCAAACATCTCTATACAGATGATGGTGGCGTCATAGAACAAAGGTACTTAGACAATTGCGGAATCAAAAACAGTGGTAGAATTCAAGGACCTAATAAGTTGCAAGGTAATTCATTTAGAGTTAGAGAGAAATCAAATTACTGATAAAGATATAAGTTCAGCTTATATGAAAGGTAGAAAATAGAGGATTGGCTTAGTGGCTGTTAAATCCTATTAAGTCTTGGTTTCCAAGAAACTCAGTATCTGTGCTTTCAGTTACTGTTTCAGCCTTACAAAGTCAGTTTTCATCATTTTAACTTGTATATCTATGTCATCTGCTGGGAAAAAAAGTTCTACTTTCCATACATTCATAAAGACATTAAAAGATGAGTGGATATGTAATACAAAACTCTTTGGTACCCCACAAGTAATTCCCATTATTAAGTGGCATTAAGTATGCACTCTATTTACTATGGTCTGCTGCACTTTTGTTAGCTGCCCTGTCTCTTACCCAGGCTGCTACCAAATACCTGCAGAGCACTTATAAATAAGAAGTTATGTACTCACCATAACATTCCATCTGAGTAGGTAAACTTCATTTGTCAGCACCCTATGGGTTATCGGAGCCGAGCCGGCAGTTTCCAACAGCTAAGATCCGAGCTCCAAACTCCTCCCCATTACCCATAACTCCCTGCCATCCCTTCCTGACCTCAGATCGAGTATGCCTAAAAGCAAGACTTGCAATCACAACCTGCCTAGTGTAAACTGGGTACAATCCACCATGAAGCAGGAATATCTATGAACATCCGAAGAGGACAGGGGGATGGAGGGAGGGACGGTCGCTGACAAATGAAGTTTACCTACTCAGATGGAACATTATGGTGAGTACATAACTTCTTAATCTGAAGTAGTTAACTTCATTTGTGCATCAGCCTATGGGACAGAGTCCCCAGCTACCTGAATCTTGGGAGGCCCTTATGGAAGAATGTTCTGGAGCACTGCAGAGCCAAAGGATGCTCTCCCTCTGGAAACCAGATCCAACTTATAGTGGTTTATAAATGTATGAGAAGAAGCCCATGTGGCAGCAGAGCAAATGTCATCCAACGAAACTCTAGCTCGAAAAGCAGCAGAGCTAGAAACAGACCGAGTAGAATGGGCATGGACTCCATGAGGAGCAGGCCGGCCAGAACTCTCATAAGCCAGGAGAATACACTGGGAAATCCACCTGGACAGTGTGACTTTAGAAACAGATTTCCCCAAACTGGATTTAGCAAAGGACACAATCACCTGGTCTGATTGCCTATGACCGGCTGTCCTGTGAAAATAGAATCTTAACTGTCTGTGTACATCCAAAGAGTGTAACTTGTATTCGCCTTTATTTTGGTAATTCGGAAAGACGACTGGCAAATTAATAGACTGGTTGATGTTAGATTCGGAAGCAATTTTGGGGAGAAAGGAGGGTCTGGTCCTGAGGAATACCCTATCCTTGTGGAAAGTCAAGTACGGTGGCTTGGCACAAAGGGCTTGAAGCTCTGAAACCCTTTTCGCTGAAGTAATAGCAACCAGAAAAGCCATTTTCCAGGATAAGAATTTGAGATCTAACGAAGCAGCATGCTCAAAGGAAGAAGCTGTTAAAGCCTGGAGTACCAGCGATAAGTCCCAAGGAGGAATTACATCCTTCACCGGAGGCCTTAGTAAGAAGGTGCCTTTTAAGAAGGCCTTACACAATCTGGATGAGGTCAAAGGGCCAAGATCACATCCAACATGGTAATGAGCGATAGCTGCCAATTGTACTTTGACTGTGGAAGAGCTAGCACCTTGATCAAATAATCCTGACAGAAAATCCAACACAGCTGGTAATGGAGCTGTGAAAGAATACAGCTTCTGATGTTCTGCCCAAATAGAAAAACATTTCCATTTGCTACGATGCACTTTCCTAGTAGACAGCTTGTGAGCAGCTACTACGATCGCTTTGACTAGGGAAGAGATACCAGGAGTCCTAGATAACAGTGGAACTGGATCAACCAAGCCATGAGCTTAAGGTTGTCCAGGTTCGGGGCCAACAGGCCCAAGGATGAGATATCAAATCCGGGACAGGTTCTAGAACCCAGGGAGGATTCACTAGATGAGACCATAGATAAGGGAACCATGCCTGACGAGGCCAGAATGGGGCAATGAGGATTATTGTGCTCCCCAACCGTCTGGCTTTCTGCAGAAGCTTCAGCATGAGGGGAAGAGGCGGGTAAGCATAAGGTAGACCGGGTGGCCAAGCACGCACCAGAGCGTCTCTTGCTGATTCCCCGGGTGGGGGAATTAGAATGAAGTAGGTGTTGCACTTCTTGTTTGAAGGAGAGGCGAAAAGATCGCAACAAGGTTGACCCCATTTGGAGAAGATCTGCTTTGCTACTTTGGGATTCAGAGACCACTTGTATGGCAAGAGGATGGTGCGACTCAATTTGTCCGCTAGGATTTTGGACAGGCCCAGAATGTGCATCGCTACGAGAAAGCGGTTGGTGGAAATCGCCCATCCCCAAACTCTCATGGCCTCTCAACAAAGTGGATAGGACCTGGTTCCCCCTCGTTTGTTGATATACCAAACGACTGCCATGTTGTCTATTTGGATCGCAATAGTCCTGGCGGGAAGAAGATTCTGAAGTGCTTGCAATGCTAACAGCACCGGCCTCATCTCTAGGACATTGATATGCAGTGAGGTCTCCGTCTGGTTCCACGTGCCTTGGACGGTCCTGCCGAAACTATGTCCCCCCACCCAAGGCGAGAGGCGTCTGTGGTCACTGTGGCTAGGGGAGGGGACATAGAGAAGAGGCGCCCCTTTTGGAGGTCCAGAGATTGGAGCCACCATAAGAGGGCACCCCTGCAAACCCTGCTGAGAGGGACAGGATGGCTCAGGGGATAATGCAGGAAGGACTATTGGACTTGGAGGGTCCATTGCAGGATTCTCATATTTAGGCGCACCATGGGAAGGAGATTGATGGTAGCCGCCATAAAGCCTAGGGCCCTCATGACCAATTCCGCCGGAGGGGTTGGGCAATGAAGAATGGCCTACACAAGGAGTCTTAGAGATCGCATCCGGTCTGGAGTTAAGAAGGCTAAGAGCTGGCGTGAGTCCAACCTGGCTCCGATAAAATCTATGACCTGAGTCGTGAGCAGGGAGGATTTTCCAGCATGGATCGTGATCCCCAGCTGGGGAGCTAGATGAAGAAAGAAATTCCTGGCTGTGCAGAGTAGATGCCTTGTGGGGGCGGTCAGGAGCCAGTCATCCAGGTATGGAAAGACCTGAATTCCCTGGAGTCTCAGGTGGGCCGCTACCAACGCTAACACTTTGGTGAACACGTGGGGGGCCGTGGTGAGACCAAAGGGGAGGACCCAGAATTGGTAATGGCTGGCTCCTAGCCTGAAGCGGAGAAACCTCCTGGATCGTCTGTCCATCAAGATACGCATCCTTGAGGTCTATGGAGCGCATCCAGTCGTTCTCCTGCAAGAGGGGGAGAATGGATTGAAGATGACCATCCGGAACTTTTCTTTGTATAGCCAGGTTCAAGAGGGATAGATCGAGGATTGGTCTTAAGTCCCCTGTCTTTTTTGGCGCCAAGAAGAACCTGGAGTAAAAGCCCGATCCATACTGGTCTGGGGGGACGTGCTGGATCTCTCCTTTTTCTAGCAGCTGGCGAATTTCTGCAGCTGCGGCCTCCCTCTGATCAGGTGGGACATCGGGGAGGCACCTGGGTCTGAGAGGGGAATGGAGAAACGGAATCTCATAGCCTCTGGATATAATTTGAAGCACCCAGCGGTCTGTTGTGATGGACTCTCAAGCTGCTAGGTGCTTCGAGAAATGCCCCCCGACTGCCTCCAGAGTGGAGCAGTCGGGTAACCCCTCAGGGTTGCTGCATGGGCCAATCAGAGAAAGGTTCTCAGGACCCAAAGTTCTTCGGGCCCCCTCTGCCTCTAGGGTGGCGTCCACCCTGTCCTCCTCTGCCTCTGAAGGACGGGGTGTCCGGGGCGAAACGGGATTGCTGAGACTTTCGGAACCACATCTTCTTCTGTCCCTTTTGGTTCTTTGAGAAGGACCTCTGGGGAGCAGAGAAACGAACTCCGACGGCAGACGTCTTCCCCTCCTTCTCGCTCTGGACAAAGGTATCGAGTACTGTCTTGCCAAGGAGGGCAGGACCATCAAATGGGGCATTAGCTAATGACGCCTTGAAGGGTTCCGCGAAATCACAGTGGCGGAGCCACGCCGGTCACCTTAGGACGACGCCCGCTCCGCTAGCTCCAGCGGCACCTTCCGTAGCATGGGGCAGTAGCCGCATAGAGGTATTGGAAATCGACCTGACAGTGGCCATTCGGGTAGAGTACACCTGTTTGTCCTCTGCCGACATGGACTCTGGGGGCGACCAAGCGTATTCTTTAATAAGATCCCGCTGGAGCCATATGACATGTGCCATGTAGTTCAGCGACCTTATGGAGAAGGTAGCTGAAGCAAACATCTGCTTCCCCAAATGGTCCATTGCCCGAGACTCCTTGTCAGGGGGATGGACTGAGGGACTCTCCTGGGCCAGTTCCCTTTTGGTGGCTGCCGCCACCAACATGGCATCTACGGGGATTCTCTTACTCCAATGTGACCTGTCCGAGGGGGGGGGGGGCTGAGAATTCTGTCAGGCCTCTTAGACGGACTCCACAGTGTCCGGCTCCTTCCATGCCCTGGTAGTGATCAAATCTACCAGGGGATCAGCTGGAGGGGACACCCAAGAGGTAGACGGGCCAGCTTCAAATGCCTCCAGGAACATGGACTCGTCCGAGGTAGGCTTTGGGGCAGACCACCCTCCCCCCCCCCTAATCCTGAGCATCTCCATGATGTCTCCAAATGAGATGTCTTCGGGGGTGATCTTGGGGAACCTTCCCCTTCCTCCAAGTCCGTGTCCTCTGTCAAGGACTCAGGGGAGTCCATGTGCCTCCTCTTGCACTTGCGTTTGTGAGGAACTTCCTCGGGGGGGCTGTCTGAGGAGGCCTCACCAACCATGTCCTGTTCCAACAAGGGAACGATCTGGGACATCTGAGCAGGCTGTCCCTGGGGCCGGGTGATGGAAGTCGGACCCGTTTGCGAGGGAGTGCAGGGTAGAGCGGTAACTAAGGCCGGGGGCCTGGAATCCCTCGACAGAACCCTCTCCACCATGTCGAATGCCGAAAGAGAGCCGCTCTCCCTAGGATCCGAGAGCAGACCCTCCCTTTGATCCGACGAGCAGATCGGGGCTGGAGCCGATGCGATCGGATCCGAAGGGCCAGTACGCTCCAACCTACCCAGAGCCGAAGGCATACTGACCGCCTCAGATCGGAAGCTCAACTCTCGACTCAGAGAGCCTGGATCCGAAAAAAGGGACCCGACAGGCTCGAGGGCGCTGTCGGCACCGAAGTACCCGACTCCATCGGCGCCGACATTCCCCTGGCTCTGACGCTACTCGGCTCCGTAGACACCGAACCCGGAAAGCGGGTCAGGGAAGGAGCAATCGGGGCGAAAAAAGGGGTTGAGCTCCCCCCAGAGGGGGAGAGGCAGGAGCACTCCCATCTGCCGCTGGGCCTGGAGGAACCTTCTCATCATCTGGTCCAAGTCTGCATCTGTTAGGCTTCTCGTGGACCTGGAAGAGGCCACCGAGGCGGGACGGGAGTCCCGCCTCGATGACCTCGAAGGAGACCGGGCCTCATCCTCCTCCGGCGAAAAGCTGGGAGAACGGAGCCGGGAAGGAGAAGGCCCGGATGTCCCGGGGGGAGAAGCACGCTTGGCTGGCGGGGCCGAAGCAGAGGCTTTGGCCCGCCACTTGTGTTTTTCTCTGCGCTTCTCCCTCCTGGCTTCCCTATCCTCCTGGCCCAAGGTGGGAGGTTGAGTCCCGGCCAGGGGAAGGGAAGTATCCATAGGCGCTGATCCACGGAGGGATCGGAGGATGGAGCCGAGTCCGGGGGCAGAGGTCCCGCCAGAATCAGCTTCGACCTCCGGTCCCTGATATCCCTGGGGTTGAACACTGCACAAATAGAGCAGCCAGAAGACAGATGTTCAACCCCAAAGCATATAATGCACCGAGTGTGGCCATCAGCCGGGGAACGCGTATGGCCACACTCGGTACACTTGGAGAAGAAAGTTTTGGTGGCCTCAGACATGACAACCTAAAAACACACACACTAGGCCCCAAAACCACACACACAAACACACACACACACCCTAACGCTTTGATGAGAAACGGGGGAGGGAAAGGCTAACAATTACACTAAACTAATGGAAAGATCACAAAACACAAAACTCACTCAAAAAACTTTAACTAGAAGTCGAGAGAAAAGATTTTTCTCACAGAAAAAACTTACAAAGACCTGGCAGCTCGAGATCAAGCTGCTGGCGTAACTGTGGCAAACTAGATCTGAGGTCAGGAAGGGATGGCAGGGAGTTATAGGTAAGGGGAAGGAGCTTGGAGCTCAGATCTTAGATGTTGGAAACTGCCGGCTCGGATCCGATGTGGATCCGATAACCCATAGGTTGATGATGCACAAATGAAGTTAACTACTTCAGATCTTATTTTCAATGTTTATAACTGAGTCAAGAAGCTCTGTTTGTGGGACTGACTTAGCTGCTGTACACAACCTCTCTGAGGTTCATCTGGTTCCTCTAAGCGACAAGTCCTTCAACTGGTAACCATCACAGATAATTTGGGGCACTTACTGCTTGACTTTAGTTTAAGCTACATACATATTTTTTTCAAAACTAAAAAATGTACAAAGTAGACATTTTTCAAAAAATCCAATTTTCAATTCTGAAGTTATCAGAGAAAGAAAAGCAAAGAATCACGTTTTGTATTAAATATATTTCCCTAACCACAGCCTAACATAGTATAGTAATTCATAAAAATATTGCAAAAGCAGGGAAACACTAACCCTGTATAATTTATAAAGCAAGAGACATGGATGTGCAACCTGCTATGTGAGGTGCAGGGGCTTAACCCTCATATAAAACAGTTCTGTTTCACATGTGCGGGTTTGCAGTCTTGTGATCACCTGATCACCATACCATGCATTTAGACAGATATTCTCAAAAAAACATTTGTATTCAATTACTACAAATTCAGTTTATATAAGATCCTAAGAAACCCATGCATGTCAAATCAGTAGGCTGTTCCAGAAATAGATACAATACTTTAAACAAGAAAAAAGTACAGCTGTGTAAGCACACTTACCATAACAGTAGATGTTCGAATGGTCACTGCTGCAGTAGCCTAAGCTAAGGATAGAACAGCTTAGGCCAGCTTCGACAGCTTCAGGACACCTTCCATGAGCCCAAACTGTTAGCTCAAACTGAGCTGCCTAAAAAAAGTCAGGTTTAGGCATAAAGCCCTTCAGAGCTTTCATGCAAGCAGAGAGGGAGGCTAAGTCTTGAGAGGACAAAGCTAGGAGGAAAAATGCACAAATGCCCACATCCTGGCAAAAGATCACAGCAAAAAATAAGGGGAGTGGAGGGAGGGGGTGCTGTAGCAGTGATCATTAGAAAGTACAGTTGTGTACACTTACCATAAATGTAGATGTTCGAGTGTATTCAATGCTGCAATCATAACATTTGGCTTATCTGCCTGCAGGTAGCCCTCAGCCAGCCTGAATACCAGAGTCTTCGGATTTCTGCATCAGATCCTGTCTCTTCTTCCATGACGTCAGGTCATCAGGGGTATAAAACATGCAGCCGACGCCATTACATCAGTTTTTCTTGCCCCAGATGTCGGCTGCCCCCACAATGGGAAGCAATTATATACAAGGTTACACCTCCAACAAAAAGCAAATACACCAGAAAACATAAATATACCAAACAAGAAGGAAAGGTAGAGCCAACAGCAGTCAGGGAGCTGGAGGGAAGGTAACCAGGACTGCAACAGTGAATACACTTGAACATCTACATTTATGGCAAGTGTACACAACTGTACTATGTTCTTTGTGTTTCACTGCTGCAGTTGTCACATTTGGGTTGATTCCCAAAGCTAAGGAAGGGAGGAGGAAGTTAGAGAGCATTAGGGCCAGCTATTAAGCCCTGCAAGACTGCAGTGGCAAAACCAGCTCTGGATTTAGAAAAAATAGGCATGTGGTAATGCTTGGTGAAGGTATGTACAGAGCTCCAGGTAGCAGCTTCTAAGATGTCCCTGGTAGGAACTCCTCTGAGAAAGGCTGCAGAGGTAGATGCAGCCCTGGTGGAATGTGATCGGACCCCCTGTGGGGTAGGTTTTCCATGGTGCTTGTAGCAGAACTGAATGCAATGGGCTATCCATTTGGAAATGGTTTGCTTTGAAATGGCCTTCCTCTCTGCCCCTGCAGCAAAGCCAACTAGCAGCCGTTCAGATTTTCTGAGAGGCTTAGTCCTGTCCAAATAAAATCTAAGTTGTCTGTGCACATCCAGAGAGTGCAGCATTCATTCTCTTTTGTTTTCTGGATTAGGGAAAAAAGTAGGAAAATTAATGGATTGATTTAGGGCCACACTAAACACCACCTTGGGCATAAAGGAAGGATTGGTCCTGAGGGAAACCCTGTCTGCATGGAAGATAATGAAGGGTTCCACTGCCATGAGGGCCTGTAATTCAGACACACTTCTTGCTGAAGTGATGGCTAGAAGGAAGGCTGTTTTCCATGAAAGGAATTTCAACTTTGCTGTTGCAGCTGGCTCAAAGGGAGGGAGAGTGAGCTTGTGCAATACAAAGTTAAGGTCCCAGGCTGGAGTAGGGGCTCTCCTGGTGGGGGGGGGGGTCTTAAATATTTGGCCCCTCTAAGGAATTGTTTTAGCAGGGGGTGAGAGAAGAGGGGTGGCTCAGTATTATAATGTGCTGAAATAGCAGCGGCATTAATTTCAATTGACGAGAAGAATAGGCCCTTGTGGAGCATTTCTGTTAAGTACTGAAGAATGAGGTAAGTTGGGCACCATTCTTCCCAACCCCTGAGTCTGGCTCCAGGAACAGTATCTTTTTCACTTTTCAGCATATGATTTTCTAGTACTAGGCCTCCATGCCTCCAATATGACATCTAGCACCTGCTTACTGAGGGATGCTATTGGAGAGCTCAAGGAATTAGCCATGCTGCAAGGTTCAGGGTTTGAAGTGGAGGGTTCAGAATCTGGCCCGCCTGCTGGGAAGGGGGTCTGAAGCAGGTGCCATGGTTCCAGCAGTGTCATACTCCGCAACAGGGGGTACCAGTGCTGGCATGGCGAGCCTGGTGCAATCAGTATTGTCCTTGGCTTGTCCTGTTTGATCTTCAGCAGAACCTACAAGAGGAGAGGCAGAGGGGGAAAGGCATAAACCAAGAGGCTTTCCCAGGTAAAGGACAGGGCATCCACTTTCCAAGCTTGACTGTGGGGAGTCCTTGTGCAGAATTTGTCCAACTGGTAGTTCTGAGGGGAGGCAAACAGGTCTACCTCTGGAGTCCCCCAGTTGTTCCTCAAGAGGTTGAATATTTTTGGTTCCAGTTTCCATTCGTGTGGGTCCATGAGATTTCTGCTCAAGTCGTCTGCCTGTGAATTTAGCTTGCCTGGCAGGAATTGAGCTTGTAGGTGCACTTGGTAGCTCAAGGCTGTGTTCCACAGAGCCATAGCTAGTCTGCAGAGAGGGTATGAGTGGGTTCTCCCCTGCTTGTTTATGTACCACATAACTGTGGTGTTGCCTGTCTTTACCAATAGTTGTCCTGGAAGAATGTGGTCTTTGAAGGCTGTCAGGGAATTCTGTATGGCTAACATTTCTTTTTGGTTGATATGCAGGTGCATCTGTTTAGGGTTCCATTTGTCCTGAATGCACTGCCCTGCCAAGTGAGCCCCCCATGCATAATATGATGGGTCTGTTGTTAGGGTTTGGGAGGCAGGGTTAGAGTGATAGGGAGCTCCTTGTTGTGTGGCAGCAGGCATCTGCCCACCAAAGGAACTCTTGTCTTTATACAAGGAATGATAGGAATCATAGATTCCAGGTCCTGAGAATGTTGACACCATAGGCTTTTTAGCTACCATTGTAGTTTCCTCATATGTAGTCTTGGATATGGAATCAGTAGAATGCAAGAGGCCATGAACCCCAGGGCTTGCAGAATTTTCATTGCAGATTAGCTGGGGTTTTGTGGCCAACAGTTTGAAGTAGGTTGTCAAATAAACTTGTTTCTCCGGAGTGAGGAAAGCCTTCTGGGAAGTTGTGTTCAAGCTTGCTCCCAGGAATACAATCTGTTGGCAGGGTACTAGGTGAGATTTATTTTCGTTTATGGTGTACCCCAGTGAGGTCACAAGTTTCTTTACGAATGCCAGATGTTGTAATAGCAAGTCCTGGCTTTCTGCCTGAATCAGACAATCTTCGAAGTATGGGTATATTTGAATATTTCTCTGCCTGCAAAATGCAATGGCTGGAGCTAGACACTTTGTGAATACCCTGGGCACAGTAGACAAGCCAAAGGGAAGTGCAGAGAACTGATAGTGCATGGAGCCTGCCCTGAGGCGTAGGTATTTCCTGCAAGATTCCCTTATTGGAATGTGCAGGTAAGCTTCCTTTAAGTCTAAGGTTGATAACCAGGCATCTTTGCCTAGCAAAGGAAAAAGATGTTGATGTGTTAGCATTTAGAATTTTGGAATTACCAGAAAGGTGTTTAGACTAGAGAGGTCCGGGATAGGGTGCCAGGGGCTGTCTTTTCTGGGTACTAGGAAAAGTCTTGAATAAAAACCTTGTCCCCTTTGTTCTGCTGGGACAGGCTGAATAGCCCTGATACTTAGAAGAGAGAGAACCTGCTGTTGGGCCTCCACCCACTGATTTGGGGGTAGGTCTGTCCAACCGTTTGGTGTTGGTAGGGTGTGGAAGTGGAATCTGTATCCTTGGGAAACTATGTTCAAAACCCATTTGCCCTGGGTAACGAGTTCCCAGTTTTTGCATGCAGGGCGAGCTTTCCTCCTAAGGGAAGTAGTTGAGCAGGGCTTGGCAGGGTTAAGGTTAAGTCATTGTGCCATTTTTCCATAGCAAGGTGGCTTACTACTCCCTGCTTTAGAAGTGGGAGCCCCCCACTGCTTAGGCCTGTGCGCAGCCTTAGACTGTAACCTAGGTAGTCTGCTGTTCTTGGGTTTGGACTGAGAAGGCCTGGAAGAGACTGGAAAGGACCAATTCTTTGAAGGCCAATACCTACTAAATCTGGAGGCTATACTTGTAGGAAAATTTTAACAGTTTGCATAGATTTAGCTTTTTCCTCCATCTTTTTGAGGACTTCTGCTCTGTTGCCAAACAGGCGGTCTTGGTTTAAGGGAGCATCCAGTAATTTAGCTTTAACATGATCTGGAAAGTTTTCCTCCTTAAGCCAAGCATGCCTTCAAAGTACAGACCCACTAAAAGCAGCCCTGCAAGATGCTTTTAAAGCATCAAAACCACATTGCAAACTATGTTTACCAACTTGTTCTGCAGAATGCATTAAATCCTGTAATTCTTTGTGTTCAGCACAGTCAGGAATCAACATAATTTTCTTTATAAGTAGTCTCATAATATGCTGCCGGTACTTTAACATATGAAACTGGCAATTTAAAGCCCTAATGGCCAAAGTAGCAGATGTGTATACCTTCTTACCCCATCTGTCTAAAGCTCTAGAATCTTTATCAGAAGGGGTAGGATTTCTGGCAGCAGTAGCCTTAATGCCTTTTGGACCTTGGGAAATGGTCTCTGGATCCGCAGCAGGATTCTCGAAGAGGAACTTGTGAGAGTCAGGTACTCTGTAGTACCTGTCAGATTTTCTAGGAGCTGGAGGTAAAGTGTCTGGGGAAAGGCTAGATTCCAAGAAAGCATCATCTACAATGTCCAGAACAGGAGGGACAGCTAAAGGCCTGTGTTGAGGAAGGAGTAAAAATTCCCTAAGCCTCTTTTTGGAGTCAGAGTTTGTGTCTTTCGGCTTTTTGGGGTCCCACAGCGGAACTCCGGTCCGCTAATGATTGGTAGTGGATTTTTATGCACCGGGTTACCAACCCTGACGCACAACCTACAACAAAGGCACGCCCCATTCACGTACGCCTCCACACAGAAGACGCTCTAGCTGAGAATCGAACGGGGACAACGTCTTGCTATGAAGTGACAATGCTACCGCAGCACCTAATCCTGGCTTTCCCAGCGGAAATGCTCACTAAGAGTGTGCAAGGTTTCACCAAAAGAAAAATCTTCTGGAGGGGAAGCAGAGAGAATGGAATCCTCTGCATCAGAATCCTCATAGGTAGATAAGGGCAAATCCTGGTAATCAGAAGGAACAGAGATATCAGATTCCTGATCAGAAGAATCAGAAGGAAAATCAGTTCTAGGTCTCTTAGAGGGGGGAAGGCTGGCTTCCCCTAATTAAGATAATAAGGTCTTCAGCCATTCTAAGCATTTGTTTTTTAGGCATATGGGCCTGAGCATGCAGTTGGGAAGTCGGTTTTCTAGGTGTGGTGCGAGTTTTAGGCCTGGATGAAGAAGATGGTGTCATTTTAAAATGAAAGTCTGTAGGCCTGAATACACCCTTAGAAGACAATACCTGCACAGCGGCTCCGGACCCATCCAAGGTAGAGACATCTGCAGTTTCCATAGTCGAAGAAGCATCTTGCAGCATGCCGGACTCCGAATGGGTCTCAGTAGAGGCCTGCGAATCTGAAGTAGCGGGTATCAGAGGCTGTGAAAACGCCTCACTGAGTACCGGCAGACTGGCGACTAGCTTAACAGAAGCATCGTCAGCAGTTTTGGACCTATGTGGTCTGTCTCTGTCTTTATCTTTATGTTTTTTCGGAAGATCGATAGTACGAAAATAATTTTCTGCAAAGATAGCCCGACGATGAATAGTTTGGGGGTTGAACAAGGCACAAAACCGACAGCGAGGGACGCCGTGGTCTAGGCCTAAACAGGGGATGCAGTACAAATGAAAATCTTTATGAGGTATTTGCTTTCCACAGATAAGACAATTGTTAACTTTTACTGACATCAGTTGGAGCAAGAAAAAGGATCCCCAATGGGGTACTTATCTTTTTTGAAGACTTCGGGTCTGAAACTCGAAAATGAAAATTTCAGGAGTCGGCCGACCGGCACTTGCGAACTGCTTCTGCTTTGGGCACCACACGGCAAGAAAGACTGATGTAATGGCGTCGGCTGCATGTTTTATACCCTTGACAAACTGACATCATGGAAGAGACAGCATCTGAAGCAGGAATCCGAAGACTCTGGTATTCAGGCCAGTTGAGGTCTACCTGCAGGCAGATAACCCAAATGTGATGACTGCAACAGTGAAACACGAAGAAAGTCATCTACAGTTATGGTACGTTTACTTAATAGCTACACTATGTTCATCAAACTGATCACTGCGGTGGTAGCCTTAGCTATATCGGTGGACTACCAAAGCTCACAACATTTGGGAAGTGAAAGGGGAAGGGTCCAAGGATCCCAAGGAGAATGATCCTAGTAAACCCTGATCTAGACCTAGAGAAGGAAAGTACAGTTGTGTACACATACCATAAATGTAGATGTTCGAGTGTCTTCACTGTTGCAGTCATGACTGTAGGGTTCTCCCCTGCCGGCAGGCAGTCCTCAGTTGGCCAGAATCCCAAAGTCTGGGTCCGGCGTCGGCTGTTCAGCCATGCTCCCTGACATCAGAGCGCCAGGAGTACAAAGCTGACAGCCGACGCCATGTTCTCCAGTTTTTCTTGCCCCAGATGTCAGAAGTTCCAAAATGAATAAGGTCCCATACCCTTTGCAAATACACCTCATAAGAAGGGTGAAAAAAGGAACCACACAAAAGAAAAAATAAGAGGGGGCAGGAGGGAGGGAAACCCAGACTGCAACAGTGAAGACACTCTAACATCTACATTTATGGTAAGTGTACACAACTGTACTATGTTCATCATGCTTCACTGTTGCAGTCATGACTGTAGGGTAGAATCCCAAAGCAGAAATAAAAGGGAGGTGGTCATAAAGTAGAGGGGGCAGCTATAAGGCCCTGCAAGACTGCAGAAGCAAAGCCTGCCCTAGACTTAGAGTAGAGAGGTAGATTGTAGTGCTTGGAAAAAGTATGCACTGAACTCCAAGTTGCAGCTTCCAAAATGCCTTTGGTAGGAACTCCCCTGAGGAAGGCAGCTGAAGTGGCAGCAGCTCTGGTAGAGTGAGTCCTTATACTCCCTGGGATTTGCTTTCCATGGTGTGAATAGCAAAATCTGATTCCATGAGCAATCCATTTAGAAATGGTCTGTTTTGAAATGGCTTTACCTTGGGAACTTGAAGCATAAGAAACAAACAATTGCTCTGATTTCCTGATGTCCTTGGTGCTGTCCAGGTAAAAACGTAGTTGTCTGTGTACATCCAAGGAATGTAAGATCCTTTCCCCTTTATTTTGAGGAGTGGGGAAAAAAGTTGGCAAGTGAATAGTTTGATTTAAAGCCACTTTGGAAACCACCTTAGGAATGAAAGTAGGATTAGTCCTCAAAGATACCCTGTCTCGGTGAAAAATAATATAAGGTTCCACAGCCATGAGAGCTTGCAACTCCAAAACTCTCTTGGCAGAGGTCAGAGCTAACAGGATGGCTGTCTTCCAAGATAAAAACTTGATGTCAGATGAGGCAGCAGGCTCAAAAGGAGGTAAGGTGAGTTTTTCCAAAACATAGTTGAGATCCCAAGCAGGAATGGGAGGAGATCTAGGGGGCCTTAAGTTCTTAGCTCCTCTGAGAAATTGTCTCATGAACTGGTGGGAAAAGATAGGAGGGTCTGTATTATAATGAGCAGAAATAGCAGAGGCATGTATCTTTATGGAAGAGAAAGAGAGACCCTTATGTAAAAGGTCTGACAGGTAAAGTAAAATCTGAGGAATGTTAGGAATAAGAGGATCAGAATCCTGAGCCTGCATCCAGGAACAAAATCTTTTCCATTTTCCTGCATAAGATTTTCTAGTGCTAGGACATCTGGCTTCTAAAATGACATCCATAACCTGCTTGGGTAGGAGAGAATGAATCAAAGATCCTGGATTAACCAGGCCGCCAGGCTGAGAGTTTTGACATGGGAGTGTAGAATCTGACCCTGGTGTTGGGACAGAAGGTTCAGAATCTGTGGTAAAACCCAGGGTGGCTCTAGACAAAGGTTTCGCAGTGTTGGGTACCAAAACTGTCGAGGTCAATTTGGGGCCAGCAAGATTATCATCTTGGGCTTGTCCTGCTTGATCTTTAGTAATACCCGTGGAAGAAGAGGAAGAGGCAGAAAGGCATATCCCGAGAGGTTTCTCCAACTGAATGATAGAGCATCCACTTTCCAAGCTTGATTGTGGAAAGTCCTGGTGCAAAAAATTTGTAGTTGATGATTGAGGTGGGATGCAAAGAGGTCTATGAGAGGACATCCCCAGACTGCTGTAATCATCTGCTGTAATCATCTTGAATATTTCGGAGTCCAAAATCCATTCGTGTGGATCCGAAAGGTTTCTGCTCAGACTGTCTGCCAGGATGTTTTGCTTCCTTGGTAGAAACTGTGCTTGAAGGTCCAGATTACACGCTAGGGCTGTGTTCCAAAGATCCATGGCTAGTCTGCAAAGGGGGTAGGAATGAGATCCCCCTTGCTTGTTTATATACCACAAAACTGTGGTGTTGTCTGTCCGTATCAGTAGTTGTCCTGGTTGTAGAAGATTCCTGAAGGCCAATAGAGCTTTCTGAATGGCTAACATTTCCTTTAAATTGATATGCAGGTGCTTCTGGTCCTTTGTCCAAAGGCCCTGCAGACAGTTGCCCTGAAAATGGGCTCCCCATGCATAATCTGAGGCGTCCGTGGTTAGAATCTGAGTGGCAGGAGGCAGACAGAAGGGTTTTCCTTTGTTTAGAGTACATGCCTTGGACCACCAAAGGAATTCCTTTTGAAGACAAGGCAGGAAGGAGATCAGTATGTCTAGACTGTGACAATGCTGAGACCATACACTTTTTAGGTACCACTGTATTTTCCTCATATGTAGTCTTGCATATGGTACGAGAAGGATGCAGGAGGCCATGTAACCCAGAGCCTGCAGGAATCTCCTTGCAGATAGCTGAGTTGTAGTTGCCAAGATTTTGAAAGTTGAAGCCAGCTGTAACTGTTTTTCGTATGTCAGAAATGCCATCTGGGTTGTTGTGTTTAGAGAAGCGCCCAGAAAAATTATCTGTTGTGAGGGTGTCAAATTTGACTTTTTTATGTTTACAGTGAATCCCAGGAACTTGAGAAGATTCTGAACAAACTGTAAATGCTGGAGTAAGACATCCTTGCTGTCTGCCTGAATAAGACAGTCGTCCAGATAAAGGTAAATTTGAATTCCCTTGAGTCTGCAATAAGCTACTACTGGAGCCAGGCACTTGGTAAAGACCCTGGGCGCAGTAGACAATCCAAAGGGCAGCGCAGAGAATTGGTAGTGCCTCGATCCTGCCTTGAACCTGAGGTATTTTCTGCGTTCCTGTCTAATGGGAATGTGTAAATATGCTTCTTTTAAATCCAAAGTTACCATCCATGCATTTTTGGTCGGCATTGGTAGTAGCTGCTGTAGAGTAAGCATCTTGAATTTTGGTATCTCTAGAAAAGTGTTCAAGACTGACAGATCCAGAATGGGTCTCCATGAATTTTGCTTCCTGGGGACTAGAAAGAGTCTTGAGTAAAAACCTTGTCCCATCTCTGAAAGAGGAACTAGTTATATGGCTTTCATAGCCAAGAGAGCTTCCACCTGGTTTAATGCCTCTGACCATTGATGTTTTGGAAGATCTGGCCATCCGCTTGGCCTTGGTGGGGTATGAAAATGGAATTTGTAACCTCTTGAAACCACATCCAGAACCCACTTGTCTTGGGTTATATGAGTCCAATTTATATGAGTCCAATTTAGATGAAAAAGAGAAAGTTTTCCTCCAAGAGGGGCTTCCAGGCAAGAAGTTCCTGCAGCCCAACAGAGGGAGTCATTGAGTCTGTTTTCTATGAGCTTGTGACCTGTCTTCTCCACCCCTAGGGGTGGAAGCAGTCCACTGTCTTGGTCTATAAGAGGCTTGCGTTTGAGGCCTACCTCGGGGGCGTCTATATCTACCCCTCTGAGGCCTGTCTGAATTGGGAAAGGACCAATTTTTTGTAGTCCAATTCCTGCTAAATCTGGGTGGCTGTACTTGTAAGAAATCTTTAACTGTTTGCATGGATTTTGCCTTGTCCTCCATCTTTTTAATCACGTCTTCAGCTTTAGATCCAAATAAAATATTATGCTGAACAGGAGCATCCAATAATTTAGCCTTTACCTGATCTGGCAAATTTTATTCCTTTAACCATGCATGCCTTCTAATAACTGTGCCAGAGGCAGCAGCCCTACAAGAAGCCTCCAAGGCATCAAATCCACAGTGTAAACCATGCTTCTCAACTTGTTCAGTGGCATGCAATAAGTCATGTAGTTCCTTATCATCTGCACAGGCGGAAATGGAAGTTAGCTTTAGCTTTAAAACAGACAGGAGAAATTGCTGGTATTTCAGCATATGAAACTGACAGTTTAAAGCCCTAATAGATAAAGTAGCAGAAGTGTACACTTTTTTGCCCCATCTTTCTAAAGATCTGGAATCCTTCTCAGTGGGAATGGGATTTTTAGCAGAAGCGGCCTTAACGCCCTTAGGACCCTGAGAAATGGTTTCAGGGTCAGCAGTAGGGTTCTTGAATAAAAATTGGTGGGAATCAGGAACCCTATAGTATCTGTCTGGCTTAACAGGAGCTGGAGGAAAAGAGTCAGGAGTTAAGTAAGCATCATCCACAATATCCAAAATAGGAGGAATAGCCAGGGGCCTATGTTGGGGAAGAAGAAGAAAATCCCTTAGTCTTTTCTTAGATTCCGAGTACTCCTATCCTTCCCAGTGGAAATGTTCCCTCATTTCATGCAAAGTTTCCCCAAAAGAGAAATCCTCAGGGGGAGATGCTGAAGGAATGGATTCCTCAGCATCAGAATCCTCATAAGGAGGGAAAGAATATTCCTGGTCAGAAGAAGAAACAGAAGAAACAGAAGCCTGATCAGAGGAGTCATAATAAACTTCCTGCCTTGGCCTTTTATCTGGAGGGGGATGTGAACCCCTAATCATAGTAAGCAAGTCCTCCGCCATTTTAAGTAACCATTTCTGAGACTTGGGAGCCGGATCAGAAGAGGCCTGGGTTGCAGTTGGAAGGAGTCTTTGCTTTTGTCTTTGGCTTTGCCTTTATAAGAAGCTGAGTAGGCCTGAAAACCCCTTCGGAAGCCGGTACCTCCACAGCGGCTCCGGACCCATCCGAAGGAGCATTGTCTGAAGGTCCAACTGAAATATTCAAAGGCCTAGTTGGCTCCTCGTGGGAGTCCGTTTCGGCTATCGGTTCCGAAATGGCCGATGACAGGGGCTGCAAAAGCGCCTCACTGATGACGGCCGAACCTGAAGCTGGCTCCGCTTGTGCGATATCGTCTGATTTGGACCTCGGAGGCCTGTCTTTGTCCTTGCGTCATTTGTGAACTCCGGTAGCCGGAACCGTATCCAACGACATTTTGTAATTAAAACGCCTACCGAAGTAATGAAAAGCAAAATCGTACCTTCGTTTAATAGTACGTTGATTGAATCTAGCACAAAACCGACAACTAGCTACGTCGTGGTCATGGCCTAAGCAAGGAATACAGTAAGAATGAAAATCCTTATGAGGTATTTGCTTCCCACATGAAATACAATTATTAACTTTTTCTGACATTGGACTGGAGCAAGAAAAAAGTTTCCCCAATGGGGTACTTAGCTTTGAGTAGGAGAAGAAAGTCTTCGGACTGAAGTTTGATTAGAAAAAATTGTCAGGAGTCAGCCGACCGGCACTTGCGAACTGCTATCACCGCAGAGCAAGAAAGACTGGAGAACATGGCGTCGGCTGTCAGCTTTGTACTCCTGGCACTCTGACGGCAGGGAGCATGGCTGAACAGCCGACGCCGAACCCAGACTTTGGGATTCTGGTCGACCGAGGACTGCCTGCCAGCATGGGAGAACCCTACAGTCATGACTGCAACAGTGAAACACGATGAACATTCAAGCTTGTAGTACTTTGCAACAGTACGCACAGAGGACCAAGCTGCTGCTTCTAGAATACTTCTAGAAGCCAAAACTTTCCAAAAAGCCACAGATGAAGCCAAGGCCCTGACAGAGAGAGTCTTCAACCTGTTTAGAAAAATTCTATTATGGTGGAAATAACAAACGGTAACAGCCTGAGACAACCATATGGTAGTCTACTTTGACATAGATTGTCCCTTCTTCCTACTGCCACAAGAAATGAACAATTGATCAGAAAATCCAAATTATTTTGTTCTGTCACTTGAATTGCCTGTGGACATCCAAGATATTTCTCCTTCATTTTTGGGCTCATGGAATAAAACAGGGAGATGGATAGCTTGGCTTAAGGTAAACTTGGATACCACTTCAGGTATAAAAGTAGGACTGATTCTCAAAAAAACCCTGTCCCTGTGGAAAAAAAGACATGATTGACCCCCCCCCCCATAAGAGCATGCAACTCAGCAACTCTTCTTGCAAAGGTCAGAGCAATTAGCAAACGTTTTTTCATATTAAGAATTTCAAGTCAGCAAATGAGCTGGTTCAAATAGAGCACGTGTTCGCTTCTCCAACAAAAACATTATGATCCCAAGGAGAAGCCACTGGTTTTCTTGGATGTCTCTTATGCAAAACCCTTTTCAAAAATATTTGACATGAGAATGCATTAAAATTGGGGAATCCCTGGACAGATATACTGAAATGTACAACAAATGAACCTTTACAGAGCAGTAAGAAGGGCCATAGTACAGTAATTCACAAAAGTATTGCAAAAACAGAGAAACAGTAGCTGTGAATAGGTGCTGGTTATGTTGCAGGCACCAACTATAAACCCTTTCCATTTGTTAATATATGATTTTCTAGCTGCAGGCTTTCTTACCTCCAGCAGCACCTGCTGCACGTCCGCAGTAAACAGGTGACTAAAAGGAACTGAGGGCCTGTCATCCCGGCAGTCAGTAAACAGGTGACTAAAAGGAACTGAGGGCCTGTCACCCAGGCAGTCAGTAAACAGGTGACTAAAAGGAACTGAGGGCCTGTCACCCAGGCAGTCAGTAAACAGGTGACTAAAAGGAACTGAGGGCCTGTCATCCCGGCAGTCAGTAAACAGGTGACTAAAAGGAACTGAGGGCCTGTCATCCCGGCAGTCAGTAAACAGGTGACTAAAAGGAACTGAGGGCCTGTCATCCCGGCAGTCAGTAAACAGGTGACTAAAAGGAACTGAGGGCCTGTCACCCAGGCAGTCAGTAAACAGGTGACTAAAAGGAACTGAGGGCCTGTCATCCCGGCAGTCAGTAAACAGGTGACTAAAAGGAACTGAGGGCCTGTCATCCCGGCAGTCAGTAAACAGGTGACTTAAAGGAACTGAGGGCCTGTCATCCCGGCAGTCAGTAAACAGGTGACTAAAAGGAATTAGGACCCCGTCACCCAGGCAGTCATCAGAAGTTGCTCTGGGCCGGAATGCATCATGCACCTGTCTTCTTTTGTCAGTAGATCCATTCTGAGAAGGAGCTTCTGGTTATTTTTCTTGGCCAATTCCAGCAGAAGGGGAACCACTAGAAGGGAGTCACCTCACGAATTTTGGCAGATTGCTTCCACATTTTTAGAAATACTCTAGATATCAGTGGAAAAAAGTGGACAAGTTTACAAGAGCATTCCTGCCCAAGGAAAAGAAAAGGCATCTGTTTTCCAGACCTACTTTTTGGAGTCTTGCAGCAGACTTTTGTCAGGTGACTGTTAAGAGAGGAGGTAAAAAGGTCTACTTAAGGGACTCCCCACAGATGGATCAAGTCTTGGAAGTCCCCCCCCCCCGATCTATTCTTTATTTGTAAGAGTCTGCCTTTGTCTTGTTCAGGTCGTCTACCATATAATTTTCCTCTTATGAGATGTAAGATGCCTGTAGTGTGAGATTATGCTGTAAAGCCATACCCTGCCCCAAGCTAATATGGCTAGCTTGCATAGTGGGTAACACCTGATTCCTCCTTGTTTGTTGAGGTAACATATCACTCTGGTATTGTCTGTAAAAACGTGAAGAGGTCCTGGGGACCACAGGTTATTCAGGAAGTTGAGTGCCTTGACATGAGCAAGCATCTCTTTTATATTTATGTGCTCGTGTCTGTCCTTGTTGTCCCAAATACCTTACATTTTTAACACTTTCAATTCTGCTTCCCAAGCAAAGTCTGAAGCATCTGTGGTGACTAACTGCTTTGGAGTAGGAGAGGAGAAGAGGAGACCTGGATTTAGAGATATTTGATGTCTCCACCGAGTGATGTCTCTTCTGACAAATCCTGGAATTAGAATTTGAAAAGTTCATGGGTGTTGGTGCTAGAACCAGAGAGACTTCGGATATCACTGCATGTTTCTCACATGGAGTCTTGCCAGGGCTATCATTAGAATCACTGATGCCATGAGAACCAGAATCCTTAGGTATTCTGAATGGGAAACCCTTGAAACAGATCTAGATATAGATCTATTTTTCTGTGAAAGAAAAGCTCTTTGCATTGAGGTGTCTAGCAGACACTCCAGGAACACAATCCTGTGTGCTGAAGTCAGAAAAGACTTTTGAATGTTCTCTTGGAATCCCAGCTTGTGTAAGAGATCCCTCACCCACGTGACAGATTCCTGGCACTTTGAAAGATTCTCTGCAAAAATAAGTAAGTTGTCTAAATATGGAAAAATGTGGATACCCTGTGGCCTGCAATGAGCTATAACTTGCAGTGGATAGTCCAAAGGTTAAGGAAGAGAGCTGATAATGTGATCCAGGCACAGGAAGACTTAAACAGCTGAAGTCTGGATGGATACAGATGTGATAAGCATCTTTTAAATTGGGTGCTACCAGGAAACAAATGAGAAAGGGCAGGGAACAGGTTGTGAAGTGACAGCAATTTGAACTTGGACACTATAATAAATTGGTTTAGGAAATCCAAAACTGGTATCCAGGCATTTTTGTTTCTTTGGCATCAAAAACATCCTTAAATAAAAACCCTTCCCCGACTGCAAAGAAAGAACTGTCTCTATTACTCTCTGGGACAACTTGTGTTGTAGGATGGGGAAGAGAGAAGTTTGGTCTTGTGGAAGAGGAAGAAAGTACAGTTGTGTACACTTACCATAAATGTGGATGTTCAAGTGTCTTCACTGTTGCAGTCATCACTGTAGGGTTCTTCCTGCCGGCAGGCAGTCCTCGGTCGGCCAGAATCCCAAAGTCTGGGTCCGGCGTCGGCTGTTCAGTCATGCTCACTGACATCAGAGCACCAGGAGTACAAAGCTGCCAGCCGATGCCATGTTTTCCAGTTTTTCTTGCCCCAGATGTCAGGTGCCCAACAGAGAAGGCTAATAGTAAAACAAAAATGTAACATACAACAAACCCCATACCCTGTAGCAAATACACCTCAGAAGAAGGGTGAAATAGGAAACCACAGTAATAAAAGTGTAAGAGGGGACAGGAGGGTGGGTAACCTGGACTGCAACAGTGAAGACACTCGAACATCTACATTTATGGTAAGTGTACACAACTGTACTATGTTCATCATGTTTCACTGTTGCAGTCATCACCGTAGGGTTGAATCACAAAGCTGAGATAAAGGGTAGTGGTTATAGAGTAGAAGGGGCGGCTAGAAGGCCCTGCAAGACTGCAGAAGCAAAGCCTGCCCTAGACTTAGAGTAAAGAGGGAGATTATAGTGCTTAGAGAAAGTATGCACTGAATTCCAAGTTGCAGCTTCCAAAATGTCTTTGGTAGGTACTCCCCTGAGAAAGGCAGCTGAAGTAGCAGCAGCTCTGGTAGAGTCAGTCCTAATTTTTCCTGGGATTTGCTTTCCATGATGAGAGTAACAAAATCTGATTCCATGAGCAATCCATTTAGAAATGATCTGTTGTGAAATAGCTTTGCCTTGGGAATTTGCTGCATAAGAAACAAACAATTGCTCTGTTTTCCTGATATCCTTGGTTCTGTCCAGGTAAAAACGAAGCTGCCTGTGCACGTCCAAAGAATGCAAGATCCTTTCCCCCTTATTTTGTGGATTAGTGAAAAAGGTTGGCAGGTGAATAGTTTGATTTAAAGCCACTTTAGAAACCACTTTAGACATGAAAGTAGGATTAGTCCTTAAAGACGCTCTATCTTGGTGAAAAATAATATAAGGTTCCACAGCCATGAGCGCTTGTAACTCCGAGACTCTCCTGGCTGAAGTTAAAGCCAGTAGGAGAGCTGTCTTCCATGATAAAAACTTAATATCAGATGTGGCAGCAGGCGCAAAAGGAGGCAGAGTGTGTTTTTCCAGAACATAGTTGAGGTCCCAGGCAGGTATGGGTGGTGTCCTTGGGGGCCTTAAATTCTTTGCTCCTCGTAGATATTGTTTCAGTAGTGGATGCGAAAAGATTGGAGGATCTGTATTGTAATGTGCAGAGATAGCTGAGGCATGTATTTTTATGGAGGAGAAGGATAAACCCTTATGTAACATGTCTGTCAGGTAAAGTAAAATCAGTGGGATGTTAGGAATGAGGGGATCCAAATCCTGAGCATGCATCCAGGTGCTAAATCTCTTCCATTTACCTTCATAAGATTTTCTATTTTCTAGTGCTAGGCCGTCTGGTATCTAAGATGACATCCATGACCTGTTTGGGAAGGGCAGGATTAATCATAGACCCTGAATACGCCAGGCTGCCAGGCTGAGAGTTTTGAGATGAGAGTGCAGAACCCGGCCCTGGTGTTGGGGCAAAAGATTTGGAGTCTGAGGTAGAATCCAAGGAGGCTCCTGGGATAGATTCATCAGTGTTGAGTTCCAGAACTGACAAGGCCAATTTGGGGCCAGTAAAATCATCATCTTGGGCTTGTCCTGTTTTGTCTTTAATAACACCCATGGAAGAAGAGATAGAGGAGGAAAGGCATACCCCGAGAGGTTCCTCCAACTGAGTGAGAGAGCATCCACTTTCCATGCTAGTTTGTGAAATGTCCTTGTGCAAAAAATCTGCAACTGGTAGTTGAGGAGGGATGCAAATAGATCTATGTCCGGGCAGCCCCAGGCTTCTGTAATCTTCTTGAATATTTGGGTGTCTAGCATCCACTCGTGTGGGTCTGACAGGTTCCTGCTCAGGCTGTCTGCCACAATATTTTGTTTCCCTGGCAGGAACTGAGATTGTAGGTCCACTTTGCAAGCTAGAGCTGTGTTCCATAGAGTCATGGCTAGTCTGCAAAGGGGGAAGGAGTGTGAACCCCCTTGCTTGTTTATGTACCACGTAACTGTGGTGTTGTCTGTCCATATCAGTAGTTGTCCTGGCTGTAGAAGATCCCTGAAAGGCAAGAGGGCATTCTATACAGCTAACATCTCTTTTAAATTGATATGTAGGTGCTTCTGATCCTCTGTCCAAAAACCTTGCAGTCCTTTCCCCTGCAAGTGGGCGCCCCATGCGTAATCCGAGGCATCCGATGTTAACACTTGGTTGGCTGGAGGCAGACTGAAGGCTTTCCCTTTGTTTTGAAGACATGCCATGTCCCACCAATGGAATTTCTTTTGTAGGCAAGGCAAGACAGCAATCTGTGTTTCTAGACTGTGGCAATGCTGGGACCATACACTTTTTAGGTACCATTGTATTTTTCTCATATGCAGTCTTGCATATGGTATGAGAAGGATGCAGGAGGCCATGTAACCCAAAGCCTGCCAGAATTTCCTTGCAGTTAGCCGAGACATTAACGCCAGGGTTTTGAAAGTTGAAGCCAACTGAAGTTGTTTTTCAGATGTCAGGAATGCCATCTGGGTTGATGTGTTTAGAAGAGCACCCAGAAAAGTTATCTGTTGTGTGGGTGTCAAATTTGAATTTTTTATGTTCACAGTGAATCCCAGGTACTTGAGTAGATTTTGAACAAATTCCAGGTGCTGGAGTAAAATGTCCCTGCTGTCTGCTTGAATAAGGCAGTCGTCCAGATAAGGGTAAATTTGAATTCCCTTGAGTCTGCAGTAAGCTACTACTGGTGCCAGGCACTTGGTAAAGACCCTGGGCACAGTAGACAAGCCAAAGGGCAGCACAGAGAATTGGTAATGTTTTGAGCCGGCTTTGAACTTAAGATATTTTCTGCACTCCTGTCTGATGGGGATGTGTAGGTAAGCCTCCTTTAAATCCAATGTCACCATCCATGCATTTTTGCTCAACATTGGCAGGAGCTACTGCAGAGTAAGCATCTTGAACTTTGGTATCTCCAGGAAAGTATTTAATACTGACAGATCCAGGATGGGTCTCCAGGAATTTTGTTTTCTGGGAACTAGAAAGAGCCTTGAGTAAAAGCCTTGCCCCGCCTCTGATTGTGGAACCAGTTCTATGGCCCTCATAGCCATGAGGGATCCCACCTTGTTTAATGCCTCTGCCCATTGATGTTTTGGTAGGTCTGGCCATCCATTTGGTCTTGGCAAGGTATGAAAGTGGAATTTGTAACCTCTTGAAACTACATCCAGAACCCACTTGTCTTGGGTTATGCAAGTCTAATTTTGGTGAAAAAGAGAGAGTTTTCCTCCTAGAGGGGCTTCCAGGAGAGAGGTTCCTGGAGCCATGCAGGGGGAGTCATTGAGCCTGTTTTCTATAAGATTGAGGCCTGTCCTCTCCACTGTCTAGGTCTGTAAGAGGTCTGTGCTTGGGCCCTCCCTCTGGAGCGCCTATATCTACCCCGCTGAGGCCTGTCCGAGCTGGGAAAGGACCAATTTTTAGTTGGCCAATTTCTGCTAAATCTTGAGGGCTGAACTTGTAAGAAATCCTTAACTGTTTGCATGGATTTTGCCTTATCCTCCATTTTCTTTATCACCTCTTCAGCCTTAGACCCAAACAAAACATTATGCTGAACAGGAGCATCCAGTAACTTTGCTTTCACTTGATCAGGCAAGTTTAGTTACTTTAACCAAGCATTCCTTGTAATGACTGTGCCAGTGGCAACTGCCCTGCATGAAGCCTCCAAGGCATCAAAACCACAGTGTAAACCATGCTTCCCCACTTGTTTAGTTGCATGTATCAAATCGTGTAATTCCTTATTATCTGCACATGCAGAAATGGTACCTAGCTTTTGTTTCATAACAGACAGTAGAAATTGCTTACATTTTAGCATATCAAATTGACAATTTAAAGCCCTAATGGATAAAGTAGCAGAAGTGTACACTTTTTTGCCCCATCTCTCCAAAGCTCTAGAATCCTTATCTGACGGAATAGGGTTTTTAGCAGAGGTGGCCTTAACACCCTTAGGACCCTGAGAAATGGTTTCTGGATCAGCAGTTGGATTTTTATAAAGAAACTGGTGGGAGTCAGGGACCCTGTAATATCTGTCAGGCTTTGCAGGAGCTGGAGGAAAGGAGTCAGGAGTTAAATTAGCCTCAGAAAAAACATCATCCACAATATCCAAAATAGGAGGAATAGCCAGGGGTCTGTGTTGGGGAGGAAGAAGGAAATCCCTAAGCCTTCTCTTAGATTCAGAGTACTCCTGTCCTTCCCAGTGAAAATGTTCCCTCATGTCATGTAGATTTTCCCCAAAAGAAAACTCCTCAGGGGGAAAAGCTGAAGGAATGGATTCCTCAGCATCCGAATCCTCATAAGGACGGAAAGTATATTCCTGTTCAGAGGAAGACACTGAAGAAATAGATGCCTGATCAGAGGATTCATAATCCAATTCTTGCCTTGGCCTTTTGTCTGTAGGGGGATGTGAACCCCTAATCATAGTTAGTAAGTCCTCCGCCATTTTAAGCATTTGTCTCTGAGACTTGGGTCCTGGATCAGAGGAGGCCTGGGCTTGAGTCTTTGATTTAGAAGGAGTCTTCGCCTTTGTCTTTGCCTTTATTTGAAGCTGTGTAGGCCTGAAAACCCCCTCGGAAGCCGGTACCTGTACAGCAGCTCTGGACCCATCTGAGGGAGCATTGTCTGAAGGTCCTGCACCTGTAGTACTCAAAGGCCTAGTTGGCTCCTTGTGGGAGTCCGTTTCGGCAATCGGTTCTGTAATGGCCGACGACAGGGGCTGTGAAAGCGCTTCACTGACGACGGCCGAACCTGTAGCTGGCTCTACTTGTAAACCGTCGTCTGATTTGGACCTCGGAGGCCTATCCTTATCCTTGCGTCGTTTGTGAACTCCGGTAGTCGGAAGCGAGTCCGATGACATATTGTAATTAAATCGCCTGCCAAAGTAGTGAAAAGCAAAATCGTATCTCTGCTTAATAGTACGTTGGTTAAATCTAGCACAAAACCGACAACTAGCTACGTCGTGGTCAGGGCCTAAACAAGGAATACAGTAAGAATAGAAATCCTCATGAGGTATTTGCTTCCCACAAGAAATACAATTATTAACTTTTTCTGACATTGGACTGGAGCAAGAAAAAAGTTTCCCCAACGGGCTACTTAGCTTTGAGAAGAAGAAGAAAATCTTCAGAATGAAGCACGAAAAATATCAGGAGTCAGCCGACCGGCACTTGCGAACTGCTACCACCGCACGGCAAGAAAGACCGGAAAACATGGCGCCGGCTGGCAGCTTTGTACTCCTGGCACTCTGACGTCAGGGAGCATGACTGAACAGCCGACGCCGAACCCAGACTTTGGGATTCTGGCCGTCCGAGGACTTTCTGCCGACAGGAAGAACCCTACAGTGATGACTGCAACAGTGAAACACGATGAACATCTCCCAGGAAGGGAAGAATTTCTTCCCATTCCCATCAGTAACCTTGATGAATGACCTTTAGAACTCCTTTGTCTGAAAATGTCAGCTGCCAAAGACAGAAATGGAGATTCAGACTCTCATGAAGAGATAAGGGACTGCCGGGGTAGGAGGAAGGGGGACATAGTCACTTAGACATGGTCAGTTATATATGTCTACTTACTAATATTTTGCAGGCTTCCCTCTTGTCACATATTTGATAAGTTCTGCAGCAGAAGGACCAAAAACTCTCTCTTTATCTAAAGGAGAATTTAAAGTCTAATTTTTAATTTCCTCTGGGAGGTTTTTTAAGAATGGAGCCAGGCAAACCTACTCAGTACAGTACCAGTGGTCTCAGGTCTGGAAGAAGTATCTGCAGAATAAACACTTTAGACAATGAGTATTTACCTTAGAAATGGAAGAAACGAAATCATTCAAAGCAATTTTTTCCTCACAAGAAGAAACATCAGAAAAAACGTGCCTCATACTGTCATAATTAGTCAAAATAAACTAACATGTGAGCTTGACAATTCAAAATTCTGAAATTATAAGTTGCAGAAGCACACACTTTCCCCCATATTTATCAATAGTTTTACCATCCGTTTCTGAATGAGAAGGATTGGAATTAAACAAATGTTTAGCAGCAACTGCATTAACTAAAGCCATAACTGCTGGATCTGGTCTGGGATTAGTGCATACAAACTTGAGAGACTGACGAGCTTTATACAGTCTATCTGCTTTCTGAGTGACAAGTGGCTGAGCATCACGGAAACAAGCGACAGTGACAAAAACATCCTCCAATGCTGCCAACACAGACAGGTTGGGAGAAGGTTCTGGAAATTCCATTTGTAACAGCTCATAATACTTTCTGAGGGATTCAGAAACCTCAGTGTTCTCCCACTGAAAATATTAGCACATTCTAGAAATAGTCTCAGAGAAAGAGAATTCCAAACATGTGGATTAAGATATCATGATCTGAGTCTGAATCGAAAATCTGAGGAAACAAATCCTGGAAATGTCCCTTTATCTTCCTCTCTAGATTTAGAATCTTGAATCTCTTCAGAAAACCCTGACATAATGCTCATTACAGAGACGTGACCTTAAGCCACATAACAAGGATAACTCCATAACCCCACTCGGATTTAACATTCAAAGGGTTGACAGAGTACACAAAAGAGGTGGTGGCATTGCCCTGCTTTACAAAACTAACTCAAAACTCCAACTCCTACAAAAAGAACTCCCAGACTTCAAAAATGCAGAAACTACATTTGCAAAACTCCTCTTAAACCAGCACAAGCACCTAAACTTACTCGGTATTCATATACCCCCAGGCAACAACCTGACCACCCTAGAGTCAATACTTTACTGGGCTTCCCACTCCCTTCCCCAAGAAACTATATTGCTAGGCGATGTCAACACTGACTGGAACTCTATCCACTCTCCAACACCCACCAACCTTATTAACCTATATAACTTCACTCAGCTCATACAATCACCAACACGTATTGATAAATCCACAAAAAGAGAATCCATATTAGACTGGATCCTCACAAACCATCCCAATACTGCCTATCAGTGCGGTACACTGCCCATCTCTCTCAGTGACCACAATCCCACTTTTATCCTTAGACGCAAACTTAAATCTAATAACTCCCCCTCCCTACTACAAACCCGTTCCCACAATAATTTCCCCACAGATCACTTCTTGGAAGCCTTAAAATCCTGTAATTGGTCTCCCATCAAAATCCTCCCACCAGATAAGGCAGCTGAATACTTTAACTCCACATTTCTAAACATCCTTTACATTCTAGCCCCAATTAGAACAATTAGGATCCATAGTAACCCTGCCCCCTGGCTACAGAAAACCACAAGGGCCTTACTTAAAGACAGGGATAAGGCTTGGAAAACCTGGCGCCAACACAAAACACCCACAACTAGGCGAGCCTTTCTCGAACTTTGAAACAAGGCAAAAAAACAAATTAAGATTGACAAACAAAATCACTACATTTCCCTACAAAGGAAACACAGTACCAACCCACACAAATTCTGGGCAGCAGTGAATAACATCCTCCAACCAAGAAAAACCACTACACTCCTACTCACTATAGAAGGTTCAAACTCAGACATAGCCTCCAGTTTCAACAACTATTTTACCTCCTCTATACTTAAACTTATAAACAATACAAGTCCCAGCAACTTCCCACAATCTCCCAAGGCCCAAAAACACTACCCCCTTCTCACTCAAGCCAGTACCAACATCAGCTATCCAAAAACTCTTATCTAAACTCAAACCAACCACCCTAGCTGCCGACAATCTTCCCACATAATACCGACAACTTGCATCCAGGGCCATAGCTTACCACATTTCATTACTAATAAATAGATCCATTACTAAACACATTGCTCCATCCTTGTGGAAAACCTCATTCATCATTCCCCTTCACAAAGGTGGCCCCTCTAGTGACCCACTGCAATCCTGTCACCCATATCAAAGATTCTAGAAAGGTGCATTCATCACCAACTCCTCACTCACCTTCTCTCCAACAACTTACTATCCAAAACTCAACATGGCTTTTACCCATCCCATAGCACCACCACTGCCCTAATTAACTTCACCAACACTATAAACTCATACAGGAACCAAGCCAAACTAGTCTCTGCTACCTTTCTAGACTTATCTAAAGCATTTGATACATTTTCCCACAATAAACTTTTAACCTGCCTCTCTGAACTCAACATCAGCAGTCCCACCCTCCTCTGGTTCAGTAGCTGCCTACACAATCTCCTTCAGTCTGTCAAATGGTTTAACATCCTATCCTCCCCACTCTCAGTCACACTAGGCATACCTCAAGGTTCAGTTCTCACCCCCTTCTTTTTAACATCATTACGAACCAACTTCACTTAGAAACCACAAAAGCTGAAATAGTCCAATACGGTGATGACACAACTCTGCTCTGCATCAGATATCCAACTTCTCCAACAAAAAACCCCAAGAATCCTTCACAGAGATAGAAAACTGGCTAAATAAATCACGATTGATAGTAAATCCAAAGAAAACGCAACTTATGCAGTTCCACCCAACAAAGACTAATGACCTCACCTTCTCTATATTTTCAGCCAAGAAGACCCTCATCACCCCATTCCCAGAGACCAAATTACTAGGACTTACAATTAACCAGCAATTAAGATACAACAAATATATATATGCCTATATCCAAAGTCCACAGAAAGGTACGGACCCTCTATCACTGCAAAAGGTACCTAACTTCCAAGTCTAGAATTGCTACAGCCAGAACTCATCTCTTATCAACATTACTTTATGCATCCTCAGTACTAACAAACCTAAATAAAACTGACTTGAGCAAATTTTCCACAGGTTGCAACAAAATCGCCAGATTTGCAACCAATGCCAAATCATGCTCCCACACTACCGATCCTTACATTCATTACACTGGCTTGAAATTCCCAATTTATTATGGTACCATCAACTCACCTAGCACACCAAATACTATACTACCCAGAGAAAACCCCTGCCCTAACTGGCCTTCTAAACCTTCTACAATTCAAATAGACAATTATGATCCAGTAATAAAGCTCTGATCGAAAATATTCCATATAAAAACAGCTCTGGGGAATCTCTCCCCCCTCATGAAGTTGCTAAAAACTGAACACCCTGCCTCCTGACCTCAGATTACAAAACTGTACTTCCACTTTCAAAAACCTCCTTAAATCATACCAGCCATTTATGTAACTGCAATGGACCACCCTGAAGCCTCACCCCACTGCAGGATCATCATCTCCTTATGTGCCTCACCCCACTGCAGGATCGTTATCTCCTTATGTGCCTCACCCCACTGCAGGATCGTTATCTCCTTATATGCCTCACCCCACTGCAGGATCGTTATCTCCTTATGTGCCTCACCCCACTGCAGGATCGTTATCTCCTTATATGCCTCACCCCACTGCAGGATCGTTACCTCCTTATGTGCCTCACCCCACTGCAGGATCGTTATCTCCTTATATGCCTCACCCCACTGCAGGATCGTTATCTCCTTATGTGCCTCACCCCACTGCAGGATCGTTATCTCCTTATGTGCCTCACCCCACTGCAGGATCGTTATCTCCTTATGTGCCTCACCCCAATGCAGGATCGTTATCTCCTTATATGCCTCACCCCACTGCAGGATCGTTATCTCCTTATGTGCCTCACCCCACTGCAGGATCGTTATCTCCAGTGCCTCACCCCACTGCAGGATCGTTATCTCCTTATGTGCCTCACCCCACTGCAGGATCGTTATCTCCTTATGTGCCTCACCCCACTGCAGGATCATTATCTCCTTATGTGCCTCACCCCACTGCAGGATCATTATCTCCTTATGTGCCTCACCCCACTGCAGGATCATCATCTCCAGTGCCTCACCTCACTGCAGGATCGTTATCTCCTTATGTGCCTCACCCCACTGCAGGATTGTTATCTCCTTATATGCCTCACCCCACTGCAGGATCGTTATCTCCTTATGTGCCTCACCCCACTGCAGGATCGTTATCTCCTTATGTGCCTCACCCCACTGCAGGATCGTTATCTCCTTATATGCCTCACCCCACTGCAGGATCGTTATCTCCTTATGTGCCTCACCCCACTGCAGGATCGTTATCTCCAGTGCCTCACCCCACTGCAGGATCATTATCTCCTTATGTGCCTCACCCCACTGCAGGATCGTTATCTCCTTATGTGCCTCACCCCACTGCAGGATCATTATCTCCTTATGTGCCTCACCCCACTGCAGGATCGTTATCTCCAGTGCCTCACCCCACTGCAGGATCGTTATCTCCTTATGTGCCACACCCCACTGCAGGATCGTTATCTCCTTATGTGCCTCACCCCACTGCAGGATCGTTATCTCCTTATGTGCCTCACCCCACTGCAGGATCGTTATCTCCAGTGCCTCACCCCACTGCAGGATCGTTATCTCCAGTGCCTCACCCGACTGCAGGATCATTATCTCCTTATGTGTCTCACCCCACTGCAGGATCGTTATCTCCTTATGTGCCTCACCCCACTGCAGGATCGTTATCTCCTTATGTGCCTCACCCCACTGCAGGATTGTTATCTCATTATCTCCTTATGTGCCTCACCCCACTGCAGGATTGTTATCTCCAGTGCCTCACCCCACTGCAGGATCGTTATCTCCTTATGTGCCTCACCCCACTGCAGGATCATTATCTCCTTATGTGCCTCACCCCACTGCAGTATCATTATCTCCTTATATGCCTCACCCCACTGCAGGATCATTATCTCCTTATGTGCCTCACCCCACTGCAGGATCGCTATCTCCAGTGCCTCACCCCACTGCAGGATCGTTATCTCCTTATATGCCTCACCCCACTGCAGGATCGTTATCTCCTTATGTGCCTCACCCCACTGCAGGATCGTTATCTCCTTATATGTATCACCCCACTGCAGGATCATTATCTCCTTATGTGCCTCACCCCACTGCAGGATCATTATCTCCTTATATGCCTCACCCCACTGCAGGATCGTTATCTCCTTATGTGCCTCACCCCACTGCAGGATCGTTATCTCCAGTGCCTCACCCCACTGCAGGATCATTATCTCCTTATGTGCCTCACCCCACTGCAGGATCGTTACCTCCTTATGTGCCTCACCCCACTGCAGGATCATCATCTCCTTATGTGCCTCACCCCACTGCAGGATCGTTATCTCCTTATGTGCCTCACCCCACTGCAGGATCGTTATCTCCTTATGCTGCTGGTGAATACTAATACTGTGCTCTATCAATGTTCATTGTATATAGTGTATATATTGTATATATTCTATATATTGTACATATTGTATATATTGTTCATATTGTATATATTGTACATACTATATATATTGTACATATTGTACATACTATATATGTTGTATATATTGTACATACTATATATATTGTATATATTATACATATTGTATATATTGCACATATTGCACATATTGTACATACTATATATATTGTATATATTGTACATACTATATATATTGTATATATTGTACATATTGCATATATCGTACATATTGTACATATTCTATACATTGTACATACTATATATATTGTATATATTGTACATATTGTACATACTAGATATGTTGTATATATTGTACATACTATATATTTTGTATATATTATACATATTGTATATATTGTACATATTGTATATATTGTACATATTGTACATACTATATATTGTATATATTGTACATACTATATATATTGTATATATTGTACATATTGCATATATCGTACATATTGTACATATTCTATACATTGTACATACTATATATATTGTATATATTGTACATACTATATATATTGTACATATGTTCTTACTAAGGAAATGCCTTGCACATATATTGTACCCATGCTTATTCCATGAAAGTGCTATGCTCAGATATTTGTACTTCAACTTTGTACTCAACTTTTTAAACTTTTCTGTAGCATGTTTCCTAACTGTTATCATTTACAATTTGTAACCCATAACTGTCACCATTAATTACTCTTTATTTTGTAACTGTGTGGAGCTTTTCTTCCCGGGACTCCGGTGAAAACGGGCACTAGCTGTCCAGTTGGATTACCCCGGTAAACAAATGTTAAATAAAATAAATAAATAAACAGGGATCCCTCTTTCTTTTAGCAGAAACCACCATCAGCAGCCTGAACTAGATCCTGATTCAGACCTAATGAACTACTCCTATCCAGAGGGATTTGAGTAGGAGTGGACGAGTGTTTGTTTTCTGTTCCTTTTGGACAGGGTACAACATTCTGACTAAACAGGGGATACTCTCTGTCCCTTCTCCAAAGACCAACAAGAGTAGGTCTTCCTTGCCCACTGAAGGGATCCCAACAACTGCAGAGGACGCGGCTAACCCCAAGTCCATAGTGGCTCTATGTGCTACTCCAGAGAGATCTGGGGTAAAAGATGACCAGTCTAAAGTACAACTGGCCAGCACAGAGTCACACACCTGCAGCTGAAGTAAATTGCTAGCATGCTGTGGGGGGTAAAGGTTGTTTGCTTAACTTTTTCTTTTTGTGGCTGGAAGGAGAGTAGACTATAGGACCAGTAGTTAGTTCTATGGTCAAGCTGAAAATGGTGCCATCTGATGGAAACTAAGTAGCACAAGCCAGTTAAACTTTAAAGTCCCAACATTTTACTTTTTCCCAGTAAAACGCAGTAAAAGGCACTTTAATAAAATAAACACATTTTCTCAATAGAAATCTCTCTGCTAGTGAAGAAGTCACAGCTTGTATTGGTGCCTGAGAAGTACTAATATTACGTTACACACATTTTTGTTACTGGAATGCAACTTATTGATTTGGATTGGTCTTTCTCCTTCTCTAAAGCTGTTTCTCAAGGAAGGACATTACAAGTAAGAAGATATCTGAAAGCCACTGTATGGGAGCAATACAGTAGTTGGTGTTTGTACTGGTACACAATTGGGTTGCCTTTACAAGTTAGAAAAGGAAACTGTGCATAAATAGGAAACAGACATTCAGAATATCCTTTTAGCAGACTGTAAGGGTGGTGTCTATTATGGCACCACCTACGGACTAATCCTACCCATGTGGGCAGTGCTTGATAGGGTGCCACATACTGACTATACAATCCTACTGGAAGATTTCACCATTCATGTAGGTAACTGGAAACCATAATGCAGTCGGTGCTGAGGAGTGATAGGCCAGTGAGTTCCCATATGACAGAACAACAGAGGGTACAGGATGAAATTGAAGAGAATGTGCCATGGGAAGATCCTACAAAATGCCCACAGGAAATGGAAAACAAAAATGCGTTCTCAGTTTAGAAGAAAATGAGCTAAGAGAAGAGTTGCTTGATTTAATAGAGATAGATAGACATGAAAGAAATAGACTGCAGAAGGTCAATAAAACCCAAAAAGTCAGAAGTTTGATCAAACAAATGAACACAGTAATTAGGACTGTCCATTGAGATCCATGCAATATAACAGAAGTAAACAGGATATATTACTGTGCTGCTAAATTAATAACTGATTAAATTCTACCACAAGAACACAGGGTAGCGAGGGAAAGGAAGGGGAGAAATCGAATACCATCATGGAAGTATCGAATAGAGAAAACTATAAAGCAATTAAGACAAGAAGTGTCACTATTAGAAGAGTATAGAAGAGGGAACAGATCAGCACAAATACTTAGAAAGATAGACGTGATAAAAGCAATGCGCAGTATTACAACAGATCAGGATCTATCACACTCTATTACAAATAAACTAAACATTTCAGCACAGGAGGAAAAACTTTAGAAGATCTGCAGATAAATATAAAGGAAAAGTACAAAATAAGCAATTTATTGATGACCCAAAAAAGAATTATAGAGAATTGGGAAACAAGGTACAAGGATTTGAAAGACCATAAACAAAGAAGAAGACATAGATACATTTTGGAGAAGTATTTATGAAGATCCTGTGGAACATAAAGATGCTAAATGGATAAAAGAAGTAAAAGAAAGAATAAGAAGTTTAAAGGTACAGGATATGAAATGGGGTGAAGTAACAGCCAGAGAGATTGAAACAAAGTTATGAAATTCGGCATTCATCAGACCTATCAATGAGTACAATGCCCCCTTTGGTATGTACCTAACCAGGGATATCCGACAACTGGAATGTCCACAGACATTCCTTGCTAAGAGAATACAGGGCGTAAGTAATATGTCCTGTGCAGATCACCTCAAGGCCCTATCTCTGTATTCTGTCTCCTACAGGCATGTGAGGGGAGATCTATGCCTGGCATACAGGGGATTGTCCGACCCCACTCTGATGGGCCTCCTGCATATCCACAAAACAAACAATAGCAGAATTACCCATTCTAAAGACTTAAACCTTCCCTGTGATATAAATAGGATGTGCTAGAGAGATAGGTATGTATCCCAGAGACTACCCAGTCTATGGAACAGGCTTCCCCATCCATGTGAAGTAGAGTTCCTCCCTAACCCAATTCAAGTGCAACTTAGACAACTGGATGGGAAACCAGAAATTCATCCCTGGTTTGGTACCTATGTCTCTAATGCAAACAGGTTACCTGTAAATTGTTCATCTCCCAGGCCCATGCTTACACTTATCAAGGGTGTCAGAACTTGTCAGCGATTCCGAATGCATGGCTAGGCTTAAAAAGGCCCTTGTGGTCGTTAGCCTAGTAAACACCTACGAACCAAAGCGTCGAACTGGAAAACCCCAGGCCCAGATGCAGTACCTACCTTCTGGCTAAAAGTATTAACATCTTTGCATGAAGATTTAGCCATGAGTAAGAACTATTTATATGCTTACCCCGAACAGACACCAACCTGGCTAACAACAGGAAAAACAATGGTCCTACTCAAGAGTAAACCCGCAAGATGCCCTAAAAATTATAGGCCTATAACTTGCCTTCCAACGACATATAAACTATACACTGGAATTGATGCCAACAGAGTTTATAGTCATTTAGAAGAAAATTCAATTATGGCAATAGAACAAAAGGGCAATAAAAGAAAGTCTTAAGGAACAAATGATCATTTGTTGTTAAATAAAGTCATACTAGAGAACTGTAAAAAGGGGAAGAATCTTAAGTATGGCATGGATTGACTACAAAAAATAATTTGATAGTATCCCACATTCATGGATAAGAGAGTGCTTAAAATGCATAAGATACACCCTACACTAATTGACTACATTACAGTGACCATGAAACAGTGGCAGACCACTTTGAAATTAAGGCATGATAAAGGACAAATTATTATTCGAAGGATAAAAATTCAAAGGGGGATATTCCAGGGTGACTCTCTGTCACCACTGCTATTCTGTCTTGCCCTTAATCCATTAAGCCATCTACTTAACAGCTTAGACCATGGCTATAAATTTGACTCCTAGAAAACAACAAAGTGTAAAGACTTCAATGATTTAAAACTGTACAGCTCATCAGAGGAGGAACTGAAAGCACAACTGCAAGCTGTCAAAACTTTTTCAGATGATATAAGAATGTCATTTGGTCTTGATAAATGTGCAAAAGTAACCTTTAAAGCAGGAAAACTGCAGCACCAAGAAAACATCAGTTTGGGACAAGAATGTGATATAAAAGAACTTGAGCAAGATGGAGTGTACAAATATTTGGGAACTGATGAAGGATCAACAATAAAACATGAACAAATGCGAATAAAACTTAGTAAGGAATATTTTAGAAGACATAAACCAATTTGTTCTTCCTTCCCTAACTTATAGTTTTGGAGCGACTGATCATAGGATCATAAAAGGTTACTAGGCTAATGACCCTGGGGCCCTTATAAGATTAGCCAAGAGTTTATCCCCAAAAAGAAACCTCAGTCAGCACCTGTCACATGTTAGATTCAGGCCTTTTGAGCAGGTCCGATACTGCCTTGTAGGCGAGACACAGATCACCTCTGAGCAATCTGTATGATACAGAGTAGAGTGACAGTGATTTGAGCCTGTCCGCATAGGACAGGTGTTGGAAGCCATGGATTCTCTTTGTGAGGTATTTCTGTGGCCTTTCAAGTTGATGCAGATGTATGGAGAGGTACATACCAAACGGGGTGTTATACTCAATTATTGGTCTAATGAGGGAGAAGTATAGACTGAAAATAACCTCCTTTTTTTCTGGATGCAATCCCTTTACTTAAGAGGTGAACCAAGTAAAAGGCTTTTCTGACCACTGCCGCTACATGATGGTCGAATGTGAGATTGTTACCAACCTCAGTACCCAGGTTTCTCACCACAGGTTGTGTTAAGGGGGTTGCCGTTGATGTGGTAATCAGTAGGGGCCGTGTTTCTACCGAATGGTATGATGATACTTTTTTGCATTTAGCTTAAGGCCATGACTTTGGCACCAGTCATTAGTTGCTGTGAGATCCTCTTGGAGTATGTTAACATCATTTGGGGAGTCGATGACAGCACCCAACTTACAGTCGTCTGAAAACTTGATCAGCCACAGGCCTTTTGTCTTTGCCTGGAACTCTGAGAAGTAGATGCCAAACAATAGGGTTCCCAGGACAGATCCTCACTAGTGACAGGTCTGCCAGCAGAGGTGGAGGTGCCTATTTTGACCTTGAAGGTCATGTTGGCAAGCCAGCTGGCCACCCACCTGTTGATATAGGGATTTATGCCAAGTTGTTTTAGCTTTCTGATGATGCCCAAGTGGGGGATTATGTCAAAGGCCTTGGCCAAGTCAAGGTAAGCTGTATGTACTGACTTTCCCTCATCCAGGGCCTTGGTGACAGTCTCAAAGAATTCAACCAGGTTTAACAGGCAAAATCTGCCCCTGACAAATCCAAACTCAAGTGCTTGGTGATTGCCTATGTCCTTGTTTATGAGATCCATAATAATAATAATACGCTCCATGGCTTTACAGATGAGACTTGTTAAGCTAATGGGGTGACAGTTTCCAGGGTCAGTAGTGGCACCACTTTTGTGCAAGGGGGTGACAATGGCAGTTCTCCACTCTGTTGGAAAGAAGTCTGTATTTAGGCTGTGGTTGAATAGGGTGCTCAATTGCTAAGCCAGTTCTTCCTGGAGATGGTGCAGAATACAACATGGGACACTATTAGGTCCCACGTGGAAGCTGTGTTCTTTGCCTTGGATAGGACCTTTAACATTTGATCGACGGAGATGTGAGGTGCAGGACAAGTATTGGGGATGTCGAAAGGGCCTTTGGGGGGGTGGGGGAGTGAAGTCTCTGCTGAACCTATCTGCTAGCAGGTTGGCTAAGTCAACAGGATCGGTGTAGGTGATACTTTTAAGTAATAATTCAGAACAAACCTGTGCTTTGCCATGGAGGTTCCTGACATAACTGAAGAAGGCTTTGTGGTTTCCTTTTGTGTCATAGGCTAGTTCTGATTCATAATTGGCTTTGGAGGTTTTCACTAGTGATCTAATTTGCTTGTTGATGCTAAGGAGGGACTTTTTGCAATTTGGAATTTGTTCCTTTTTACCCTCGGACAAAAGTTTCTTTCTTTTGTTCTAAAGCCTGTTGATAGAGGATGTCCACCAAGCAGGTTTGTGTTTCTTTGAGGAGCAGGTTTTTGTTCTGTTGGGTATGGCTGAGTCCATGCAGTTGTACAGGTGCTTGTATACTGCACTGGCATACTGTTCAGCATAGTTGTTTGCATCCTCTGAGGGGTGGCAGTGGTGTGAAGCTACAGATACCCTCCCTTAGGAGGTTGTAGTCATCTTTTGAGAAGTTTTTTTAGCTTGATTATGGCGGGGGGGGGGGTAGAAACTGATCTCACCAGGGAAGAACATACTATGGGAGTGGTGAAGAGGTTACCCATGTTGGCAAGAACCAAGTCCAGAATGTTATCTTCCTTTGTGAGGGATGAGACGAGCTGGTCTAGTGTGTTACAATTGATGAAGTCAAGGAATCGTTGAGTGAGTGCATTAGTGCTGGAATAGTTCAGCCAGTCCACGGTGGGGTAGTTGAAATCACCAAGGATCAGGGTGTTAGGCGGTACCTTGATGGAGTCAAGTAGATCCAGGTAAGAGGAGTGGGTGCCCTGAGTCATGGAGAGGGGTCTATAGCTGGCTATAACTTGGACAGTTGTCTTGCCAACTGTCACTTGCACCTGGAGTAGTAGTTACAGTGAATCTTGCTGGTAGACCAGTCTGCAGGTGTGCCTGTCCTTAATGAAGACAGAGACTCCACCACCCTTAGTCTTCCCGACGTAATTTTGGGGTCGGGATATGTGGAATGAGGTATAGCCTGGTAAGGCAGGGCTGCTCTCCGCAGCCCTGAGCCAAGTTTCCATGACTGCACAGACATTGGCATCTTCCAGTGCAAGGAAAGCCTCCAGTAAGTGCAATTTCAGGTTAAGGCTCCTAGCATTTAGCAGCATGAGCTTCAATTTGCTTTTTGACAGATCTTTAATGTTGGAAGATTTGTCTTTGGGACCTTGCCTAAAAAAGGCACAATGGGAGAGGCGAGAGCCTTGGCCAGGATCTAGAATCCCAGTGGTGACAGGTGGAGGCCATCTCTGGCAAAGCAACAAGGCCTGTCAACCATGTCATCCTAGGCAGACAGATACTAGATCCCCTTATAATGACACCAGAAACTAAGCCAATTGTTGAAGGCAATTATTTTTTGTTGGTATTGTGGTGACATTCTTGGTGAAGGTAGGATACTGCTTAGGGCTAGAGTCATACCTGTCTGGGACACATACTCTGAGAGCTCAATCATGTCTCTTTTCATATAGTCCAGGGAGGTAAGTCTCAAGGACGACAGAGTCATACTTGTACTTGGTGTGGAGAGACTTAAGTGCGTACGTGATGTGGCGGATTCTGGCACCAGACAGACAAATGACCTTCTTGTCGAGCCTGGTGAAGGGGACACAAGTGTGTCTCACAAATGAGTTGCCAGTGACTAGTATGTTTGGTTTACTTTTATGTCTTATGGGCTGTGACGGTTTATTGTTTTGCCTTATGGGCTGTGCTTGTGAGACACTGGTCTATTGTTTGCTGTGTGATGTGCTTGGTGTTGTGTGTACAATGTTTATGATTGTGTTTTGGAGGTGTCTGCTGTTTAGGTAAGTTTTTATTGAGAACCTCTACATAGGTGGGTGTGTTGTGCTTGGCTATGTGATGTCAGTGGTGTGGTGTTTGGGCTGATAATCTCTTTGTCAGAAGTACTGACTGTGGCACGAGACAGCATGGATTCCAGGTTACTGATGTAGATGCATTTCTCGCACGTACAACAATTAAGTGCTAGGAGAAGAGGGCTGTCAGTAAAAACATGAGGCAGTTGCTACACTGTCTCACAGTATGCCCATGTTGACCAGGCTGGCAGGAGAAATTGATGGGAATTGTCCAGACACATTGTTGCGAACTGGGTGGACTTGTGGAGAGAGGGTTTATCCACAACAGTGTAGACCACAAGAACCTTGTTAAATGTAAAGTAACTGGCCTGAAGCACAAGTGCTAAAACCAAAATTGAGATGCTTGGAATAACAGATAAATTTAATCAGGCTGCTAACAAGTAGTAATAAATGCAACAGGATTATTATTGACTGGCCCCAAAACGTGTTGGATAAAATAGACAGGAAAACAAGAAGGATGCTTCATGCTCACCAAATGATTTACAAAAATCAGTGCATACCAAGATAACATATTCCCCATCCCGAAGGAGGTATGGGCCTCCTTGAAATTGATTACATGTATAGATCTGCAATTGTTTGACTGCACACATATCTGTTGACCTCACAAGACCCAAATGTAGTGAAAGTTTTGAAACATGAGGAGAATAAATCTAAGATGACTTCCCTGCTTAGTCTAGCAGAAGCATATCAGCATCAAGCAGGAATGGAAATCAAACCAGAAGTGGATAAAAATCAGGCAGCAACTGAATGTGCCAAAAAAACAAAAGAAAGAATATAAGGTGAGGGGACCAGATGAGAAGGCAAGAAATGGGGAAAATGCATAAATATAGTTGCAAGTATAGAAAACTTCTGGAAGAACCTCATGTTGATCAGGATCAAACACAGGAATGGTTAAGGAGAGGCAAATTCAAACCAAGAAGAGAGGAAAGGTTAATATTGGCAGCACAAGATAGAAAGCTACGTACACGTTGGCTTACAAAGTCCATTGAACATGGGAGAAACAGACAAATGTAGGTTTTGTAAAACAGAATTGGAAACAGTTGCACACCTCGTTGCTGGTTGTGACATATTAATGGCAGAAGGACTGTATACTGAAAGGCATAATAATGTGGCAAGACTGTTACGCTGGGGATTGTGCAAACATTATGGTATTGAAGTGACTGAAAAACATTGGAAACATGAACCACAAAAGCATCATAGAGAATGATGAAGTCTACATCACATGGGATCATCCATTACCAACAGTTCAAAAGACAGATGCTAGAAAACCAGACATAGTGGTCCATGAAAAGAAGCCAAAAGTAGCACTGATCATTGAAATCGCCACACCCAGTGAGTACAGTGTCTTGCGTACAGACAGATGCAAAGTTATAAAATATCAGGATTTGCAGGCAGAAATGAGTGCAATGTGGAAGAAAGATACCTAGACAGCCTCAATAGTAGTAGGCACAACAGGTCTTATAAAAAAGAATCTACAACCATATTTAGATACGTTACCAATTCATGTAACCCCGTACAAATTTCAGAAGGAGTCACTACCAGGCACATTGCGGGTGCTGTGAAGAGCACTTCTGGCTGACATCAAAGACTGAACAACACTAATTTCATGAACTTTAATCGTACTTTGACTTAGGAATGGTGTCCTTTCCCATCATTGTATTAGAAACCCAAACGATTTGGAGAAACCCAAACGATTTGGAGAAATTAAAAAAGGGAAAAACTGGGGGGGAAATGGAAAGCCGTAACCTGAAGAAATGCTTTATTTAATGTGAATCCAATTACTGAAGTTTTGTGCTAGTCAAGTATTATCTATAATAACCACCATGCCCAAACACAAGGCTATTTATAAGTGGACCTGGTATCAAAAGCAACTTGGGCCAAAAAGTTGATGACTTGAGTTTATCATAATTTCATCAGATCTGAAGCCACAGATCATGGGCACATGGGTTAAGAGAGGTGCTGATCTGTCAATTGATCAGGACAAAGAATTACGGATGGGTTGTATGGCTGGAGTAACAGACAGTCACAGCTGCAAACCTCAAATGTGTAGTAGGGGTGGTCGAAGAACACCTACAAGATGCTCCTGCACAGACCAAATTTAATTTCCACTTTTTAAACAGCTTTTCCATGTGAAGGCTGAACAAATCTTTTTTGTTTTGAATACCTCAGTAGCTGAGGTGGTGCAAAGAACTGTGATTGAAAGCTGGTTGGTGCATGCCATGGCGGTATCCTAGAACAGAACTACTGAAAGTTAAAGAACAAGGCTTTCAATACTATGCTAGCATGCAGCATTCTGCATCTGATAGATAAGTACAAGGAGTCCGTGAAGGCAGCAAATGCAGAAGTTGTATACAAGGAGGTCTGGCTGTAGAAGAAGTTTTGTGAGGGCATGGGAATGACCTTTTGATGGCCTCAAAGAGGTTAAACCATATGGTAAGTTGAGACAGGATGAGAAACACTGTCTGGTCTGCTCTCATCAAGGAGGTAGAAATGTTGATCTTATACAGTGATGTTGTCAGTAGATGGAGGACGTTCCAACTGCTGCTGACATAGCCACCGTTGAGAACCAATGCTAGAATAACTGGTGGGTTGAGTACATTTCTGCAGATGAGATCACTGCAGCAAGGAAACAACTTGGATATGGCAAAACTGTGAAGGTGAGCAAGATCTATCCAATAATGCTGAATATGATGTATACCACTATCATGGCTACTGGCATTTTTGACTGTTGTATGGAAGGTGGGGGCACTGCGCCTCTACCTCTCCAGTACTAGCAAAATGGTCCAGCAGTCTCAGAGTTTATCAAGAAGAGAGAAAAATGGAATCTGCTTACAGAGGCATCATTCGCCAGAGCTTCCCTGGGAAACTCTAAGCTAAGCTGCTGGAAAGGAGATTTTGTCTGAAAGCCTGAACTGTTTTAGGAGAAAACAATGACTATTATGTCCTGGTCATAGAGCAATGACCAATTTTCCACCCTATCACAGCACAAGAGAGGTTATGGAAGTCTCCCAGTACTGTTACATGTTTAGTGGACGTGGAGAAGACATTACATTGTGCAGCCTGGAATACATCTGAGGAGGTGCTACAACAGTATGGAGTCTTGATGGACACTGATGTGCTGTAAGAGGGGGATCCAAAAATCACTCCCCGAGGAAAACGCTTTTATAACTAAGCTGCAAGCTGTGTTGTTTTTGTTTCTGCATTACTTCAGTACTGTACATGAACCTGGCTTCAACCCTTTCAGACTGATCTGAAGTCCTGTTGTGGAGCGTCCACTCTAAAAGGGGCAAGCCAAGACTTGTTCTGGAAATTACTGAACTTGTCATGTGAAGTGTAACATCTTCATTACAGGACTGTAGCTGGCCCATATCTAAATGTGCAAAATACATACAGTTTACTAAAACCCTCATAATATCGCTGTGAAATGTTGTTGGCCCAGGTACTGCCTTCTCTTACTAAGACCTGAAGTTTGAGCAAGTGCTGAGGGCACTGAAGAATGACAGTCCCACATGTTTTGTTTTAAAGGGCGCTCCACAAGCTCAGCCTAAGAAATGGATTAGAAAAGTGGAGAAAGTGTGACCCCATAAGAAATTGCACAGTCCTGACAGTGTGATCTCTGATCAAGCAATGAAGTGCATTACAGGCTGTATTAATTTCTTCAGGATCCATGAGAGTTGGCTTGTTAACTGCTCTAATAAAACAGCGGAAGAAGGTCCTGCTCAGTCCTGCAGAACAAGATAATGGTGCTACATGGTCACAGCAGCACGGGCTGGAGGCAGGTTTAAGTAGTAATACATTTTGTTACAAAAATTAATTTTGTTTTCGCATACATCTGTGTGTTCTTCATCTAATCAGTCTTCTATGTACATCAGAAAATTATAAACAAGCAACTGTTTTTTGGTTTCTTCCAGCAGCTGTTTTTAAAAGCCTATCTACGTGTGCTGCCTTTGAACTGCTTGTTACTGGCATTCTCTGATTCCTGAGAACTGTGAGACACCTTACAGGAATGGACTCCAGAGGACTTCTGTTGTAACGTGTTATGAAGAGACGAGGCAATAACAGAGATGCTCTGATTAAACTTAAGACTTCACCCATGCTTCTGTATTTTTTGTTTTGACTAAATCATACATTTCACAGATTGCAACTACACAATTAAACTGCTATCTTTTTAATTCTTGGTTGCAGGTGAAGGCAAATGAACTTAAGAGACAAAAATGAAATATTAGGAGTACTAAATCAATCAATCTCATAAATAACTTGACTGTGGAACTGAACTGTCGTTGAAACATCTTCATGTAAGAAACATTCTTCTCTTAATACTATGACCTATAAAAAAAAACAAAACAAAAAAAAAAAAACCCAAAAGAAGGTATGTATATATAACACTGCAGGACAAAAAAAAAAAAAACAGCCAAGCTAGAGTCTTCACTGTGTTATACCTTAAACCTCCTGTGGTGGAGGCCCATGGGATACATGCAAATGATTCTTCACAGGCATATAGTGTTTCAGCTACACGACCTCTGAATGCCCATGACTTTTACTTTTTAAGTCTTTATGGGTACTTTCAGGCCAATAAAGCCACTAAAAAGGCAAAGACATGCATGTCTTCAGCTAGTGGGGTTTGACTTTACTGGCCGGAAAGTACCAATAAAAACTAAAAAATCAGCTAAAGCACTGTGTGTGTCCTTAAGGGATCATTGGCATGCATCCCACGGGCCTCCACTACAGGAGGTTTAAGGTATTATACAGTGAAAACTCTAGCTTGGCTGGGTTTTTCTTGCAGGTTTTACTACGTGGTTTACCTGTGTGGCCTTTTTACCAGTCGGTTTATATGCTAATTTGGATATTTTATTTGCACCTGAATGCTATGGACATCAGGACTGATTTTAAGGTATGTGTTTCTGAATTACAGCCACACTATCCATTTATGCTGTACTGATGAGGTCACTAAAAGGGCTGAAATGTACATACCTACAGCTGGGGGGGGGGGGTGGCTTTATTGGCTTGAAAGTAGCCATAAAGACTAAAAAAGTAGCTGAAACACTGTCTTTAAGGGAGCATTCACATATATGTCATGGGCCTCCATTACAGGAGGTTTAAGGTATTACACAGTGAAGACTCTGGCTTGGCTTGTTTTTTTTTTTTTTTTGCAGTTTTTACCAAATGGCTTGTCCGTGTGACCTTTTGACTCATTATCTGATGGTTTTCTGCTGAAATAAACAGTGGAGAAGAAAAATAGAAGTTCTGTACTTACCATAACGTTGCATGTGAGGTGTTTATCTCACCTTTATTCTCACTTATGGGTTCAGAGCCGATCCTCGGCTCCGACACGGCCGATAGCAAAGCTCAAGGTTTGCCAGTAGCTCGAGACCAAGCCCCTTATCCCACAATGCACTGCTGGAATTACCTCAGATCTTGTTTGCTGCGAATAACAGTATATACATATATATACAACATATACATACCCTCATATATATATATATATATATATATATATATATATATATATATATATATATATGAAGATCACTTCCCGAAGGAGAAGAAGAAGTATTGAATAACCAGGATGGTACTAGCCTCTAAGTCAACAGTCAGCCGTGAGGGGGGGGGGGTGAGAATAAAGGCGAGATAACTCACATGGAACGTTATGGTAAGTACATAACTTCTTTATGTGAAGTTAAATCTCGCCATTTATTCTCACTGGTGGGTAGCGTCCCTAGGACCCTCAGTCTTGGGTGGCTCATGGGAGTATGTTCTTCAGTACCGTAGAACCAAAGGAAGACCTGTCCCTTGAAGCCTTATCTACTTTGTAATACGCGATAAAGGTATGAGGCTTAGACCAAGTGGCTGCAGCGCAAATATCATCAAGGGGCAATTTAGCTTGAAAAGCAGAAGATGTAGAGACAGCCCTGGTAGAATGAGCTTTTGGTTTGTGCGTTAAAGGCATGTTCACATTTTCATAAATAAAGGATATACAATCAGATAACCATTTAGATCAGGTTGTTTTAGCCACTGGATTGCCTTTTCTTGCTTCTGAGAAGGATACAAAAAGTTGGTCTGATTTTCTGATATCCTTAGTTCTATCAAGATAAAATCTGAGCTGTCTGTGTGCATCAAGTTTGTGCAGCATATATTCCAATTTGTTAGAGTGGTTGGGAAAAAGACTGGCAGCTCAATGATCTGATTGATATTTGACTCAGAACAGACTTTAGGTAAAAATGAGGGGTTTGTTCTGAGAGATACTCTATCAGCATGGAAGATCATGTAGGGTGATCTGATAGATAATGCTTTAAGTTCTGACACTCTGCGGGCAGATGTAAAGGCCACAAGAAATATTGTTTTCCAAGATAAAAATTTTAAATCACAAGAAGATGCTGGTTCAAAGGGGGGAAGAATAATTTGAGATGGCATAAGGTTTAAATTCCAGGAAGAAAAGGGAATTTTGATCGGAGGTCTCACATGAAGAATGCCTTTAAGGAAGGTTTTAGATAATTTATGGCTCATAATATTTGAGCCACCGAGACCAAGGTGAAAATTTGAGATGGCAGCTAACTGAACGTGAACTGTAGCAGCTGCTGCCCCTTCCTTAAAAATATTTGTTAGAAATTCTAAAATCGAAGATAGCGGAGCTCGGAAAGGGTCAATGTTCTGCACGTTGGCCCAAATTGAGAACCTTTTCCATTTACTGCCATATAAATTCCTGGTAGATGGCTTGTGAGAAGACAAGAGAATCTGTCTTTTATTTTCTGAAATTGAATGAAGCCTGGCAATTAGGGGAAGTGGATTAGCCAAGCAGTCAGTTTCAGGGACTGTAGAAAAGGATGAAGGTCCCCTGACGGGTGCGTCAGAAGGTCCGGAACTGGGTCCAGGATCCATGGATCTTCCAACAGATGATGGTGGAGAAACAGAAACCAAATCTGTCAAGGCCAGTATGGGGCTATGAGTATAACAGTCCTTCCCAGTGATTTTGCTTTCTGTAAAAATCTGGGTATTAATGGGAAGGGTGGAAATGCATAAAGAAGACCCGGGGGCCAATCGTGTAAAAGTGCGTCTCTCGGGGGATGACCGGGAGGTGGTATTCGGGCAAAGTAGCTTCTGCATTTTGAATTAATGTGGCTGGCAAAAAGGTTGCAGCAAGGCTGGCCCCATTTGCGGAAAATCAACTCCGCAACCTGTTGTTTGAGAGACCACTCGTGAGGGAGTAATATTGCCCTGCTTAGCTTGTCCGCTATCACTTTGGATTTCCCCGGGATGTGCGTTGCTAAGAGAAAACGCTGGGATGACACAGCCCATTGCCAGACCCTTAGGGCTTATCGACAAAGGGGGTAAGACTTCGTTCCACCCTGCTTGTTCACGTACCAGACTACTGACATGTTGTCGGTCTGAACTGCAATAGTCCCTAGAGGGAGAGAGTCCTGAAAGTGCTGCAACGCCAGAAGTACCGCTCTCAACTCTAGAACATTGATGTGCAGATGTGATTCATGATCTGTCCATGTGCCTTGGGCAGTCTTTCCCTGAAAATGCCCCCCCACCCTATCAGGGAAGTGTCTGTGGTCACAGTGGCTACTGGGGAGGGGGGGACAAAGGGCCTTCCGATTGTGACATGAAGAGACATCAACCACCACCGAAGGTCTCTCTTGCAAGAATCCATGATAATAATCATGTGGTGCATTGGTAGTTTCTGGTAAGACCACTAAGCGAAGAGGAGCCATTGAAGAATTCGCATATGCATCCTTGCGAGTGGTACAGCCAGGATTGCTGCTGCCATCAAACCTAGTACTTTCAATACCTCCGCTGCTGTAGCTTTGTTCTTTGACACCAGTGAGCTGACGTTTTGGTGGAGAAGAGAGACTCTTTCGATAGGCAGACGTAGAGTGGTAGTTGAGGTATCTAACTCTACTCCTATAAAAACGGTATGCTGAGATGGCGATAAGGCAGACTTTTCTAAGTTGATTGTAATGCCTAATTGATGGCAGAGTGTCAAAGTGTATTGTGTTGTCTGAGTCAATTGATGCCTGGTGGTATCAGTGAGGAGTCAATCGTCTAGGTATGAAAACACCTGGAATCCTAGACGCCTCAGGTGAGCCGTGACCACTGCCATGCATTTGGTGAACACTCTGGGGGCTGTAGTGAGACCAAAGGGCAGGGCTCGAAACTGGTAATGATTGGCCCCCAGCCGGAAGCGCAGGTGATCTCTGGAGCATCTGTTCATCTTTATGTGATAGTACGCATCCTTGAGATCTATGGAGCACATCCAATCGCCTTTCCCTAAGAAGGGAAGAATGGACTGAAGCGTGACCATTTGGAACTTCTCTTTCTTTATGAACTGGTTGAGTCTGCTGAGATCCAAGATAGGTCTCCAGTACCCTGTTTTCTTTGGTACCAAAAAGAATCTTGAGTAAGTTCCGAATCCGACTTGGTCTGCTGGGACTGGTTGGATGACTCTTTTTTCTAGCAATCTGCGGACCTCTCCGATTGCTTGTTCCCCGAGATTGGGTGGAACATCTGGGATTTTCTTTATAGGAATGGGAGGGGTAAAGAACGGTACGAAATATCCTCTGGAAATGATGCTTTGTACCCAAGTATCCTATGTTATGTTTAGCCAGACTTCTGGGTACAAAGACAAGCGACCTCTGACTGCCTCCAGAGCCGAACAGTCGGGCCCCCTTTTAGGGGCGCTGGTAGGACTGACCGGAGAACTGACCCCTGTCACCCTGTTGCTGCGGACCCCCTCAGCTACGGGGACAGCGTCTTCCGTTATAACCCCCTCCTCTGCCTCTAGAGGGGGTTTCCCATGTGTGTCCTCAAAGGCTGCCTAAGTTTTTTTGGAACCACATTTTTTCCCCCAGGGCCCTTGGGGTAGGGGCCGAGTAGGGGGTGGAAAAATGGACCCCAACGGAAGATAAGGTCTTGCCTTCCTGCTCACACCTGGTTAAAGTTTCCTTTACTTTAGGCCCAAACAGTGATGAGCCATCGAATGGGGTATTAATAAAGGAAGACTTAAAGGGTTCCGCAAAGGAACAGAGATGCATCCAGGCTTGTCTTCGAAGAGCAATGCCCGAACTAGTGGCTCTACTCCAACCATCAGCTGCATAGGATATGAGACACATGGACGAGTTCACCACTGAGTTTAGGGTAGCGAGCTGGGCGTTGACTTTGTCGGCCACTCCTGCAGCTACCGTACCCTGGAGAGTATCTCCTAGCTCTTTCAGGAGATCTCTCTGTAGTCTTGTAAAATGGGTTAAGTAGTTCAGTGATCGCAGATAAAAAGTCGCTGAACTAAACATGCGCTTCCCATATCTATCCATAACCCTAGAATCTCTGTTAGGGGGATGGATAGAAGAGGATGTCTCAGATACTTCCTTTTTGATGGCTGCAGCTACCACCATGGCATCAACAGGCACTCCTTTTGTCAAAAATGGCTTGTCCAGTGGGGAAGATATGAATTTATTGGGTCTACGAGGGACAGGTTCCATGGCCTCCGGTGACTCCCACGCCTTACGAGAGATCAGTTCCATGAGCTCGTCGTAAGGCGGAGACACCCAAGAAGTGGAAGGTTGAGACCCAAAAGCCTTCAAGAGCACAGACTCATCCTCAGTAGGGGTCTTGGACTGCCAGTCACCCCTCTGACTAAGGATCTCTAGTATCTCTGCAAAGGAGATATCCTCAGAGGGGGATCGAGGGGACCCTTCTGACTCATCTAAGTCCGTGTCAGATGTCAAAGACTCCTGTGGGGAGTCTAAGTGCCTCCTCTTGCACAGTCTCTTCCTGGGGACCTCCTCAGTGAGGGGATCTGGGGAGGTCTCAGAAGAGCAGGGGACACCCTGTGGGGGTACCTGATGCTCAGGGTCTCTACGCTTAGAGGGATCAGTAGATGAAGAAGAGGACACAGGAGCTTGAGGGGAGAGGGAAAGCTGAACCGATGCTGACGTTGTCTTTGGAGACAAAACTCTCCTCATAGCATCGAAGGCACCATGGCTCCGACGAGGAGGAGTGGACGGACTCAAGAGTACCGTCCAATCCTCCCGCACTGAAACCCTGGGCTCCGAGCCCGAGGTAGGAGCCGAGCTCATCCGAGCCGATGGAGCTGATAACACCGGTGCAGGTAACGGCTCCAAGGGTTCGACCAAAATCAGTTCAATTTCCTTCGGCTCCGAGAGTCCAGTACGGCTCGGAGTAGTAGACAAGTCCGGTTCCATGGTCTTCGGTACCGACGAGCTGGTCGGGGCCGACAACAATTTGGCAAGTCCTGGTGCCTGTAAAAGCTTCTGCACTAGCCGATCCATGTCCAAATCTGAAAGGCTGACTGATGACTTAGCTGAATGCACTGAAGGTGCTGACTGGAGCAGAGGTGAAGAAGGAACTTCAGAGACTGGCTCCAATACTGACAGCTGGCTCCGAATCAAAGGTACACTTAGTTCCGATGACTGTGAAACCAATGACCCTCCTTCTGAAATCTTAGCCTTTTTTGAGAACTTATCTGAAGACTTGGATTTTGAGGATTTGGAGGACGTACTAGCACCCTCATGGCTACTCAAAACTTCCGAGAAAGATTGCTGTAGCAATACCGTCTATAAGTTTCCTCCTTCTCTCCAAGAGGACTCTTGAAGAAAAGGAGTGGCAAATGCTACAGGTGTCTTGGAGGTGTTTAGCCCCCAGACAGTAGACACATTGAATGTGTCCGTCAGTGACTGACATTTTCTGCCCACAATCTGTGCATTTTTTGAATCCCGATTTGGGATGGGATTTCTCCCTATCATCTGACATACTTAACAGAAAAAACAGTAAATTAGATCTACAAACAACTAAGCTCAATCCGGGCACTATCTATAACAGTATTATATATATATATATATATATATATATATATATATATATATATATATTTATATATACACAAATATAGATACAAATATAGGGCTAAGAGGCCCACAGAAAAAGCCTGACTATTATAAAGAATAATAGTAGAGAAAAAAGGGCTAGAGGCCCACACAAACTAAGAAGCCAACAAGGCTCTAACTTTTAAACTATTTACACTATCTAAGTATTTAACTAGAGAGTAAATATAATAGTACTAACACACACTATATTTTAAACAAAAAAGAAAACTTTTTTATAGACTTGCTGTTAATTTGTTTCTAAAATGGTCCGAGCTAATTGGATCACCAAGATCTCTCTTGCCGCGGCAAACTAGATCTGAGGTAATTCCAGCAGTGCATTGTGGGATAAGGGGCTTGGTCTCGAGCTACTGGCAAACCTTGAGCTTGCTATCAGCCGTGTCGGAGCCGAGGATCGGCTCCGAACCCATCAGTGAGAATAAACGGCGTGATTTAACAACTTCACATTATATATTTTGATGATGTTTATGCCACAGACAATCTGAGGCAGAGGGATTAATGATGTGTATATAAACCGTTTAACAATTCAGACTTTCATACAAAACAAGAAAATACATACAAAATGCAAATACATATGTGAACTACGCTACCTGATATATTATTTTCTGTTGAAATTGACTTCATATATTCAGATTATTTTAATGTGGCTAGATAAGTCTTTTTTGCATAAAGCTTCAGCCAAAGGCATTTTAAATAAATAAGGTTATTTACTGGTAAAAAAGTTAAGGCAGAGCTGATTATATAGGTCAATGCTCATGTTACTGCAAGTTGTGATGTTGCAGTCCTGCCTTTGATTCTGATGGGAAGAGTAATAAATGCTGACCAATTGAGTTTATTCCCAAATGTTGTTTTTTTGTCCCAAATTAACAACAGTTACCAAGTTTTGTGCGTTAGGTTGAATGATCTAAATAGTTTTAATACAAAAAGAGAAATGCATAACTCAGCCAAGAAACTTCCACTATACTGGAGTAAGTACTTCATATATTATAAACATTGGCTATAGGTGATTTGGTCACATTGACTAATGCTGCTGCCACACTCCAACCCCAAGTAAGAAAGGGAAATCGGGATCAAGATTATTTTTAATATTTGCGATCTAGGGGCAGTGCATGCTGTTTGGGGTACACTGTTATAGAGCACTTCGCGGAAAAGAACAGACCCCGCTAATAACTTTTGTTAATACAGTCAGAAGTGGCATCCGCTCCTCTGACAACTGCTAACATGCATTTCTTTTCAAGTGGAATACATAAAGAAATGGCACGGACTCTTAAATCTGTGAGTCTGTGCACAAATAAAGTGCACTCTGCTCATACGTGAGTGCAGGCAGAAGTTCTTAGAAAGTTATTAAACATTAAAGCCCAGTTTTGTTTTTGCAAGAGGTTAAAAGTAATGTTTATTATGAATACTGGAATGTAGAAATTACAGCCTTTAACCAGGTGCTGCAATTGTTAAGGCCTGCAAAGGCCGCCTATATTCCCTGCAAGTTATCCTAAAACAGACTGCTGACTTGAATAAAAAGCTTTTCTGCTGGCATCTGCAATTGCAAACTTTACCTGCAAGAGGCATTTGTGTTGTTGCTGAATTTTGCTGACAGATAATGATGCTGGCAGAAATAAAATGTCGGTTTGTCTGAATTTGAATATGGCATGCTGGCTTTGCCAGTGCTTTTCAAGACTGACTAAGCCTACATTGTCTAACACCTCAGGCAATGATTACTCAGCTTTTAAGTACACACCCTTGTAAGCAGTATAAAAGTATAAAAAGTTGTTCCTACTAATCCAGACCAAAAAAAGACAAACACTGTGCACTGTGCAGCATATACAGCTATCTTGCTTCCATCTGGCTCCTTCTCTTGTGAGCGATTCCCTCTTAAAGGATTGCATTAGTCATTCTAACTGGTCATTGACCTGTGCCACGCCACGCCACCTAAAACAGCATGCTGAAGTGTAAACAGGTCATGCTAAAGGGCCTTTAGATCCAACTCCCGTATTACTCCATCACCTAATGGCTTCCATAACTTTCCAGTTACAGTGGAGGTCTAAGTGGGATTTTAATAGTTTTAAGTCTTTTTTTTCTGGATTGCACACTTATAATAGGGAACAACATCTTTACTCTGTGTGTTTAGAAGCAAGAAACAATACCCTAATCAATTGCCTTTCTGCATCAGTGTTAAGAATTTGTTTAATTATTTTGCCCCATTCCCCCCCCCCATGCCCACTGTGTTTCTATTCATTTACTCACTAATAAGCAACAGCAGATCATTCTGCACTCCCCGTACGGGGAGAAAAAGGGGACATCCTTTCTTAGTGGTGTGCATGTACAACCACTGAACATATTTCTGTTTCAAAGTCTCCTTAGTTTGTGTCAAATGTATTTTTATGAAAGAAAGAAAACTCTACTTAACTCTCAGGTTTATTATATTTGTAAGTGTACTGCACTACTTTAAATGACTAATTGGGCATCTGCTTCACAACGAAGCCTACTGCTGTATGTGAATGCTACCAGTTTTTTATGTCATTTTGCTCAGATTAAGGGGTGAACGGTAACTGTGTGTTTGGATTGCTAGGTAGTGATTTGACTGGTGTAAATCTATCACATGGAAAGCAGGTAAGGGGGCTTGCACTAGAAGATATCACTATCCCCTCCTGGGAAAACTATAGTGTGTGTGTGTGTGTGTGTGTGTGTGTGTGTGTGTGTGTGTGTGTGTGTGTGTGTCTTGTGTGAGAGCGTACATGAATGCAAAGTAGTTATTTTACCAAGAGTAACTGCTATTTTTGGAAAAAGTAGAGCAGATGGCACCATACTCAGCTGCAGTGAATGTATTCCTGGGAAGTCAGTGGATATGGTTCTGGTCTACGTTTAAGTCTTGTGGTTATCAGCAAATTTTGGAAAATAACCAGGGCATTAGTATCCACCATATTCAAAGCCTACCTTATATATGTACTCATATAGGTAGGTAGGATGGGTTCAAAACCTCCAATTACCACATACCTCACACTAGTCACAAGAGTGGGATTCAAACTGCCTACCTCTCCAGCCATCACAACTGTGAGTGAGGCCTGCATGACTGCAGGATGGCCTGCTTCCTAACTATCAGCTATAACTTGTATAACAAATGAGCTAATAAGGCTTGTGGTTTTATAAAGAAGTGGATGGGCCATGGAGTTCTCATTGTGGGAAAAAATATGTCTGGGTCAAATGGCAGCCTCATGCAGGAACAAATAAAAACATGCTGTCTTGCCACTCAGAGTCTGTACAAAGGTAAAGGCTGCCAAGTATGTCCTGTCGCTTAGAACGCCTTGCAACCTAGTGTGTCCACAACTGCACTTAGCAAGTTCTTGGAATGAGAGGGAGACATGTCGAACTAGTAAACGTTGAAATAAGTACAGCGGCTCTGCAGATACATGGAGATGTAACGAACAACCTGCTGTAATTCCTACTTGGGATTCGCCTGTATTTCCTACATAGAGTTTGCATGTATTGGACAATGAGGTACAGATAAATATGGATGTCTTTGAGACTCATTTGAGTGGATATAGATGCCAAGCACTTGGTAACAAACCCTAGAAGTCGTAGAGAGACCAAAGGAGAGGAGTAAAGCGGTAGTCTCACTCTGATATGTAAAGTAATGAATCCCAAAGTACACAAGCCACATCATAACAGCTACCAGCAAGCTTTTAGTGGCACAGCAGACAGCACAAAACATCTGATACAAACAGCTCTTTTAGATATAGGGGTAGGGGCTCTGTCTTGTATAGCGACATAAGCCAGGATGGTAAGTTTGTTGATTATAAGCAACAGAGCAAATTGTTAGAGAAAGATCTGAAGAATTACCATGATACCAGTCAACAGACAGGCTGTGAAGTTTTGTTCTAGCTATTGACAAAGTTGATAGTTCAGAAGCACCATGTATAGAAACTTAAGAGTCAGCGTGTGATAAAACCAAGGCATGTGCAACCAAAGCAAGGCCCGTAAGGCAGTAAGATGGCAATGAAACTGGTAATATTCCTCGAGTAAAAACATGACAACTAACAATTGATCCTTCATTGACCATTTATCAAGGAGAAATAACGGTTAATAGGCAAGTATTAGGCTAGATGCCCTTGTGGGACATTTTAACCTTAGCCAATTTCCCTTTTTGTGCTCAAAATAACCCATCCCGTTCAGTTATAGACTGATGTTACCCATCCCATGGTCGATAATTATATATTACCCCTAATGAGAATAAATGGAATCATACCATAAATAAAAAAAATTAGGTAAAAAAAATTGTCTCAACTGCCTCAACACAGTGAGGCTACGACACAAAGATACGTCATGTCCTGGAATATCAAATTTTATCAACTTGTGTAATGCCAGAAACAAAGGAGTTAAAATGACAGGGTAGGTTCTCACCTACCCTGTCCAGGGGAAAAAGCCAAAAAAACGAGGAGGACAGAGGGATGGTGTTATTATTGCAACAGTGATCAGTTCAAATATCTTCTGTATGGTAAGTTTACTTGCACAACTGCACTATGTTCATCACAAAGGCTATATGGGGCAATTGCCACAGTTTAGACAGAAAGAGAAGAGAAGTGAGGCTCAGAGTCCACAAGACCCGGGAGAACAGATCTAACAAGTCTTGTTCTATCTCTGAAGACAACAGTTTTGTAGTGCTTAGTGACACTGTGCACAGAGGAAGACGTTGTTACCACCAAAATAGCTCAGGTGTCCACTGCAAAGGCCCAAGGTGTAGCCACGGATCAAGTAGTGGATGTCTTGACATTTGGGGGGGGGGGACAATACTCTCACATAGCCATTTGGATAAGGTTTCTGATTGGTTTCCCTTTTTTCTTACCTTCAAAAGAAATAAAGTGTTAGTCTGACAATCTCATTTTTAGCCTTGTCTGGTAGCATCCAAGTTATATGTGGACATTCAGGGAATGCAGAATTCTTTCTGTTCTGTTCTTAGCTTTGGGAAATAATACAAGGAGATAAACTGGTTGGTTCCAAATAAATTCTGAAATAACTTTAGGCATGAATGAAGGATTGGTGTTAACATGCCCTCTATCTTTGTGAGAAACCAAAATGGGCTGCGAAGACAGGAGGGCTTGCAACTTGTATACTTGTCTAGCCAAAGTCACAGCAATAAGTAAAACTGTTTTCCAAATTAACTTCATGAACGAGCTGTAGGTTCAAATGGAGATACATTCAGTTTTTCCAATACAAAGTAATTGTTTTGGCTGCTGTCTGTCCCTTGTCTGCTAGTCATATTTCACTTCTGACTCCCTGCCTGTTTTCCCTTTTCATTCTTCCTGTTCTGTCTTCTTTAGCACCCTCTTACTGACATTTGCCACACTGCCATGTTCTGTGTCTTGCTGATACTATCTTCCCTATAATTTTTGTTAATACTCTCCTTTGATACTACCTTCCCTATATTTTGTTAATACTCTCCTTTGATACTATATTCCCTATATTTTTAATACTCTCCTTTGATACTATCCTCCCTATATTTTTGTTAATACTCTCCTTTGATACTATCTTCCCTATATTTTTAATACTCTCCTTTGATACTATCTTCCCTATATTTTTGTTAATACTCTCCTTTGATACTATCTTCCCTATATTTTGTTAATACTCTCCTTTGATACTACATTCCCTATATTTTTAATACTCTCCTTTGATACTATCTTCCCTATATTTTTGTTAATACTCTCCTTTGATACTATCCCTCCCTATATTTTTGTTAATACTCTCCTTTGATACTACCTTCCCTATATTTTTAATACTCTCCTTTGATACTATATTCCCTATAATTTTAATACTCTCCTTTGATACTATATTCCCTATATTTTTAATACTCTCCTTTGATACTATCTTCCCTATATTTTTGTTAATACTCTCCTTTGATACTATCCTCCCTATATTTTTGTTAATACTCTCCTTGGATACTACCTTCCCTATATTTTTAATACTCTCCTTTGATACTATATTCCCTATAATTTTAATACTCTCCTTTGATACTATCTTCCCTATATTTTGTTAATACTCTCCTTTGATACTATCCTCCCTATATTTTTGTTAATACTCTCCTTTGATACTACCTTCCCTATATTTTTAAAACTCTCCTTTGATACTATATTCCCTATAATTTTAATACTCTCCTTTGATACTATCTTCCCTATATTTTTAATACTCTCCTTTTTTCTGTTAGCTTTTAATGCTACCACTGTTTTGATTGCTTTCTTCTAGTCCATTCAGTCATTTTCTTACCTTTTTGTAGACTGTTTACATCCAGAACGCAATTTGATCCCACACCTCTTTACGTTGCTCTGCTCGTCTCTGCTTCATTAATGCCCCTTACATCACCTCCTTTATATTGGCCTTGTCCCTCCCATCTCAGATTCTGACTTGCCATCACTACCCCTCTCTCCTCCCACTTTTAACAACTAAACACCTGCCGAAATAGCAACCACTCATATACTGCCACTCCTCCCAACCTCAGAGCTTAACATCTGCCCTTCTTACCATTACACACACTTAACGTCCATTATCGGGTCCTTATTACCATCGCACACACCTGACCTTCCATTATCAGGTCCTTATTTCCATTACACACACTTGACCTTCCATTATCGGGTCCTTATTTACATTCTGCTCCTTAATAACGCGGACTGACTTCAGATATCATCGCTGCTATGCTCCTTCCTTTCACATTCAGATATCATCGCTGCTATGCTCCTTCCTTTCACATTCAGATATCATGGCTGCTATGCTCCTTCCTTTCACATTCAGATATCATGGCTGCTATGCTCCTTCCTTTCACATTCAGATATCATCGCTGCTATACTCCTTTTTTTCACATTCAGATATCATTGCTGCTATGCTCCTTCCTTTCACATTCAGATATCTTCGCTGCTATGCACCCTTCCTTTCACATTCAGATATCATTGCTGCTATGCTCCTTCCTTTCACATTCAGATATCATTGCTGCTATGCTCCTTCCTTTCACATTCAGATATCATCACTGCTATGCTCCTTCCTTTCATATTCAGATATCATAGCTGCTATGCTTCTTCCTTTCACATTCAGACATCTTCGCTGCTAGGCTTCTTCCTTTCACATTCAGATATCATCTCTGCTGTGCTCCTTCCTTTCACATTCAGATATCACCGCTGCTATGCTCCTTCCTTTCACATTAACTACATCATTAGAACTATATAGTTAGAAAAACACCTCTATCTTCTGTTTAAGCTAGTACAATTAATGTCACATTTACTTAAAATTCACCAAGGAAATAATTTAACTATAACTTCTTCTTATGATAGTAACTCTGTCTTGCAGTATAACCCCTTCTTTAACTCCACCAGCAGAAATAGTTATTCATGGAAAATGTTTCCTTCAAGAATGACCACACTATAATACTTTTCAATGCTCTGGTAATTCTCCTATAACCTCTTTTTATCCCACAGACATGTCAGTATGGATGTTGAGCTAAACCCAGGCCCCCATTTGCAGCCTAATAGGAACCTATGGACCACAAGTCCTTTCTCATTCTATATAGTATAGCAGATGTAGCTAGGCAGGAAAGGTACTGGATTCTTGTGTAGACACAGGTTGCTGTTTTAGGTTTGAAATTAGCTTCTCTTGGTTGTTGGCAGTTTTACTAGTGTGCAACATAATTCTGCATTGGCATGTATAAATATCTCTATATGGTAATTGTACATTACCTTGTTTGTCGAGGAGTTGGCACAATGGCTAAGGTCTTTTCCTTACAGATACAAGGATTGATTCTGACCTCTGGGGATTAGTTATGCTTGTAACAGTCTGCATACTGATAGGCTAATACTTACCTAGAAAGAATGGCAGCACAGTAGAACAGGTAGCAAATCCGACAAAGATGAAGTCCTAGGACAACAGCAACCAAAGCACCATGGACAGATATATCCCATGCAACCCTCCAGATCCAAACACTACTCAGCCGAGATTAACAGAATCGCTAGAAACATATCAAATGCCCCATCTCAGAATGAGTCACACTTCATTCATACTCCACCAGTACCTCCATCTGCTCCCTTCTGCACTCTAACACGACACCCCACTTCTACTTCAACACTGCTTCCACTACTTCAAAACTGCTCCCAAATAAAAGAGTACAAGAACTGTTAGAAAATATCCATTACAATTATAATTCCTTCTTATAGGTTCATAAGTTTTTTATACCCAGAAATCCTCAGAGTAGGCAGCCCCATTCTCAGTAGACCCCTTACATTTATACCCAAAGTACCCCTTACTACAAACACTACTCTAAGTTTCAAATATGTACTAGCTATACCTCTCCCCAAAACACAGGGAGCAGCAGATGCCTCATACTGCTACCCTACTGCCAACATTTGCCCACGGCAAAAATACATGAAAATGTAATTTACAAACAGAAACTAGAATATCTTTCTAAATATGATATGCTGACTGATGAACAACAAAAAAAAAAGTTATGTACTTATGTGATGTCCCTCCTCTGGGCCATTGATAAAACAGCCTCAATCCTCACCACTGACACTGATAGGGAATGTTCATAGAGAGAAAAATAGACACACACAGTATTTTCAGTTGCAGCTCTCTGCACCATGTACAATTTCCCTTAACAGCACATAGGGAATGTACACTACAGTCCTGCAGCTTTCTCTGCAGTGCCCAAATAAGGCTCCCCACTTACACAGTTATAGAGTTGAGTCCTTAGCTGGGTGTTCCAAGACAAGTCCTCCACCACTCTCTCTGTGAAATCAATACTCTCAGTGTCCCTGTTCAAAGCAGCTGACACACACACACACAAACCTGGGAAACGCTGGCACAGCTTACTCACTTTGCCACCTCCACATTACCAGGTAGATGCACTGTCACCAGAACACTTTTCAGGAACACAGAGCCACTAAATAAATGCAAGTGTTCTCACAAGTTAAACATTTTCTAAAGGACCAGCCACAATGAAAGGTAAAGATACACTTACAAATAAATTAAAAAAAACATGAAAATACTGAATATCTATTTACAATAAACACGAGTTTTAGTCACAGGGAATATACAAAAATAACAGATGGAAAGACACAGACAGATGCAGAAAAACAACTTTCAGCTAATCTCACTACATTTTGTAAATGCCTGAAAAATTAATTACTGTTCCCTAGTGACTTACTAAAGCAAGGCAAGATGAAGGTAGAGGAGTGTCACTTGTCAGGACTAATAACAAAGTGCATCTATCACATCTCCCACTAGTATTCAAAAACAATTTCAGTGCTGGCTACAGAATGACATCACATCTGGTCACCTGACTCTGTGGTTTCCACATTATCTCCTCACTAGCAACTGAGCCAGGAACTGGTACAGATGAATCACAACACACACCCAGAACTTTGATAAGGTGTTATACAGCATCAGGAAGCTACAAAACAATTCCATCACTTCCTCCCTTCTTGCATAAAGGCTTTTTACAAACACTGCATCTCTGGCTGCATTCAGGCTTGTGAGATAAAATATTTATGGCCTAAACCAAGTCATTTAATTTCAGGCTATTTTTCTTAAGGTTAGCTGGGCTGAGCTTAACCCCTTCGCTTTCATCTGTTAAAATATATACATTTAATCAGTTACAACAATACAGTCTGACATACATGTATATTTATTTTCTAGCCAGCAGGACCCACTGTTGATACATCTTTAACACAAGCATCTGTATAAATCAGTTCGATATTCAAATGACATATAATTCTTTACAAAAGTTCAGCTAGCTAGGCTGGCATATGTTGCACATGCACTGCCCCACTCCCCCTAGCACAGCTGGCACTACCTCACATCATCACAACTTACCATAATGTTCCATCTCTATTGTCCTTTTTTATTCTTCCTCAACTAATGGGATCGGATACAATTCTTGGATCCGATACTGCCGTTATACTAGCTTGTGCCCTCCAACAAACTCTTCAGCTCCTTCCCTACCCATAATGCACCATCCCTAACATCTCTCACATCTTGTATGCAGTTTGACAGGAAGACTATTAAAAAAAATGCCATAACTGGAATTCAACACAAAGGACATAGGAGTCCTTGCCATGTCTTATTCCTCCAGAAGTCAGGTATGAAAAATGGTGGGGGATGGTGGGTGGTGAGCTGCAGAAGAAAGAAAATGGACAACACAGATGGAACATTGTGGTAAGTAAATAACTTTTTTATCTGATGTTGAAAATTTTAATTAATTCCTCAACTAATGGGACGGAGTCCCCAGATACCTAAATTCCTAGGTGGACTCTTAAGGAAGGATATTCCTGAGTACCACTGACCAAAGGTTGCTCTTCACCTCGAGACCAGACCTAGATTGTAAAGAGTGATAAAAGTTTGAGGATTTGATCAAGTAACAGCTGCACATATATCGTCCATAGACACTCTAGACTGCAATACAGCAGGTAGAAGGTGCCATAGATCTGGCTGAATGAGCCTTTAATGGTTTTGGTAATGGGAGATTTAATCTGTTATAGATAAAAGAAATGCAATCTGTCAACTATCTAGCTATGGTTACCTTGGTAACTGATTTGTCCAATTTATTATGTGCAAAGGATACAAATAGCTGTGGTAAGGCCAAAAGGCAGTGCTCTGAACTGATAGTGACCATCTCCCAGTCAGAAGTGTAAGTACCTTCTGGATTGTCTGTTCTTCTTTATATGATAGTATGCATCTTGAAGATTTATCGAGCACATCTAGTTGTCCTTGCCCAGAAAGGGCAAAATGGGCTGAACCATGACCATTCGGAACTTTGTGTGTTGAACCAACTTGTTCAATACACCAAGATCCAAAACTGGTCTCCAGTTCCCGGTTTTCTTTGGCACTAAAAGAATCTTCATTAGTTCCAGATTCTATTTGGTCTGATGGGACCTCTTGGATGACTCTTTTTCTAGCAGCTTTTGTATTTCTAGTGTTCCTGCGTTCCTCTGATTAGGTGGGACATCAGGAAATTTTATTGACAATGGAAGGGAAAAGGGAAATATATAACCTCTGAAAATAAGTCTCTGCACCTAACTTTTTTTTGTTATATTTAGCCAGGCGCTCAGGTGCATAGATAATCAACCCCCGACTTCCTCCGGATGTAGGCAGTTGGCCCTCCATTCAGGAATGCTGAAAAGGTCCGTCAGAAAAGGAATCTCAAGATCCCTGGTTTTGCAGGCCTCCTCTACTATGGGGGCATTGCCTTCCATTATTGCTACCCCCTCTGCCTCTGGGAGAAATACCTCAGTGTGTGTCCTGGAAAGGACCCTGAGATTTTCTGAACCATATTTTTCGACCTCCCCACTGATTCCTAGTAAAGGTACTCAGGGGTTGAAAAACACACGCCCACTGCAGAGAGGGCCTTTCCATCTTTCTCACACTTGGAGAGTGTATCCTTTACTGTGGGACCAAACAAAAGTGCCGTCAATGGCAGCATTGATGAACAATGACTTGAAGGGCTCACCAAAATCACACAAGCACATCCAAGCTTGCCTCCTGATGGAAACACTTGATCCTGCAACTTTTGAGGCACCTTCTGCAGCATGCAAGATAAACCTCATGGACGAATTAGATACAGCTTGTAGGAAAGCCAGCTGATAAACTACTGAAGATTGAGCCTCAGCAGTTTTGGTTCCAGAAAGAGATTTTGCTAGCTCTTTAATCAAATCTCTTTGAAGCCTTGTAAAATTTACCAAATAGTTCAGTGATCTAAGTGGAAAACTTGCAGAGGCATAAAATCGCCATAGGGTCTCTATTAGGAGGATGGACAGTAGAACTCTGTTCAAGTTCCATGGCAACTACTGGTACCTCTATACTCCAAAATTCCCTAAATACTGGTGGAGCCAGAATCAGGCCTGGTCTCTTGAGGATTGGCTCAATCGTATCAGGTTTCTTCTACACTCACCTAGAAATCAAATCAATGAGTTGATAGGCAGGCACAGTAACCCAGGAGGTAGATGGGCCAGTCCCAAAGGCTTCAGGAAAAATTGATTCCTCTGGAGAAGCATCTTGGGAAGACAAGCCACCCTTCTGCTTAAGGATCTCAAGAATGTCTCCAAATGAGACGTCATCAGATGGTAATTTTGGGGACCTCTCTCCATCGAAATTAGTATCCTTGAGGAGAGTGCAAGTGCCTCCTTTTGCACTTTCTCTTCCTAGGGACTTCCTCATTGGGATGATCCAGTGAAGTATCAGAAGAGATTAGAATACCCTGTTAGGTAGTCTGGAAGCTTTGACCTGGCTGTCCCCATGGGGTAGAATGCTGAGGATCACAGTGCAATGTCAACTGAGAAGTAGAGGATGGATCTGAGGGAGAAGGACCCATCTGATCTGCTGCAGCACAGAACACGCTCTTCACAACCTCAAAGGTAAATTGCTCCAGGAAGAAGGAAGACTATAAAACCGAGAAAGCGAATTTCTAGCTCGTCGCCTCCCTTCACTCCAAGAACAATCCACCAGAGGCGGAAGTCGGAGCCGAGCTGTCCAGTGACAAAGCTCTGACAGTCCGGATCCAACAAGTATGCTGCGGCTCAGAGAATCATCCGGCTATGAGGATGTCGCAGATGGTGCACTCAGAGCTGCATTTGGATCTGAAGACGGTGCTCTCTTCAGATCTGAACTGGATGGACCTGGAATGCTTGGATTTGAGGGCTCTAAAACAACAGGTTGGATTAGAGAAGGAGATGTAATGGGTGGAGCAGATGACTGGTCTTCCTGACCCAAAAGGGTAGGAACCGGGGACTCCTCTCTGAATTTCCTCCTCATCATTTCCAGATCTGCTTCCATGAGACTCCTGGAAGAATGAGAAAATACTAGGGATGGCGATTTGGAGTGCCTCTCTAAAAAGGGGACAGGGCACTCTGGATGGGACTGAATCCAAACTTGGAGAGTAAATTGTCCTTGGTAAAGGTTTCAGATCAGAGGGAGTAGGATCCAAAACAGGCTTAACCAGATTAGATAAGAGTCCGTCTGTAAGTAATTTCAGATCCAACTTCTTTTTCTTCTTCCTAGGCTTCAAAGAAGCAGAGGCTGTAGACTCAGAAGACTTAGACCTCTTGGTAGGATCTCTAGATTTGTGTTTGGCGGATTGAACCCAAGTAATTGCTTCAGAAAATTAGGTTGGCAGCAAGCCTTTTTAAATCATTTTATACTTCCTCTTTGATAGTGCTTGGGGTTGAACCCACGACAAATACTACAATCCTAATTTAAGTGATCCGGACACAAGCAATATACACAAAGATTTTGGGCATCTGAACAAGGCAACTTATGCCCACACTTTTCACACTTCTTAAATCCTGTTGGACCTTTTTTAGACATTTTCTTTTTTTTTTTATTTATTTTTTTAAGAAAAAGGTTATAGCAAAAAAAGATTTTTGTTTTTAAAGCAGAAAAAAGAGGAAAGATAAAAACACCAACAATGGTATTAAACAACTACAAAAATCTTGTAGATAGAGACAAAAATACCAACTACGGTAATGAAATAATAATATACTAAATATAAAAGGGTGAAGGGAAGTTAGGCCCTACCAAATATGGTAGGAAAGTTTACACTCAAAAGTGTAAGGAAAGGGACAGTAGAAACAACTACCACAGCAACAGCCAAAGTAGTGAATAGAAGTTTAATGGTGAGCACTTTTGCGGGGTTACCACTTCATCAGACCAAATAAAAAGCATAAAATCATACTCAATATACAGCATATAACCACCATCAGAAATGTAGTAATAATTAAACTACACCAATAGAGCATAAGAAAATTATCACGCCTTCTTCAAAACAGGCTTCAGGGATAGGCAACTAAGACCAAGCATGTGCTTGCAAAGCTACAATCCATTTGAGTTCTACGTTCTCAAAGTAATTAAAATCACTGCCCTTTACATTAGGTGGAACCAGTTGTAAAACTCTGAAACAAAACCTATTATGACCCATACAGACAGAAGCATGGCTTGCTAGAGCATTAGTTGTTACATTACGAAGATGGCCAACATGCTCCAAAATGCGTTCCTTAAACTGACGTGTGGTTTTACCCACATAAAAACAGGAACAATCTAAGCAAGTCATTAAATATATAAAATTAGTGCTCCTACAAGTAGCAAAAAAACCTGGGCGAAAAAAATACTCATCTACTACCAGGATGACAAAATTCTAAATCAGCAGAGATACAGTTACACGCTCTGCAATTATTGCAAAGATAAGTACCCCTTCTCTCATGTACCACTCTATCAGGTGCATTCCCAAAAGAAGGACCATAACACAGCATCCTTTTCAAAGAAAGGTTATTCCTAAAAACAAATCCAGGTTAATTTCCAACAATTTTCTTAATTCTGTCATCAGCTAATAAAATAGGCCAATTCTTTCTTATAACATCAGAAAATTGACGAATATTACTAGAGTAAGTAAAATCAGTCTACAACTATTGGCTGTCCTTTGAATAACAGGCTGTGCATGCCTGGTAAAGTTGGAAAAGTAGGGAGCCCCTCTACTGGCCCTAAGATTACAGATATCATTAAAAGACCTAGTAACAAAATTAAGAGAATAACGCCTTTCCATAAAATCAGCATATAATGAATTAATAGCCGTGTCAAAATGTGGTCATCAACAGATAATCTGGTAACCCTCAAAGAACATCTTTAACAACATTAGAAAAAATGTGAGGGGAGTGCATACTACAGCAATGCAATAACCCATTCTTCCAACAAGGTATCCTGAATATCCTAGTGTTTAAACCATTACTGTTATTTTTATTAATTGTTGCATCTAAAAAATTTACAAATGACAGAGTAATTTAATGTAAATCTCAAAAAATGTGTGGTAGATTCTAAATATTCAAGAAACTTCAAAAGAGCCTGGACATCACCTTCCCATAAAAGGAAGATATCATCCACAAATCTCACATAATGTTTGATATGTGAAGAGATATGGTTATTATTGAAAATCACATCCTCTTCCCTCTACGCCAACACAAGATTAGCATAACTGTTGGCACACAGGGTCCCCACAGCAACACCTAGCTTCAGCAAGAAGTGCTGGCCCTCAAACAAAACAAATTATTATTCAGAACAATCTGTAATAACATACAAATGACAGTAATCATATTATGCATAAAATCACTGTGGTGTGAAATAAAAAGTCTGATCAAATGCAGTCCTTCCATGTTCTCAGTATAACCGTAAACAATGTATTCACATCAACTGTCACTAGCAAACATCCAGAGACGTCTAATCCATTCACTGAATGAAATAAAGAACATAGAAAGTGTGAACTGTCCCTTAGAACAGCAGGTGTTGGGGATGACAACGGTCTTAGCTTACTTTCCACAAATAAAGATACAGGTTCAGTAAGCCAACCTCATCCCAAAACTATTGGGTGCATTGGTGGATCAACTAAGCTCTTATGAATTTCGGTAGTCCATATAGCACAGGTGTTAAGGGAAATTCCACAGAGAGACCGTCATAAGTAGCATAATCAATAAGGCCACACATAAGTAAATCATACAGATCATTATGTACTTCAGCTATTCACTTATCAACATCATGGCCGGTAATCCTACAATAGGTGGCCTTATCTGTAAATAAATCCCACATACTAGTAATGTAATCTGTTGGTAGCCAATACCACTGCAGCACCATCCATGTCAGCAGGCTTGAAACATATCAAGTTACTTGATCTAAGCTCTAGCAGGGGCACCCTCTCACTATCAGTCATGTTATAAAAGTGGCCACAGTCAGTATTATTAAAAATCTCATAAATATCAGACTTGCATACTTTAACAAAAACTTCCAAATAATAATATGGATCAAGGTCTGAAAACTGGTGCAATGTTTCTCAAAAGAGTGTTTGAAACAGTCAGTCATGAGCAATTACAAAATAAGCTCACAGACTGGTGCTTCTCTCCAGAAGGTGTAAAATGGTTTCACAACTACCTATCCAACTGATCCTGCACCATAATATGGAACTTACGATTCCTCAGTAACAACAACAACAAAAGGAGAAAGCTACTACAAGATAGAGCAAAATCCTTAAAAGGTAAGACACCGCTGATCACTATAAGTAAAAAGCTAAGAGCTCTCATAAAATCATCCAAAGCTAATTTTGAGAAAAAAATAGCTAAGGACTCTAAAGACAACCATAAGGCATTCTTCAGCTATGTCAGAAACCTAGGAGGAAACTCCCAGATATGCTCAGAATTAGTTCAAAATGATGTGAAAATTACTGATCCTACAGACATTGCCAACATACTGGCTGACAGGTTCAGTGCAAACTTCTCTCCCCCCCCCTAAAGGAGAGATATCTATACCAAATGATTGTAGCCCCCCAAACATCTCTAACGCCCAGGTGAGAACTGCTCTCTCCAAGGCAAAGAACACAGCATCCATGGGACCTGATGGTGTCCCCGGCTGTGTGCTCCATGAACTCAACGAGGAATTAAACCCACAGTTAGAACAGCTGTTTAATCTTAGTCTCACCTCCGGATACGTACCCAGGGAGTGGCGCACAGCGACAGTGGTCCCACTCCACAAAGGCGGTGCCTCCACCGACCCTGGAAATTACCGTCCCATTAGCTTGACAAGCCTTATCTGCAAAGCCATGGAGAGGATCATAATGGATCTCATAAATAAAGACATAGGGAATTTGCAGACTTTGGATCCAACCCAGTTTGGCTTTGTCAAAGGCAGATCATGCCTCTTAAACTTGGTTGACTTTTTCGAAACAGTTACCAAGGCCATTGACGAAGGAAAGGCAGTCCATACAGCCTACCTAGACCTGGTGAAGGCTTTCGATACAATACCCCACTCGGGCATCATTGATAAACTCATCAACTTAAATGTAAACCCATACATTACAAGATGGGTTGCAAACTGGCTAAGTGACAGAACCCACAGGGTCAGAGTTGCTGGCGCCATGTCAGACTCAAAGCCTGTCACAAGTGGTGTCCCACAGGGCTCAGTCCTGGGCCCACTCTTGTTTGGCATCTACTTTTCTGAAGTACAAGCAAACACAGGAGGGTTATGGCTGACTAAGTTTGCAGATGACTGCAAACTGGGCGCCGTAGTTGAAAACACATCCGACACAGATATCCTTCAGAAGGGTCTCACAGAAACGGATAATTGGTGCCAGAGCCATGGCCTAAAGTTAAATGCCAAGAAATGCATAGTCATATAGGAGGAAATCCCCTGATCACAGAAGAAGTTATCAGGGACCTGGGAACCCAGGTGGACAGTAGCCTTTCATTCGACACCCATATTGCTAAAGTAGTTAGGAAGACCTTCTACATTGCCCACCTTATCATGAAGGGATTCACATCTAGATCAAGGGAAGTCATAGTCTCCCTATACTCATCACTCATCAGACCAATGATCGAGTACAATGCCCCATTCGGAATGTATCTGACCCGACACTTGCAGCAGCTGGAGAGGCCACAAAAGTTCCTCACCAAAAGGATAAAGGGTCTCAAAAATCTGTCTTATGCTGCCCGACTGAAAGAACTCCAGTTATATTCAGTTGCTTACCGCTTGCTCAGAGGTGACCTATGCCTGACATACAAGGCCATGTCAAACCCAGATTTGATGAACATGCTTCATCTCAAAAAATATAGATCCCTCAGAGCCACAAGGGCGGGAGAATTAAACCTCGACACGGTTATTAATAGGACGTGCTGGAGGGATAGATTCATCACCCAAAGACTCCCTATGCTATGGAACAAAATCCCGGTTTATGTGAGGCAGAGCACCTCACTGGCCTTGTTCAAGAGGAATCTTGACCAATGGATGGGGGATCGCAGATACACCCCAGGGGTTACCTCAGTGTCACTGCTCGACAGAGGCACAGCAAAATAATGGGCATAGTTTCTCCAAACTAAAGGGGTGGCATAAGCCACAAAACTATGGGCTAGGCTTATAAATGCCCTCGGGCAGATAGCCTAGTATGAACCTATGAACCTATGAAAAAAAATTGCCTGTGGAGTCCCACAAGGGTCTGTTCTTGGAACATTTCTTTTTTCAATACTTACTAATGCCTCCCAACACTTATCTGCATAACGTATGCAGGTGATATCGTATTCACTAGGTTTTCACTATTTATTAATCATCTGCCGTGGGACCTCCTAACACTTATCTGCATAACGTATGCAGGTGATATCGTATTCACTAGGTTTTCACTATTTATTAATCATCTGCCGTGGGACCTCCTAACACTTATCTGCATAACGTATGCAGGTGATATCGTATTCACTAGGTTTTCACTATTTATTAATCATCTGCCGTGGGACCTCCTAACACTTATCTGCATAACGTATGCAGGTGATATCGTATTCACTAGGTTTTCACTATTTATTAATCATCTGCCGTGGGACCTCCCAACACTTATCTGTATAACGTATGCAGGTATATCATATTCACTAGGTTTTCACTATTTATTAATCATCTGCCGTGGGACCTCCTAACACTTATCTGCAAAACGTATGCAGGTGATATCGTATTCACTAGGCTTTTCATTATTTATCAATGACCTGCCTTGGGACCTCCCAACACTTGGCTGCATAACAAATGCAGATGATATCGTACTCACTAGGCACAGGAAATCAACTTGTGAAATCTTTATAAAGCTGCACTTTGATTATGAAGTACACTGGTTAGGTAACAAATGTCATGTACATAGCAGCAAGCCTATCGTAATGTTGTTCAGTACAGCTCAGAAAGATTAAATGTGGCCCTGTTATCCCTGATCCTTGTTTTAGCATTTTGCCTACAAACACTCCTAAAGGTACTTAGGAACTGCATCAGATTCTCCTTTCTCTCTCTCTCTCTCTTTTACTCTTCACACAGACACCCAAGTTAAAAAGTGCAGACACAACTTAAAACAGCCTATGCAATATCCAGTCCCTTACTTCAGAAGGCAGACATTCCACAGCCATCAATGTACTCATTTCCTTGGATCACATACAGACAGCTCCTTGTTGTTGCAAACTCAGCAGCTAATTTAATACTATTACAAACCACAAATAATAAAATACTACAGTTCATTAAGGTAAATAATAACAGAGAGCACCGCTGCAGTGTAGTGAAGAATGCTACATTACCTAACACTTAAAACAACAAACCATATGTGGTACATTACCTAACACTTACAAGAACAGCAAACCATAAGTGGTCATTACCTAACACTTACAACAACAAACCATAAGTGCTACATTACCTAACACTTAAAACAACAAACCATATGTGGTACATTACCTAACACTTACAGCAAACCATAAGTGGTCATTACCTAACACTTACAACAACAAACCATAAGTGCTACATTACCTATCACATACAAGAACAACAAACCATAAGTGCTACATTACCGAACACACACAAGAACAACAAACCATATGTGGTACATTACCTAACACTTACAAGAACAGCAAACCATAAGTGGTATTACCTAACACTTACAACAACAAACCATAAGTGCTACATTACCTATCACATACAAGAACAACAAACCAAAAGTGCTACATTACCGAACACATACAAGAACAAGAAACCGTAAGTGGAACACTACCTAACACTTACAAGAACAACAAACCATAAGTGCTACATTACCTATCACATACAAGAACATACCATAAGTGCTACATTACCGAACACATACAAGAACAGAACAGCAAACCATAAGTGGTACATTACCTAACACTTACAAGAACAAACCATAAGTGGTACATTACCCAACACTTACAAGAACACACCATAAGTGGTACATTACCTAACACTTACAAGAACACACCATAAGTGGTACATTACCTAACATTTACAACTACAACAAACGATAAGTGGTACATTACCTAACACAACAACAAAGTGCTACATTACCTAACACTTACAAGAACAAAAAAACATAAGTGCTACATTACCTAACACTTACAAGAACAAAAAAACATAAGTGCTACATTACCGAACACATACAAGAACAACAAACCATAAGTGGTACATTACCTAACACTTACAAGAACAAACCATAAGTAGTACATTACCCAACACTTACAAGAACAAACCATAAGTGGTACATTACCTAACACTTACAACAACAAACCATAAGTGCTACATTACCTAACACTTACAACAACAAACCATAAGTGCTACATTACCTAACACAACAACAAACCATAAATGGTACATTACTTAACACTTACAATAAACCATAAGTGGTACATTACCTAACACTTACAAGAACAACAAACCATAAGTGCTACATTACCTATCACATACAAGAACAACAAACCATAAGTGCTACATTACCAAACACATACAAGAACAACAAACCATAACTGGTACATTACCTAACACTTACAAAAACAAACCATAAGTAGTACATTACCTACCACTTACAAGAACAAACCATAATTGGTACATTACCTAACACTTACAACAACCACCCCTAAACCATACGTGGTACATTACCTAACACTTACAACAACAACAAGCCATAAGTGCTACATTAACTAACACTTGCAACAACAAACCACAAGTGGTACATTACCTAACACAACAACAACAAACCACAAGTGGTACATTACCTAACACAACAACAACAAAACGTAAGTGGTATATTACATAACACTTACAACAACAAACCATAAGTGGTGCATTACCCAACACTTACAACAACAAACCCAAAACCACTTAATGTAATGTAGCACTTATGGTTTGTTGTTCTTGTATGTGATAGGTAATGTAGCACTTATGGTTTGTTGTTCTTGTATGTGTTCAGTAATGTACCACTTATGGTCTGTTGTTCTTGTATGTGATAGGTAATGTAGCACTTATGGATTGTTGTTCTTGTACATTACCTAACACTTACAACAAACCATAAGTGTGACATTACCTAACACTTACAAGAACAACAAACCATAAGTGCTACACTACCTAAGACTTACAAGAACAACAAACCATAAGTGCTACATTACCTAACATTTGCAACAACAAACAATACGGGCTACATTACCTAACACTTACAAGAACATTCCATAAGTGCTACCTTACCCAATACTTACAAGAACAACAAACCATAAGTGGTACATTACCTAACACTTACAAGAACAACAAACCATAAGTGTTACATTATCTATCACATACAAGAACAAACCACAAGTGCTACATTACCAAACACATACAAGAATAACAAATCATAAGTGCTACATTACCTAACACTTACAAGAACAAACCATAAGTGGTACATTACCTAACACTTACAAGAACAAACCATAAGTGGTACATTACCTAACACTTACAAGAACAAGAAACCTTAAGTAAAAATGTATACTGTATTTTGCACTTTAACTGTATTTTTGTTATACTGCTTATTTTTAAACTGTTCCTGCTGATTTGTTGCACTTTTTGGCTGCTGTAGCATAGACTAGGTTCTGTCCTGCTGAATCTGGTTTGGTTTGTTAAACTGAGCATTAAGCCAGGCTATCTTTTGTTGGAGAGGGCCCCCCTGCACCCTTGCGGCAGGAGAGTGCAGTCAGGAGTCATCTGATTGATGGTTGGCTGGCACAAGGCTCAGTTTTGAGCTTTTTTATTGGTTAAATTGTTTAAATCAGTGTACTCACTGTTGCTACATAAGCTCAGTGTTTGCACGGGTTTGCACTTGTTTTTACACGGCTCCACAGTGTTAGGCGACCAGCCACTGCTTTGCTGCATTCATCTGTTTACGTGTAGCACACCATCATGAACTACCACGCAGTGGGGGTAACCACTGGCGGTTATAGGCATAAAAACTTCAGTAGCAGCCCGTGATCTGGCCAAGAAGTCCTTAAATTGCACTTAGCTGCTCCGTGAGCACCTCAGCTGCACTTCTGCCCCTTAAACATTCCCAAAAACCACCAAATCTACAATAGTCTCATACCATTTAGAGAACCCCAGCTAGTTTATACCTTTTATAGAGCACCCCATTAGTATAGACACCCTTAGAGCACCCAGTTATACCACACCCCTCCATTTTCTCTCCCCACTGTGAAAACAGGATTTGACCTAGCCTTATGGATGGTCAGTTTCCCTCCATTTCTCCTACCAGCCTGATGGATATGGGTATCCTGAGGCAGTGTAGCAACTGCCCCATGTACACTGACAACCCTCTACTTCTAAATCACCCACGTGCAATTTGTGAGAGATGCATCTACACTAAGAATCTGGAATTCTTGCACTCTCGCACACAGAACAGTAACACTGAACAGGTTGTTAGCTCATGAGAATCATGCACTCAACACATAAACCATCATATGTGGAGGTACTCACCAAAAACCTACCTGAACACCACAGACCTTCCAAACACAAACATGCTACACCTAACACAGCACTACAGCAACTCAAGACACATAAAATTACAAGTGTCAGTGTCTCACCAAATAAGCCGCCAAGGCAAAGCACATCTAAAACAAATTTTTTAGTCATAGGGGACCAGGCTGGACAAGGAGAAGGTTACAGTCAGCTGTCTATCGGGTGCCAGGATCCATCAGATCACACATACAGTCAAGTCTCTCAACAGCAAGTACCGTTATGACTCCGTCATAGTTCATGTTGGTGTGAATGACTTGAGACGTACCTCACTGGACTATATGAAGAGAGACATGATTGAGCTCTATGAATGTGTCCTAGGCAGGTATGTCCTTAGCTGTGAGCAGCATTCTACCCTTACCTAGGATGATACCACAATATAAAACAAAAAATTATTGACTTCAACAATTGGCCTAGTTTCTGGTGTCATTCTAAGGGGACCCAATTCTTGTCAGCCTGGGATGACATGGTTGATAGACCATGACATTTTGCCAGAGGTGGTCCTCACCTGTCACCTCTAGGCTTTTGGTTACTGGCTAAGGCACTTGCCTTCCCCCATAGTGCATTTTTTTAGGAAAAGTCTCAAGAACAAAATTTCCGATGTGAAAATGTCACTCACAAATAAATTAAAGGTTATGCTGCTAAATGCTAGGAGTTTAAATCAGAAACTGCACACACTTGAAGCATTCCTCTCCCTGGAGGGTGTTGATGTCTGTGCAGTCACAGAAACTTGGTTCAGGACCACAAAGAATACCCAGACCTTGCAAGGCTACAATGCCTTCCATACTTTCAGACCGCAAATGAATGTATGAGAACCAAAGTAGGAGTACTATCTATCTGCATCATACACCTCTAGACTGGTTAGACAGGAAAACTCCATGGAGTTACTCCAAGTTCAACTAACTGCAGGTAAGACCCCCCTCGTTAGTATAGGTATAGATAACCACACTATTTATTTGGACCTGCTCAAGATAAACAAATTATAACCAAACGCTCTAGTTATGGAAGATTTTACTATCCTTCCTTTGACTGGGAAACGTATATGCAACCTCACAAGGGGCTGAAATATTCTCAACCTAGTCCTCAACAACATGGGTGAACACCATCTTAAGTATACGACCCTCACTGGTTAAATCTGATCACTAATCAGTTACATTTGAATTAGCTACAACTGAACCCTCTTAGGTGAAATAAGGCTAAAAAATTTCACCAAAGCTAATTATACTCTCCTAAAGGACAGCATACATAATTTCCAAGCTCCTGTTCTCACAGATGGCATTAACAACTACACTAAGGTATACAGAAATGCCCTGTACAATCACTTATATAAATGTATTGACACTGCTGCACCAGATAGGATCAAAACAAGATCCTTAATAAAAAACAAGCCTCCCTGGTGGACACGTAGCATTAATAAGTTATACTACAAGAGGAAGAAGTTGCTGTCTGAGAATAAATAAGAGCGGTCCCAGCATTGGAAGAAGACCCTCCTCTGCTTGAACAAAGAAATAAGACAACCAACGTAAAAAAAAATTAGCAACCATAGCTAAGGATAACCATAAGGCATTCTTCAGCTATATCCATAACCTAAAACGTAGGCCCCAGACATATGCTGAACTAGCTGTGGATGGCATCAGACAAACTGATCCTGTGAAAATAGCTGACAGGTTTAGCAAAAATTTCACCCCTCTGTCCCCTCCAAACATTACACAAAACATTCCCTCTACATCTCCCCCACCTTGCATCTCCAAAGAGCAACTCATTAATGCTGTTTTTCAAGGACAAAGACACAACATCTATCGGACCAGATGGCATCCCAGGCTGCATTTTAAATGGTCTAAAACATGAGTCATCAGCTCCATTAGATACCCTCTTTAACCACAGCCTGAGTACTGATTTTGTCCCTGCTGAATGGAAAACAGCAACTATCATCCCCCTTCATAAAGGGGATACAGTAAGAGACTTTGGGAACTACAGACCCATAACCTTAACCAGCCTTATCTGTAACGCCATGGAACAAATCATCACAGACCTTATAAATAAGGATACAGGTGATCCCCAAAACCTTGATCCAACACAGTTTGGTTTTGTCAAAGGCAGGTCACGCCTGTTAAACCTGGTAGACTTCTTTGAAAACTTCACCAGAGCCACAGACGAAGGCAAACCTGTGAATGCAGCCTACCTTGACTTAGAGCCACAGACGAAGGCAAACCTGTGAATGCAGCCTACCTTGACTTAGCCAAGACCTTCACAATTCCACATTGATAAACTCTCCCAGCTGAATGTCAACCCTTATGTCATCAGGTGGGTTGCTAAATGGCTCACAGACATATCACACTCAAAGTTGGGGACTTTACTTCGACCAACAGACTTGTCACCAGTGGGATTCCACAGGGGTCAGTGCAGGGCCCCATATTGTTTTGGAATATACTTCTCAGAAGTTCAGGCCAAAAATGAAGAGCTGTGGCTTAGTAAGTTTGCTGATGTCTGCAGATTAGGTGCAACCACTGAATCCCCCAACAATGTCAATATACTATATACTTCAAGAGGGACTAACACAAAGCAATGATTGGTGCCAAAGCCATGGACTCAAACTCACTGCTAAAAAAAATGCATTATCATCCCCTTCAGTAAAAACTATACTCCTGTAGACTATCATACAAATAATAATACCCTAAGTAACAACTCGGTAGTGACAGACTTGGGAATGCAAGTTGACTGTAGCCTAAACTTTGGCCACTATGTGTCTACTGTTGTAAGGAAAACATTCTACGTTGCATACCTCATTAGCAAAGCATTGCCTCAAGAGTGAAACAGGTCATAACTCCCCTGTACTTGATCCTGATCAGGCCAGTAATTGAGTACAATGCTCCCTTTGGTATGTACCTTACCAGGCACCTGCAGCAACTTGAGAGACCTCTGAGATTTCTAACCAAGAAAATTCAGGGTCTCCAGCACATGCCATACACTGACAGACTGAAGTCACTGTCACTGTACTCAGCAGTGTACAGACTACTTAGAGGAGACTTGTGCCTGGTCTACAGAGCAATCTTTGATCTAAACCTAATGGAAATGCTGCACATCCACAAGTCAAATGGACAAGGGTCACCCGTTCCAGGGACCTTAACCTGGCCTGCGATGTAAATAGGACCTGCTGGAGAGACAGACATGTCTCTCGGAGGGTGACACTCCTCTGGAATAGGCTACAGATTCACAGCAAACAGAGCCCCTCTACGACCCAGTTTAAATGTAGCCTGGATGACTGGATGGGAAACTGTAAATTCCTGCCTGGGATTTAACCTATGACCCTGCCAGATAGGGCAGTCATCACTAACTAAGATCTTGAGCTTTGACAAGATCCTTTACACTGGGTTTCTCTAGTATTATACTGGGTACATATGGCTAGGCTTCTAAAGACCTTTGGGTCAATAGCCCAGTAACCACCTATGAGCTACTGCTTAACAGGTTCCTTCTTACTGGATTCTGTCCACCCTTACCTACAACCTCTTTAATGCTGGACACTCTCCACCTTTAAAGGTCATGCTCTTTAATATGGATTATAAGTAAAGTCTTATAAATATAGATGGCACTCAGTCAGACCCACTTACAAATTATCCACTGCTGAAAAAAAAACCTTCTCCAAAAATGCACCTTCCAAGTGGAACAAACTCCTAGAATAAGTAAGAAACGTTTAGTCAATGAACTTACTAGCTTCAAACGACAAGTAAAAAAAATATCTGATAAAACAGCATGCCTGCATGTGTACCTATCTGAAAATTTAAAATAATCTGTTCCTAAATGAAAAGTCAGTACTATGCTATATCTGCAACTACACTGTTGCAAATGTCAATGTAAATTTCTATGCAAATAGTTTTAAATTCTGTTGTATGTTTAGTTGTACTGTCTGGTTTCACTGATCTGGGTCATGACTGAAAAGGGTCCTTGGACCAGTGCACTTGCCTGGTAAACAAATGTTAAATATATATATAAAAATAAATAAAATTAAGATCACACAGTGGGGGCCACCTATTTTCTAGGTGGTCTCAGATGTAAAATATTTTTCTAAAACTGTTTGATTAGTAACAAAGAAGAAAGAATGGATCCCCAAAACTATACTCCTGTAGACTATCATACAAATAATAATATACCTAAACAACAACTAGTGGACAGACTTGGGAATGCAAGTTGACTGTAGCCTAAACTTTGGCCACTATGTGTCTACTGAACCTATAAGGGCAGACAAGCAGAAATGGCCAAAAGACGTACCTTGACAGAAGAGTAAGGCAGGCCAGATTTGAGTAATTCACACAGGTACTATAGAACCACTGAAGCTCACCTGGGTTGGTTGTGGTCTCTGCTACAACAGAGACAGGAAAATACCTTCCATTTAGCTACATAAGGTTTTCTATAGCAGCTTTTCTGCCTCTTTTAATACCTTTTGCACATTCTCTGTAAAGAGGAAGCTAAATGAGTTAAAGCAAAAACTCATCATCCATACAGTCATCATCCGTACTATTAGGTTTAGGCTCAGAATGTATGGGTGAATGAAAGATCTCTTATTCTGTGTAAATAAGCTCCGTGGTGCATGCGATAACAAGAAGTTATGTACTCAACATAACGTTCGATGTATGTAGTCCATCTCGCCTTACATTCTTATCCCCGGGTTCTGAACCGAACCTCAGCTCTGACTCGGCCATACTCTAGCTCGAAGTCTTCAATTGGCTCGTGGCTAAGAGGTATCCCATCATGCAACAGGCCATTCCCCAGATCTTGTTTGCTGCAAGCGCACACACATACTGAGAAAAAGAACAACCCCAGCCGAAAGGAACACTGACACCTAGAGACTATACCTCCAGGTCCTCAAGGAGGGGGCGGGGGGGTTAGTAAGAATGTAAGGCGAGACGGACTACATACATCGAACATCATGGTGACTACATAACTTCTTGATGTTATGTAGACCAATCTCGCCTTCATTCTTACCCCTGGGACAGAGTCCCTAGCACCTTGACCTTGGGTGGCTCAGTGAAAAATACTCTTGAGCACTGTGGAACCGAAGGAAGATCTGCCTCAAGAGACCAGATATAATTTGTAGTGACTAATAAAAGTATGAGGCAAAGCCCATGTTACTGCAGCACAAATATCATCCATAGACATCCTTGCCTGAAATGCAGCAGAGGTAGCCACAGACAGTGTAGAATGAGTCTTCACTTTAAAGGGTAATTCTTTGCCATTGGAACCATAAATAAATGAGATGCAATTGGAGATCCAGTGAGACAAGGTTACTTTAGAGACAGAAACCCCAAGTCTAATGTCTGAAAACGAGACAAACAGTTGACCTGATTTCCTGAAATCTTTTGTCCTATGTAAACAGAAACGCAATTGTCTGTGAACATCCAGCTGATGAAACTTAAATTCTGCCTTGTTAGAAAATTCAGGAAAAAACACAAGCAACTCAATGTATTGGTTGATACTGACAACAGAAGCAACCTTTGGAATAAAAGAAGGATTGGTTCTTAAGGAGACCCTGTCTTTGTGAAACACCTAATAAGGTAGCTTAATCGATAAAGCTTGGACCTCAGAGACCCGCCTAGCTGAAGTTATGGCTACCAACAATACTGTCTTCCATGACAAGAATTTTAGGTCACACGTAGCTGCAGGCTCAAAGGGAGCCAAAGTGAGCTTCTGTAAAACAAAATTGAGGTCCCATGGCATTACTGGATCAAAGACTGGAGGTCAGAGTAACATTGTCCCTTTCAGAAAGGCCCTACAAAGCCTACGAGCCATAAGGTTGGGCTCATTAGCAACATGAAAGGTAGAAATCGCTGCCAACTGCACTTTAATGGTTGCTGCAGCTGATCCCTGACTGAACAGTTGATAAAGAAATTATAATATTGCCGAAATTGGAGCTGTATAAGGATCAATATGCTTTCATTAGCATGGAGAATCTCTTCCACTTATTGGAATAAATCTTCCTGGTAGAAACTTGGGGGAAGAAGACAGAATGTGGACCACTTCCAGGGAAAAATCATGAAGCCTGACTAGGGACGGAACTGGAGCAGCCAAGCTGTCAACTTGAGGGTCTGGATGGAGGGATGGACCTGTCCTGACATACGAGTCAGCAGATCTGGATCTGGGCCCAGAATCCAGGGATCATCCATTAGATAGGGTTTAAGGAAGGGAAAACAAATCTGACGAGGTCAGTGTGGGGAAATCAGGATAATTTTGCTTCCAAAGGACTGTGCTTTCTGAGTTACCTTTGATATTACAGGAAACGGTGGAAAGGCACAGAGAAGACCAGAGGGCCAATCGTGAACCAGAGCTTCCCTGAATGAATCTCCTTCCGGGGGGATAAGGGTGAAGTAGCTGCTGCATTTGGCATTGAGGAGGCTGGCAAATAGATTGCAGCAAGGCTGACCCCCATCTGTGGAATATCTTCTCTGCAACATATTTGTTCAGGGACCACTCGTGAGGCATTAGGATAGCTCTGCTCAGCCTTTCGGCAATTACGTTGGACTTCCCAGGTATATGTGTTGCAACTAGAAAGCATTGGGAAGACACCACCTACTGCCAAACTCGAAATGCCTCTCTGCAAAGGGGGTATGATTTGGTTCCTCCCTGCTTGTTCAGATACCATACCACTGACATGTTGTCCGAGTGGATTGCAATTATCCCTAGAGGGAGAGAGCTCTGAAGTGCTTGCAATGCTAATAGCACTGCTCTCATCTCCAAGACAGTGATATGCAAATGGGTCTTGTGATCCTGCCACGTGCCTTGGACAGACCTGCCGAGATAATGCCCCCCACCCGATCTGGGAGGCATCCGTGATCATTGTGCCAACTGGAGAAGATGGGACAAAAGGCTTGCCCACATTAGGATTGCTGGCCTGAAGCCACCAGCGTAGATCCTGCTTGCATGTGTCCGTAATCAGAATAGAATGAGAGAGTGGAAGATACTGTAGTGACCACTGGGTGAAAAGCATCCACTGAAGAACCCTCATGTGTAGTCTGGCAAGGGAAACTAGCATGATCGTGGCAGCCATGGTCCCTAATAACTTGAGGGTCACTTTTGCCCTGACCTTCCTCAATGGTAGTAAAGCATAGACCTGCTGTTGCAGAGCCTGAATTCTCTCTTCTGGTAAGAAGGCCCTCATGAGCACTGTATCTAGTTCAGCCCCGATAAAAGTGACACACTGCGAGGGCAACAAGGCAGACTTTTCCCAATTTAAAGTAATTCCTAACCTTTGGCACAGTGTAATGGTGGCGTTCCTGGTCTGTAACAGTAGATGCCTGGTGGTGGCAAAAAGGAACCAGTCATCCAGGTATGGAAGCACTTGGAATCCCTGATGTCTCAAGTGAGCCATTACCACTGCCATGCATTTGGTGAACACCCTGGGGGCTGTGGTGAGACCAAAGGGCAGGGCGTGAAACTGAAAATGACTGGCTCCCAGCTGGAAGCGTAGATGACTTCTCGATGCCCTGTCCATCATGATAAGATAGTAAGCATCTCTGAGGTCGATGGAGCACATCCACACATCTTTCCCTAACAGAGGGAGTATTGACTGTAAGGTGACCATGCAGAACTTGGACTTTTGTACATGAAGGTTCAATCAGCTGAGATCCAAGATGGGTCTCAGGTCCCCTGTTCTTTTCTCCACCAAAAAGAATCTGGAGCATGTCCCTAATCCTACTTGATCTGTGGGGATAGGCTGGATGGCTCTCTTTGAAAGCAAATTTTTTTATTTCTAAAGTTGCAGAATCCCTTTGACCAGGTGGAACGTCTGGAATTCTCTTGGTTGGCGGGGGAGGAGAAGAGAAGGGAATATGATAACCTCTGGAAATTATCTTTAAAACCCACTCGTCTTGGGTGACATTTTGCTAGGTTTCTGGGAATAAAGAAATGCGACCCCTGCCAGGCTCTAGAGACACAGTCGGGCCTCCTTTCAGGAGCGCTGGTACGGAGAACCGCAACAGGAATCACGGTCCCCCTGGTTACGTGGGCCTCCATTGCCTCTAGAGCGGTGTCTACCTGAATTTCCACCCCGTCCCCTGCCTCTGGAGGGGGAATCACTTTGTGCGTCCTGAAAAAACCTCTGCGACTTCCTGAACCACATTTTCCCACCCTTCTGGCCCTTGGGGTAAGGTCTAGAAGGCATGGAAAAACAGACTCCCACAGCAGACAGGGTTTTTCCTTCCTGCTTGCACCTAGTGAGAGTGTACTTCACCTTGGTTCCGAATAACGATGAACCGTCAAATGGGGCATTAGTGAACACAGACTTGAAGGCCTCAGTGAAGTTACACAGGCGCATCCAGGAGTGTCTCCTAAGAGCGACTCTGGAACCCGCTGCCCTGCTCGCTCCATCGGCTGCATATGAGATCAGCCTCATGGAGGAGTTGGTAAGGGAATTTAGGGTAGACATCTGTGCATTGACCTTCTGTGCCACGGCATCAGAAACATTACCCTGTACAGAATAGCTCTTTTAGGAGATCTCTCTGGAGCCTTATAAAATGCATCAAGTAGTTCAGCGACCGCAGAGTAAAGGCTGCTGAGGTAAACACACACTTCCCATACCTGTCCATGGCCCAGGCTCCTTGTTAGGTGGATGGACAGTAGACAAAGTTTCAGCAAGTTCCTTCTTGGTGGCTGCTGCCACCACCATGGCATTTACTGGAAAGCTTTTCATCAAATATTCCTTGTCTGTCAGAGTGGACAAAACTTATTGGGTCTCCTAGGGACCAGTTCCACAGGGTCACGAGTTTCCCACACCTTTCAACAGATGAGATCTAGTAACTCATCGAAAGGGGGAGACACCCAAGAGGTGAAAGGTTGAGACGCAAAAGCCTTCAGGAACACTGACTCCTCATCAGAAGGGTATTTGGAGGGCTAGCCACCTCTCTGCTTCAAGATCTCCAGGATATCTGAAAAAAGAGATATCTTCAGAAGACTTGGGGGATCCCTCTGACTCCTTGAGGTCGGTGTCCGACGTGGGAGACTCAACCGGGGAGTCAATGTGTTTCCTCTTACACAATCTCTTTCTGGCTGGCTCCTCAGGCAAAAACTCTGGGAGATGTCAGAAAGTTGGGGATCACTCATGGAGGTATCCTGAGGCCTTGGGTCTCTGCTGTCCATGGATAGAGGGTGATCTGAAATTGACACCGGTGCCGGAGGGGGCAGAGTGTCGGTGCCGTAGGAAGCAGCTGACGAGCTGGCCAGCACGCTCCTCATAACCACGAAGGCTGATCCCCTGGCTTCGAAGTTCAACTAACCATAGAGGACACGGTAGTAGCCCTCGGTGCCGAAGAGATGAGGTCCGAAGCAGATGTCGGGTCCAAGCTCACCCGAGCCAAAGCACCGAGAGGAAGGCTCAGAACCGATGAAGACTGATCCCAGCCCTCCTCCTCTGGTCCCACTGGGGAACTGTGGACCCTCGACCCGGTGGATGGAACCGACGAGGTCTGAGTGGAAATTGGAACTGAGAGGCCAGGCGAAGCTACTGGAACTGACCTAACGGCACCCGATGGAACTGACAACTCTGACTCTGAGGGCAGAGAAAGGCTTGGAGGATGAACAGCAAACAATGCAGGGGCCATGGTCTCCGGAGCCGACTGGGTCGGAGCTGAAATCAATTTGGCCAGCACCGATGACTGAAGCAGTTTCTTCATGACTCTATCAATGTCCTGATCAGAAAGGGACCTCGAGGGCATAGTTGGAGATCTGGAGGGATACAGAGGGAGACTGATGTGAAGGAGAACCCGGTCGAACACCTGGAGACCGGCTCCGAACCAAAATATCCGTGACCAGCTCCGAAAGGCTGGGAGTCGATACAGACTTAGTCAATATACCACCTTCTGTCAGCACCGAAGCCAATGGAGCCAAAGAAGGAGAAGCTGTTCTAACAACTTTCTCTGGTGGCTCCGAAGAAACCAGAGGGCGCTTCTTAGCAGTCTTTTTGTCCTTTTTAGCTGGAGAGGATATGGTACTGGAAGACTTAGCCAAGTCTTCCTCGAAGGAGTGTTTAAGCAGTTGTTTCAGGATGAGCTTGTTCTTCCTCTCCTGTAGCACACGGGGACTGAAGGAATGACAACACAAGCAGGACTCTTGGAGGTGAATAGCCCCCAAGCAGTACACGCACACAGAGTGCCCATCAGTCAAAGACATTGTATTGTTGCATTCAATACACTTCTTAAAGCCCGAAGGCCTGTGTTCCTTAGAATCCTTAGACATGCTGTATAAGGAGTACACATACGCAGACAAGCTGCAAAACCACATGTACCCACAAAAAAACCTAACTGAACCCCGTGCAGGAAACTAGAGCCTCTAACTAAAACGGCCTAGTAACCAACGGGAACAAAATACTACAGGGAGGACTAGGTCCTCTAATTTAAATGGGTCTAGCCCGGGGAAAATAAAGGCAGGATAACACCACTATCAAACGACAAAGACACCAAACAAGTTACAAGTAACAGAAGCACAACTCAAAGAGACCACACGAAAAACAATGGGGAGGACAAGGTCCTCTAACTGAAACAGGCCTAGCCCATGGGAAGAAAGGGAGTGGACGGGATACCAAAAAATGGCCAAAGAAAAAGGCCACACAACCAGCCTAGAGAGAGATACACACAGTAGCTATGAAAATAGCCTTTTTAGATCAACAATATCCAAAAATTTTAGAAAAAAAGTGTACTTAGCCACGGCCAAAAGCAAGACCACGTCTGAGCATAACGAGCAGCAAATGAGATCTGGGGAATGGGCCTGTTGCATGATGGGATACCTTTTAGCCAAGAGCCAATTGAAGACTTTGAGCTAGAGTATGGCCGAGTCGGAGCCGAGGTTTGGCTCCGAACCCAGGGGTAAGAATGAAGGCGAGATTGGACTACATAACATCTGTGCAACACTATAAAACAAATAACTAGATATGTAGGGGTTCTAATCTCAATACTGGTAACTGTGAAACTGTGTTCTAGTTTAAAAGCCCACGTTTGCATGGGTTTGCACTTGTTTAAGCTCCGGAGACCCAGTTTTGGAGTCCTGCAGACTGCAAGAGCATCAGGAAGGAGAAAGAGATGCTCTAAGTGCCTCCATTTTTTCCCTAATTTACTGCTTTCTGCACTTGTTTATTGTCATTTTTAATTTATCTGCATTTATTTAAACTGCATTTGCCTTAATATTGCTACACACTCAAGTGTGGTAGCTTGTACTGCATTTGAATTGTTTTTACTGCTATTTTAGCTGCTTTCTGTAAAAAAACAAAAAGTTCTAAGCTCATTTCCCACCTTTCCTGTAACTAGTGTAATCCAGATACAGACTTGCTGTATCCAGGACTGTCTGTAAGCTTCTGATCCCCCCCAAGCATTTCTGTGTTGGTAAGAAGCCTTCTAGCTTATAAGTGGGAATGGTAAGCACTAGGCAGCCTATCTACCACAAAAGGAGTGGTTTCTGGCCCACCAATGATAATTTATTGGCCGTTTGGGCAGTTTTTCCATCCCTTTCAACTTTCTGGTTTAAAAACCCATGTTTTAGTGGGTTTGTGCTTGTTTAAGCTCCGCGCAGGGGCACCAAGCTGAGGTAAACTATTACTGGTGCCAGAAAGTCTGCTCTTCAGTTTTTCCCTTAGATCTTGATAGTTCTTTCTCTCTTGCACTTCAACAGGGTTTTGTAGCAGTTATTGTAGCACATTTAACTGTCATCAGCACTAGTCGTTCTTCATGGAAATAGCTCCGGTACTTAGTAGTTATGACCACCCCTCCTGGCATGATTAAAGGGCAGTTCCCTGTGCTTTCTCCTATTAACCTGGTGCACTTGGGCATTCTGAAGCAGTGTAGCAATTACCTCATGTACACAGACAACCCTCTCCTCTTACCTCCCAACTCTCAGACTTGTGAGAGGTGCACTTATATCAACACATTGGAAGCTATGCACTCTCCAGCCAAAACTGGACTAGCTGGTCAAGAGGAGAAGGTCAACACCTACACCACACCACATGGAACATATAGCCCTCCAAACCACCCACCATCACACCTCTCACATAACACAAACCACACACTCACCTTCGTGGAGACTCTCAATTAAATTTACCCACACAGCAGAGACCTCCAAGACAGTAACGCACTCAACCACCACAACACAGCACAGCACAAACCACAGGAAACAGAGCTCACCTCCACAGTGTACCCCTCAACCTAAGCCCCTAAGGCTAAACACCTTGCCCAGTACACTAGTCATAGATGACTTAATAGTGAGGCACACAGATGTCCCACTCACTAGGTTGAATAAGGACAAGGTAACAATCAGTTGTCTATTAGTTGCCAGAATCTGACACAACACACGTACTCAGGTCACTCCACAACAAGTACAAGTATGACTCTGTCATTGTCCATGTGGGTGTGAATGACCTGAGATGCACCTCCCTGGACTACATGAAAAGAGACATGGTGGAGCTCTCAGATTGTGTGGCCCAGGCAGATATGACACCAGCTCTGAGCAGTATTCTACGGTCACCCAGAATGATACCGCAGTACAAACAAAAAAACAAATGACTTCAACAACTGGCTAAGTTTCTGGTGTCATTCTAAGGGGATCCAGTATCTGTCTGCTTGGGATGAAATGCTTTCATTTCAGTACTTGTAAATGAAAATGAAACGTCTTCAACAGGTGAGTCAGAAGATGTATTCCTCTGTGACTCAGACTCATATGGAATAGGATGGAAGATCTGTGAGGTGTAAATGAAACGTCTTCAACAGGTGAGTCAGAAGATGTATTCCTCTGTGACTCAGACTCATATGGAATAGGATGGAAGATCTGTGAGGTGTAAATGAAATGTCTTCAACAGGTGAGTCAGAAGATGTATTCCTCTGTGACTCAGACTCATATGGAATAGGATGGAAGATCTGTGAGGTGTAAATGAAATGTCTTCAACAGGTGAGTCAGAAGATGTATTCCTCTGTGACTCAGACTCATATGGAATAGGATGGAAGATCTGTGAGGTGAAAATGAAATGTCTTCAACAGGTGAGTCAGAAGATGTATTCCTCTGTGACTCACACTCATATGGAATAGGATGGAAGATCTGTGAGGTGTAAATGAAACGTCTTCAACAGGTGAGTCAGAAGATGTATTCCTCTGTGACTCACACTCATATGGAATAGGATGGAAGATCTGTGAGGTGTAAATGAAACGTCTTCAACAGGTGAGTCAGAAGATGTATTCCTCTGTGACTCACACTCATATGGAATAGGATGGAAGATCTGTGAGGTGTAAATGAAATGTCTTCAACAGGTGAGTCAGAAGATGTATTCCTCTGTGACTCAGACTCATATGGAATAGGATGGAAGATCTGTGAGGTGTAAATCCAACCCTTTCTAAGCAGTATTAAAGAGCACCTCCTCTTCCGATGATGAAGGCAGTACTTTTCTACTTGGAATGAGAAAGACTGGAAAGCCTGAAGAGACCCCAAGTGAAATTACACTAGGACTATTGTGAACCCTTCAGAGTTGAAGGGGGATGTATGATCTTCTGTCTTTCTTGGGGGGGGGTCATATATAGGTGAGCTTGCTACCTCTTCTCTTATCAAAACCCTAAGGCACTCTGTCCTCTTCTTCAGTTAGAAGGAAATGGGGTTCTCCCTTTTCAGCTGATGCCTGGTCTAACTGGATGTGCTGGAATCCTGACCCTCACTGACTTATCGTGAAGCACCGCCTGTGGGCCCAGGAAAGTGAATTGAAGGTTGGTGGACTCAGACTGCCACAATGGGCACATCAGTCTTAAAGCAGATTAAAAAGGGAGATGACCGCATCCTCACAGTAAATCCACTTTAGTCATTTTGTTTCTTCTTTGACTGAAGGGGGGCATCTAATATAGATGAGATGGTAGCTATGGATGCTGAAACCAAGACTTTCAAACATCAGTTCTGTAAGAAATGTCTAAGGCTCTCAAGCCTACTATGAATTATTTTACAGGCTGAATGACAAACAAATGACAGAAGCCTGTATGCTGTGACTTTCACCAAGGTAGAAAACATAGGTCATGTGGGAGCCCTTATATGTTTTCTGCCTACTGCACACACATTTCCCTTTCTGACAAAAGACAGAATTACAAAGATATTTTTCAGTGAAAAAAGAAAGGAAAGTCCCCAATGGGATACCTACCTGCCCACAACACTTAAACCATAATCTGACCACCAGCACTGAAGACGCTGACAACATGTCTGACAAAATGCTTTAACAGCAAGAAAGTTCTGAAATTTTGGCAATCATACATTCTCTTTATACCAGCATGTTCTTGCATTTTAGTGAATCTACGGACTCTACGGTGCTCAAGGAATTTGCCCAAATGGTTTAGTATACTGGTCGGAAGTCCAGTATCCTTGGCAGGATACATCCCATATAGCTTTATACTTCTGCAACAGTGACCTAACAACGAACGATCTCTAAGACGCAACCTGGACAAAAGGCAATACCTCACAGAGGCAATTTAACAAATGTGAAGATGTTTACAGATAATGAATGTTATCAAAGGATGTTACTAGGCTATTGGCCTTGAGGCCTTTACAAGCCTAACCAAGAATTTAGCCCATGTTCCAACAAGTCAGCACCCGATGCCACTGTCCAGCAGGAACACAGGTGGAATCCCAGGGGTCTATTTTCTGTTCCCCATCCAGTTATTCAGGTTGCGCTTAAAAAGGGTTAATGAGGTATTCTGCTTGAAGTGATGAGTGAGTTTATTCCACAGAAGCGGGAGTCTCTGGGACACAAATCTGTCCCGCCAACAAGTCCTATGGATGTCACAGAGCAGGTTGAGGCCGTGCATGTGGGTTACTTGAGGGGAAACTGACTTGTGGATATGAAGCAGCCCCATCAAGGCGGGTTCTGAGATTGCTTTGTATGCCAGACAGAGGAGTCTGTATGAGACTGAATAGAGAGAAGGGCCTTTAGCCTATCTGTGCAGGGTAGATGTTTGAGGCCCTGGATTCTCCTGGTTAGGAACCTCTGAGGTCTCTCCAGCTGCTGCATGTGCTTTGCGAGGTACATACTGAAAGGGGTGTTGTACTCAAATAATGGGTCTTAATACAGGAGGAATACAGGGATGTCATGACCACCTTGGCCTTGGATGAGATACCCTTATTAATGAGGTGAGCCATGCAGAAAGCCTTCAGTAGAATGGAGGCAATATGGTGGTCAAAAGTCAGTTTGCTATCAACCTGGGTGCCCAAGTTCCTTACTACTGACTGCGTACTTAAAACCTTGTTATTAATGTGATAATTTGTGGGGATGTCACTCTCCACAAAGGGAATGATGATGCATTTTTTGGCATTCAGTTTGACGCCATGTTTCTGGCACCACTCATGTTTTTGTGAGACCCTCTTGGAGGATGTCCACATCATTAGAAGAATAGATGAAAGCACTCAGCTTGCAGTCATCTTCAAACTTGGTCAGCCATAGCCCACTGGTTTTGGCCTGCACCTCAGAAAAGTATATCCAAAACAACAGAGGTTCCAAGACCGATTCCAGTGGTACACCATTCATTATGGGTCTACTGCTTGAGGTGGCTTCCCCTATTTTGACTAGGTGGGTTCTGCTACCCATCTGGTAAGAGAGTTAATCTTTTATACCCGACTGGGGAATAGTATTGAAGGCTTTGGCCAGGTCAAGGTAGGCAGTCTTCACTATCTTCCTCTCATCCATGGCTTTGGTGACTGTCTCAAAGAAGTTGACCAAATTTAACAGGCATGACCTCCACTTAACAAAACCAAACTGTGTGGGGTCGAGTGTTTGGAGGTTGCCAATGTCCTTGTTAATGAGGTCCATGATAATCCGCTCCATGACCTTGCAGATCAGGCTAGTTAGGCTGAAGAGTCTATAATTTCCTGGATTGGTGGAAACTCCACCTTTGTGCAAAGGGATGACAGTGACTGCCCTCCACTCAGCTGGGACGAAGCTGGTACTCAGGCTTTGGTTGAATAGGGTGCCTAATGGTGCTGCAAGTTCCTGAGTTCATGCAGGATGCAGCCTGGGATGTTATCAGGTCCCATGGAGGCTGTATTTTTTGCCTTTGAGAGGGCAGTGATGACTTGCTCCCTAGAGATAAGGGGAGTGGTGGAGGTGCTGGGGATGTCCTGATTTACTGATGGAGGGGAAAGAGGGGTGAAGTTTTCACCGAACCTGTCTGCCAGCAGGTTGGCTATTTCTACGCCATTTGTGTATGTGGTGTCCTTGACTACTAGTTCTGAGCAGATCTGAGTGCTTCCTTTGAGATTGCAGACATATGTGAAGAAGGCCTAATGATTGTCTTTAGTAGATGTGGCCTGTCTGGACTAGAAGTTTGCTTTGGAGGATTTCACTGGTGCTCTTATTTGCTTGTTTAGGCTAAGGAGAGATTGCTTTCAATTAGGCACCTGCTCCTTCTTGGTCATGGACAGGAATTTTTTTCCCTTTATTACAGAGTTTATTTATTACAGATGTCCACCAGACAGGTTTACTCTTTGTTGAGGAGGAGGATTTTGTCCTGTCAGGTATTCCTGATTCCATGCAGCTATATAAATGCTTGTATAGTACTCTACTGTAGATTTGGACATATGTGCCAGCTCTTACGAAGGGTCTGTGAAGCTGTTTATACCTTCCCACTGGAGATTGTAACCAGCTTTGGAGAAGTTTTTTAGTTTGACCCTGGGCTGCAGGGGGGCGATGTTGACTTTGAAAGTGACCGCTTTGTGGTCGGATCTCATCAGGGATGATGACACTGTAGGGATGCTGCATTGGTTACTCATGTTGGTTAATACCAAGTCCAAGATATTTTCACCTTTTGTGGAGGTGTAAACCAGCTGGTCCAAAGCATTTGCAATGATGAAATCAAGGAATCACTGGGAATGTGTGTTTTGGCATGAGTAGTTCTTCTAATCTATGGTTGGACAGTTAAAATCACCCAGGATCAGGGTAACGGGTTGAATCTTGAAAGATCTTGAGTCAAAGTTGGGATCCTGCAGCTAGCTATAATTTGAATAGGGGTCATGGTTAACTGCACCTGGACTGTCTCCACTGCATCATACTGTTTGACCAGCCTGGAGGTGTGTATGTCTTTTATATATATTGCAACTCCACCTCCTTTTGCTTTCCTGCCCATTGTTTGGGGTCTGAATGTATGACAGGATGAGTAACCTGGTATGTCTTAGGTGCTCTACACAGCTTTGAAACAGGTTTTTGTGACTGCACAAATGTCAGAACCTTTCAGGGTTAAGAATGTTTGCAATGAGTGCAGTTTCATGTTTAGCAGCATGACCTTTAATTTGTGGTTTGATGACATTTTTATGTTGGCAGTTTCAACCTCATGACATTGCCTAAAAAAGGCACTATGTGGTAGGCAAGACCCTTTGGAAAGAGCCTGAAGCCTAAGGGAGACAGATGCAGGCCATCTCTGGCAAAGCATCATGGTTTTTCAATCATGTCATCCCAGGCTGTCAGGTACTGGATCCCTTTGGAATTACACTTTCTGTTTGTATTGAGGCATCATTCTGGGTGATGGTAGGATGCTGCTTAAGGCTAGGAACATACATTCCGCGAGGTCAATCATGTCTCTCTTCATATAGTCCAGGGAGGTATGTCTCAAGTCATTCATGCCAACATGGACTATGACAGAGTCATAACAGTACCTATTGAGAGACTTGAGTGCATGGGTGATGTGGCGGATTCTGGCACCTGACAAACTAACTGTGACTTTCTCCTTATCCAGCCAGTCTGTGTGTCTCACAATGGCATCTCCTATGACTAATATATTGAGTTTATGTTTAGGCCTTAGTGGCTGTGAGATACAGGTGTGTGGTGTGGATGTGGTGGGCAGTGGAGTTCATGTGTGGCTTTTGCCTCAGAGGTCTGTTTTGTTTGGGTATGTTTTTGTTGAGGATCTCTGCATATGTGGGTGTGTGTTGTGTAGGTGTGGGTGGTGTCTGAGGTGTAGTGTTTGTGTTGACAACCTTCTCAGTGCCAGATATACTGGCTTGTGAGGGAGAGAGAAATGACTCTAGGATCTTAATGTAATTGCATCTCACAGATTGTGCTCCTAGGTGTTAGTAGTAAATGGTTGTCCATGTACAAGAGGCAGTTGCTACACTGTCTCAGGATGCCCATATCAACTAGACCGGCAGGAGAAAATGTAGAAAACTGTTCATCCATATTTGTCAGAATCTGAGGAAGAAAGGCCAAAGAGAGCTAAGAGGGGAGAAGGTGTAAGTCTAAGAGTAGTACATCTAGGTAATAACACAAGTGCTAATAGAAAATTTGTAACTGGAATACCTCAAAAAGGATTAAAAACTGTGTAGCTGCAGCTCTGGGTGCAGCAAACCTGTATCCAGACTATCAACTGTTAATATGAAGTACAAAGCCAGTTAACAAGATAACCAACTGGTAGTACATATTAAACAATATAATGAAATGCATATCACAACGTGAGATACGGGTAGACAAGTAAAATGGGGGACAAACCAGGAAATCTGAGATCAAGAAGGAAAGGAAGAGCCAGTCAAAGACAAAGAGGGAAGATCAGAATGGAGCAAAATGAGGTCACTGACGTTAGAAGTCATCCTATGCTTGAAGTAGGTACAGTTGGGAAGCTCTTTCTTCCTGACATGTTCAGACATCAGGACCACAGTCATTGTTTTCCTTTCATTGCATTAAAAAGCATGTGGTAAATGTAATCAATGCAGTGCCATACTGGAGAAAGATAGTATTATATTAGAAAATGTTAATAGGTCATGGATTAAATTTAAGAAGGGCAATTGTAACACAAAAAATATTATTTATATGGCCAAATGTATGGCCTGTCCAAGTTTTTATGTTGGCAAAACGGAGAGGCCCTTCAGAAAACGTATTTATGACCATTTATATGCTATTAGAACTCATGATATTAACAATGCATTAAGTAGACATAGTATTGACTATGATGGTAACCATGTTTTTAAATTTGCTATTATAGACCAAGTTATTATCAATACTATGGGGGCTAATTATAAAGCCCTTTTAAGCCGGAAAGAAGTTATATGGCAATTTTTACCAATACAGGAAGAAAACCTGTTCTTAATGAATTTTTAACAATTAAGCCTATTTTAGAATTATTATAGCATATTTTTAAAGTATGGTTCATTTTATTATATATATTGAAACATTGTGTAATGATATTTTAATAGAATTCCATGCCATTTTTTTAGACAATATTTTATAATTTCATAATTTTGTAATGTGGAGTATGATTTGTATTTATGAGATTTTAATATACTAGTTTAGGTAGGCTACACATTTGTGTTTTAATATTAGATATACAAATATTTGTTTGATAAAATGTTTTAACTAAGTTTATCAAGTGTAGTATAGCTTTAAGGCAGCTTGTGTTTTTTTTGGAAGCGGGATTGACACTAAAAATGTTTTAAATTACAATGGATGTTTAACTGACACTATTGTGATGAAGTCCTATATTATGGATGAAAGCGCTTAATTTTACTTGTACTAATGGTTGAATAAAATTACGGATTTGTACTACCATCGGGTTTGGAATATTATTAGTGCTTCCTATATTGTGACATCAGCTGTTTTTGGTGTGTCGTTTTTCTGCATTACAAAGCTGCCCTTTTACCCTAAGTGAGGTTTATTACCCTTCCAACTTCTGTCCATTTAGTGACTTTGCTTGATGTACCTCCTTACATTACTTTCTTCCCTCAAAGCAGAAAAACTGAGAATATGCAGTTACTAGGACTGTTTAGTAGACGACTGCAGGCATTTTGTAGAGCCACCTCAAAACATGTTCCTGTTTTTATAACATTTCAACTGTTTAGCTAAGAAAATGTGAAGTGGATTATCTCAATCTGTCACCAACTAGTGGCAAAGACAAAGACACAAACTTAAGTATGTCAAGTGTGTTAGCTTGCACTGCATTTAAAGTATTTTTATCACTGTTTTAACTGTTTTTTTCTGCAAAAAAATAAAATGTTCTAAGCTTGTTTCCCGCCTTTCCAGTAGTTCAGATACAGATTTGCTGTATCCAGGACTGTTTTGCAAGTTTGAGTTCCCCAGATCTTTCTTTGTTAGAAGGAAGCCTTCCAGTTTATCAGTGGGAGTGGTAAGCACTAGGTAGCCTATCTACCACAACAAGAGTGGTTTCTGACCCAGAAATTGTAGTTTATTGGCCGTTTGGGCAGTTTTTCTATCCTTTTCAACTTACTGATTTAAAAGACCGTGTTTACACACCATGCAGCGCCGCTAAGCTGGGGTAAACTATTATGTTCTTCAATTTTACCCTTAGATCTTGCTAGTTCGCTTCTCTTGCACTTTAATTAGCTTATTCACCTAGCACTTCATCAGGCTTTTTGTAGCAATTACTGTAGCACACAAGTGCTATCAGCACTAGATGTCCTATAAGGAAACAGCTCCAGTACTTAGTATCGTACGTCATACCTCTTCATAAAGGAGGAACATCCACCGAACTCTCTAACTATAGACCAATTGCTATACTATCACCACTTGCCAAAATCATGGAAAAGTGTGTGCATAACCAACTCATGTCCTATCTCACCCAAAACAAGCTACTAACTGATTGTCAGCATGGATTTAGACCCCACCATAGCACGACTACTGCCCTCCTCTCTTTCACAGAGAAAATTAACCATAACCGGAATAACAAAAATATCTCCTCAGCTCTCTTTCTAGATATGTCGAAAGCTTTCGACATGGTAAACCACCAGTTACTTCTCAAAACCTTATCTACCTTACATCTAGACACCCAAGTCCTAAACTGGTTTCAGGCCTACCTCGCAGGTAGACAACAGGCAGTTATGTGGCAGAACAAACTCTCCTGTCTATTACCGAACAGTATAGGCGTACCCAAGGGTCCATCCTAGGTCCTCTTCTGTTCTCAATTTTTATAAATGACCTCCATTCAGTTATCCCCGAAGCCACCTGTATCCAATATGCAGATGACTCAACTCTCATCTGTTCTAATCCTATCCTTGACAACCTTCTAATAACCACTCAACACTGCTTTACCAAAGTTGAAAATTGGCTAACTAACCATCAACTCATCTTAAACCCAAAAAAAACCCAACTTCTTCTTTTCCACCCAACCAACCCAACACCTTTCACACACTTTACCATTCAATCTAACAATGGTACCATTATTTCTCCTACTACCAACGCTAAACTTTTAGGAGTAATCATCGACAATAAACTACGGTTTGACACCCACATCAACCAAACTATTAAAATGGTTAACAAAAAACTAGGTTCTTTATACAGGTTAAAAACCTTCCTAACTCCAGCCGCTAGGTTAGCCACTGCCCGTTCGCACCTCCTATCCACCCTACTATACGCCTCCCCAATCCTTACGAACCTCAACAAGTCTGACCTCAATCGTCTTTCCACTTCTTATAATCACATTGCTAGATTCATCACTGCCCTACCCTATAGAACACATCATTGCATCAGCCTGAAAAAACTTGACTGGCCAGAACTCCCTAATCTTCTACTGGAATACCAACTCAAAGAAGCCTTTAAAATCCTGATATATCCAGATAACACCCCTGCACTAAAGAACATCCTAACCCCTTACTCCAACCTAAGCTCTCTACGCTCATCTAACAAACTCTTAATACAAACTTGCAAGTCCCATAACCTAGGCGGCGATTCACTGTACTCCAATATTATTGGCAAGGTATGGAATTCTCTTCCCCATAAGCTTACGTCCTTACAATCACTAGCACTATTCAAAAAAGAACTAAAAATCCACCATAAATCACATTGGCTCTGTCCATGTACAAACCCTGACTAACTTTCACATGAGCAATTCCTACAAGTAGGCAATTTCTGTATTAGTCAACTAAGTGTGAATTAACCTGAATGTAATGTAATGTTATCATTTGTACCTTCTATTGTGATAATCTTCTCACTCTGAATACAATGCTATATGTCTTTTTGTACCTTGATCAACCCTGTTGGAGCTTTTCTCCCCGGGACTCCGCTGAAAATGGACATGTATCCAGTCAGACTATCCCGGTCAACAAATGTAAAATAAATAAAATAAATAAATAAATGATGACCATCCCTCCTGGCATGGCTAAGGATCAGTTCCCTGTGCTTTCTCCTATTAACCTGGAGAACTTGGGCATTCTGAGGCAGTGTAGCAACTGCCTCATGTACACAGACAACCCTTTCCTCTTACCTCTCAACACTCAGACTTGTGAGAGATGCACTTGTATCTCCAAACTGGAAGCCACGCACTCTCCAGCCAAGACCGGAACAGTTGGTCAAGAGGAGAAGGTCAACACCTGCACCACACCACAAAGAACACATAGCCCTCCAGAACACCCACCATCACAGCCCTCACATAAAAACACAAACCACACACCCATCTTTGTGGAGGCTCTCAATAGAAATCTACTCAAACAGCAGAGACCTCCAAGGCAGAAATGCACTCGACCACCACAACACAACACAAACCACAAGACACATAGCTCACCTACACAGTGTGCCCCTCAACCTAAGCCCCTAAGGCAAAATGGCTTGTCCAATACAATAATCATAGGTGACTCGATAGTGAGGCACACTGATGTCCCACTCACTAGGATGAATAAGGAGAAGGTAACACGTCAGCTGTCTATCAGGTGCCAGAATCCGACACAACACACGCACTCAGGTAACTCCACAACCAGTACAGGTAGGACTCTGTCATTGTTCATATGGGTGTGAATGACCTAAGACACACCTTCCTGGACTACAAGAAGTGACATGGTGGAGCTCTAGGATTATGCGGCCCAGGCAGGTATGACCCTAGACCTGAGCAGCATCGTACCATCGCCCAGAAAGTTACCGCAGTACAAACAGAAAATGACTGACTTCAACAACTGGCTAAGTTTCTGGTGTCATTCTAAGGGGATCCAGTATCTGTCTGCTTGGGATGACATGACTGACAGACCTCGATGCTTTGCCAGATATGGCCTGCATGTGTTACCCCTGGGTTTCCAGGTACTGACTAAGGCTCTTGCCACCGCTATAGTGCCTTTCTTAGGCAGTGCTCCAAAGACCAAATTATCACTGTAACAGCTTTAAATAAATCCAATCTGAAGGTCATGCTGCTCAACGCTAGAAGTCTAAATCTCAACATGCACTCACTTGAAGAACTCCTCAAATGGAGAACATCAACATTTGTGCTGTAATGGAGACCTGTTTTAAAGCGGCAGAAAGCACCCCTGCGCTACCAGGCTATAACTCATTCCACAAAATGACTCAGTCAGTAAATCCAATAGATTTATTTTCTCAACAGACTTCTCTTCTCCAGCGCCTCGGCATAAGCCTTTAACAGAGTATAACAAGAACTATTTATCATTCCTTTTTATAATAAAAACAGTTCCAATTAAATAATTAATTAATTAAATTAATAGTGGTGACATCAGTCCATCATAAATTTGAGGGTGTTAATAACTTTATTCATGGGACTAGCTGTCATCCACCACACCTGATATCAGCACTTCCCTATAATGAATTATTGCGTCTTTCAAGATTGACCAGTGACAGGCAACAAAAAGAATTAGAAATTGAACAAATTTGTAGTAAATTTATTAAAAGAGGCTATGGTACAGAAGATGTAGAACAAGCTAAGAAAAATTTGATTTTAAAAAATCAAAGTAATAAGCAAGTAAAGTATCATGGTAGATCAGATAAAAATATACATAATAAACAAGTGGAAAAGATATTTTTTGTGACCACTTATGGAGTGTATACAGAGGAATTAGTTAAAATAATTATGTTCTATTGGAAATATTTGACACATAATCCTTCTTTAGGAGAACTGATACTTCAAAGACCTATGGTGTCATATAAGCGTGGAAAAAGTATTAAGGATATGTTAGTACATGCTTATTTCATTTTTCCTACTGTAAAACTAACCAAATGTGTATCTGAATGTGGTTTTAAAGCATGTGGACACTGCGGTATATGTAATCAAAACAGTGAATTTTTTTGATCAAATAAATGGAAAGACATTTAGTGTGAATGACAGTTACAGTTGTAATGCAGAAGGTATTGTTTATGTGCTTAAATGTGAGTGTAATTTATTTTATATAGGTAAATCTAAAAGAAGTTTTCGTGTTAGATTTTTAGAACATCTAAGAAATATTAAAAATGAAAAGGTGGAAAGCCCATTAGGCTTACACTTTAAAAAGTATCATAATAGTGATGGAAATAAATTAGTAGGTACAATTTTAGAAAAAGTGTATTGTGAAAAAGGCACATGTATTAAGAATAAATTACAATGCAAAGAAGCATTGTTTATTTTAAAGTTTGATACTTTATACCCTAAGGGGTTAAATAGAGAACTTGATTGGAAATGGTTGCTTTAAATAATTGCTTTTTTAATTGTTTAATTGGAACTGTTTTTATTATAAAAAGGAATGAGAAATAGTTCTTGTTATACTCTGTTAAAGGCGTATGCCGAGGCGCTGGAGAAGAGAAGTCTGTTAAGAAAATAAATCTATTGGATTTACTGCCTGAGTCATTTTCTGGATTATTTTTTCATTGTGTGGTGTTATATATAACTCATTCCACACCTTTCGGCCCCAGAACATGGACCGAAACTCCAAAGGCAGTGGTGTCACCATATTCATAAAAGATCTGCACACCTCCAGACTAGTAGCCAAGCATAATGCATCTGAGATACTTCAGGTACAACTAACATTGGGTAAGACGGCAATTCAGGTCGTAGCCTGCTATAGGTCTTCAACCATGTCGTAAGATTCTAACTCCACATTCCTAAGCACCCTGGAAACTATTAAGATCCAGCCCAACACACACATACTAGGTGACTTCAACTACCCCTTCCATCAACTGGGAAAACTACTTATTCACCAGTGCACTGGCACAACGCTTCCTGGAATTCATCAATTCCAGTGCACTGGACCAGCTCATTCTTTCCCCCACTAGAGAAAGCAACATCCTTGACCTGGTTATTACTAACATGTGCAACCGTTACTCTACACCAATAGTCAATTCCTCCCTAGTTAGATCTGACCACAAACTAATGACCATGAAAATCCACATCTCACCCCCCCCCCCCCCCCATCATGAAAAACTTCTCCAAAGCTAACTTTGGACTCCTGAAAACAGAGGTGGTTAACTTCACGGCACCAATCCCAATGGAAAATGGATGCATGACTGCCAAATCATACACCAATGCACTGTACGAACATGTACATAAATGCGTGGAACTAGCCATACCCAACAGAACCAAGACACTCTCCTCCAAAAAAGGAAGCCAATCTGGTGGTCTCCTGCCATTAATAAACTCTACAACAGAAGGAAGAAACTGTTGCAGAAAAAGGCGAAGTCCCAAGACTGGAAAAATTCCCTTATTGGCCTAAACAAAAAGTTGAGATCTCTCATCAAAACCTCCAAGCCAGCTATGAAGATAGAATTGTGGCAGACACTAAAAACAATCACAAAGCCTTCTATAGTTATATCAAGAACCTCCATGGGAATACCAAGATTTGCTTTGAGTTACTGCACAATGGTATGTCCTACACTGAGACAACAGATATTGCCAACATACTGGCCAACAGATTCAGTGCCAACTTTACCCCCCCCCAAAGGACCAATATCAATACCGGAAAAATGCCAGGCACCCGGCATTACTGCAGCACGGGTTGAAGCTGCACTGTCCAAGGCCAAGAATACAGCTTCCATGAGACCCGACAATATCCCTGGCTGTGTTCTACATGAATTGCAATGTGAACTGGCACCACTTCTGTGTGCCCTGTTCACTCACAGACTCACTTCAGGCTTCGTCCCTACCAAATGGCGCACTGCTACAGTCATCCCTCTCCATAAAGGAGGAGGAATGACTACAGACCCTGGAAATTATCGCCCCGTTAGCCTGATGAGTCTGATATGTAAGGCTATGGAGCACATCATCATGGACCTAATTAACAAGGATACAGGGAATCTCCAACTCTAGATCCCACACAATCTGGTTTTGTGAAAGGTAGATCATGCCTGCTAAAACTAGTTGACTTCTTTGAGTCAGTCACCAGAGCTGTGGATGAGGGCAAGGCAGTTCATACAGCCTATCTTGAACTGGCCAAGGCCTTTGATACCATTCCTCACTTGGGAATTATTGATAAACTCACCAAAGTGGGCATCGACCCCAATATCGTTAGGTGGGTTGCAAACTAGCTCAAAGATTGAACCCACAGTGTGAAAGTACTGGACTCCAAGTCAGACTGCCAGCCAGTCACGAGTGGAGTCCCACAGGGATCAGTCCTGGGTCCTCTCCTGTTTGGCATCTACTTCTCAGAAGTCCATGCCAACAAGGAGGGATTCTGGCTGACCAAGTTCACAGACAACTGCAAGCTGGGAACCATCATTAACTCCCCAAGTGATGCAGACATCCTACAGAAAGGCCTCACTGAGACCAATGACTGGCGTCGAAACAATGGCCTTAAGCTTAATGCCAAAAAATGTGTCATCATCCCCTTTGGGAAAAATTCAGTTCCCACTAATTACCACATCGATGGGAGCCCACTGAAGGTGTTATAAGAGATCTGGGGACACAGGTTTGACAGCAACCTCTCCTTTGACCACCACATTGCCACTGTGGTAAGAAAGTCCTTCTATGTGGCACATCTCATTACCAAGGGCTTTGCATCCAGGAAGAAAGAGGTCATCATCTCTCTCTACCCTTCCCTCATTAGACCAATCAGAGTATAATTCCGCATTTGGCATGTACCTCACTAGACACCTGCAACAGCTGGAGAGGCCACAAAAGTGCCTGATGAAGACAATCCTAGGCCTTGAATAGATGTCCTACACTGACAGACTCAAAAAGCTCCAGCTATTCCCTGTCTCATATCATCTACTAACAGGTGATCTCTGCTTGACTTACAAAGCCATGCCTGACCCAGCTCTGTTAGAAATGCTAAATCTAAGGAAATCCCAATCCCTCCGCACTACACTCTCCAGGGACCTCAACCTCATTACCACAATCAGAACATGCTGGAGGGACAGATTCATAACACAGAGACTGCCCATGCTCTGGAATAGACTTCCCATACATGTCAAGCAGAGCGCCTCACTGGCTGTCTTCGAGAGAAATCTTGATGAGTGGATGGGAAATAGAAAGTTCACCCCAGGGATCACTCCAGTGACTACTCAACAGAAGCACTAGGAACTAAGGTCGGGTGGCACGATGTCAGGGTAATCCTATGGATAGGCTTGTAAAGGCTCCAAGGCCATTAGCCTAGTACACTCCTATGAAAGTACAGTTGTGTACACTTACCATAAATGTAGATGTTCGAGTGCATTCACTGTTGCAGTCCTAAAAAATGGATTATCCAGCTCCCGGTAGCCCTCAGTCGGCCAGAATACCAAAGGTAAGTAAAAATGACATTGGTTGCCATCGGTTGTAAAGGACATCAGGGCGTCCGATACAAAAGGAGGCAGCCGTCACTTTCTCAGTCTTTCTTGCCATAACAGTCAGAAGCCCCCAGAAAAAAGGCTAAGCCAAATGCCAATTTGACAAATAATATTCAATTTAGCCTGTACTTCAGGAAGAAAGAATAAGAGAGGACCAGAAGGGGGGAAGGAAGGAGGGGAAACCAGGACCGCAACAGTGAATACACTCGAACATCTACATTTATGGTAAGTGTACACAACTGTACTATGTGTATACTGCAACAGTGAGTACACTCAAACATCTACATTTATGGTAAGTGTACACAACTGTACTATGTGTATACTGCAACAGTGAATACACTCGAACATCTACATTTATGGTAAGTGTACACAACTGTACTATGTGTATACCGCAACAGTGAATACACTCGAACATCTACATTTATGGTAAGTGTACACAACTGTACTATGTGTATACCGCAACAGTGAATACACTCGAACATCTACATTTATGGTAAGTGTACACAACTGTACTATGTGTATACTGCAACAGTGAATACACTCAAACATCTACATTTATGGTAAGTGTACACAACTGTACTATGTGTATACTGCAACAGTGAATACACTCAAACATCTACATTTATGGTAAGTGTACACAACTGTACTATGTGTATACCACAACAGTGAATATACTCAAACATCTACATTTATGGTAAGTGTACACAACTGTACTATGTGTATACTGCAACAGTGAATATACTCAAACATCTACATTTATGGTAAGTGTACACAACTGAACTATGTGTATACTGCAACAGTGAGTACACTCAAACATCTACATTTATGGTAAGTGTACACAACTGTACTATGTGTATACTGCAACAGTGAGTACACTCAAACATCTACATTTATGGTAAGTGTACACAACTGCAGTATGTTCATCATGTTTCACTGTTGCAGTCCTAACAAATGGGTTGATTACCAAAGTCCAGTGAAAACGGAGGAGAAACCAACAGAATCAAGGGTTGTAAATAATGCCCTGCAACACAGCAGTGGCAAACCCTGCCCTGAAAAAGAGGCAGATTATAATGTTTTGTGAAAGTGTGCACAGAAGACCAAGTTGTAGCCTCCAAAATATCTTTCATAGGAACACCCCTTAAAAAGGCTGCAGACGTGGAAGCTGCTCTAGTTGAGTGGGTCCAAACCCCTTGAGGAGGAACCTTGCCATGGAAAGAATAACAAAAGTTGATGCGATGTGCAATCCACTTGGAAATGGTTTACTTAGAAATAGCCTTGCCCTGCACTCCAGGGGCAAAACTGACCAATAACTGAGCTGATTTCCGAAGGTCTTTAGTCCTGTCCAGGTAAAACCTGAGCTGTCTGTGCACATCAAGAGAATGCAGGATCCTTTCACCTCTATTTCAAGGATTAGGAAAGAAGGTAGGAAGGTGAATGGACTGATTAAGAGTCAAGCTAGAAACCACCTTAGGCATAAAGCTGGGGTTGGTTCTGAAAGAGAGCCTGTCTGGATGGAAAATGAAGGCTCCACAGCCATCAAAGCCTGCAGCTCCGAAACCCTACTTGCTGAAGTTATAGCCAAGAGGAAAGCAGTCTTCCAAGAGAGAAACTTCAATTCTGCAGAAGCAGCTGGCTCTAAAGGAGGAAGAGTGAGTTTCTCTAGAACAAAATTAAGATCAAATGCTGGAGTAGGTGCCCTTCTGGGTGGTTTTAAGTTACAAGCACCTCTGAGAAACATTTTCATCAAGGGATGAGAGAAAATGGGTTGTTCAAGAGAACAATGAGCAGAAATGGATGAAGCATGGAGCGTGATAGAAGAAAAGGAAAGACCACCTTGAAGCAATTCAGCCAGGTATTCCAAGATTAGAGGAAGGGTAGGCTGAGAAGAAGAATCCCCTCTAGCCTGCATCCAATGAGAAAACCTTTCCCATTTGCCACTGTAGGAATTCCTAGTGCTGGGCCTCCTGGCCTCCCTCAGAACATCAACCAAATGCTGGGAAAGGAAAGAAGATAAGGAAGGAGTCATACAATGAGCCATGCTGCCAAGTGAAGGGACTGAAATGAGGATGCAGAATAATTCCCCCTTCCTGAACCAGAAGATCTGGCATCAGAGGAAGATGCCAAGGAGAGAATAGGGACAGACTGAGAAGCAGCGGATACCAATGCTGTCTGGGCTAGTCCGGAGCTATGAGAATAGTCCTTGGTTCTTCGTCCCTGATTTTCAACAACACTCTGGGTAAAAGAGGAAGAGGAGGGAAGGCGTAAATTGATAGCAGCGTCCAAGGGAAGGACAGAGCATCTATTCTCCAAGCCCTGCTGTGATGCTGTCTGGTGCAAAAGAGAGGCAGAAGGTGATTGACCGGGGAGGAGAAAAGAACCACTGAGGTGTGCCCCAACATTGAATGATGCTGTAGAAAGCCGTCCTGTTCAGCTGCCACTCATGAGGATCCAGGGTTCGCCTACTCAACTGGTCTGCCAAAACACTGAGCCTTCCTGGAAGGAACTGAGCAAGGAGATGCAGCTCCAGGGATGCTGCAATGGACCAAAGATTCCTGCTTTGTCTGCACAGGGGGTAAGAGTGAGTCCCTCCCTGCTTGTTGGATGTACCACATGACTGTGGTATTGTCTGTTCTGACAAGTAAGGTCCCTGGAGAAAGAAGGTGCTTGAAGGCTAGTAAGGCTTGCTGAACTGCCATCAACTCTTTTAGATTTATGTGCAGGTGCATCTGCTGGGCGTTCCACTGTCCCTGTATGCATCTGCCATCCAGGTGTGCTCCCCAGGCATAGTCTGATATGTCTATAGTCAGAACTTGAGTGGCAGAAGATGTCCAAAAGGGCATGCCCTTGTTTTGTAGACAGGCTGTTGCCCACCATAGAAACTCTGTCTCAGAGATGGAAGTAGAGGGATCATCATATCCAAGTCATGTGTGTGTTGAAACCAAATGTTCTTGAGGTACCATTGCAATTTCCTCATATGCAGTCTTGCATATGGAATCATGAGAATACAAGATGCCATGAATCCTAGGGCTTGCAGGTATTTCCTTGCAGGGAGCTGGGGCAGGCTTGCCAAGTCCTTGAAGTAAACTGAAAGAGTTGCCTGCTTCTCCTGGGTGAGATGCATCATCTGGGCGGCAGTATTCAGACTCGCTCCCAGGAATGTCATCTCCTTGGATGGTATCATTTTCAATTTTTCCACATTGAGAGTGTAACCAAGGGAAGAGAGAGGAGTCTTTACGAATTCCAGATCCTATAATAGCTGTTCCTGAGAACTTGCTTGAAGCAGACAGTCGTCCAAGTATGGGTAAATCTGAATTTTCTTTTGCCTGCAAAAAGCAATGACTGGGGCCAGGCACTTTGTGAAGACTCAAGGAGCAGTAGATAAGCCAAAGGGTAGCGCAGGGAATTGGTAATGTTGCTTGCCCACTCTGAAACGAAGATATGGCCTGCAACTTTCCCTGATAGGAATGTGCAAACAAGCCTCTTTGAGATCCAAGGTTACCAGCCAGGAATCCATTTCTAGAAGTGGTAACAACTGATGTAGAGTGAGCATTTTGAACTTTAGAATTACAAGAAAAGAGTTCAGAATGGAAAGATCCAGGATAGGACGCCAGGTGCCTTCTTTTTTATGGAACTAGGAAAAGTCTGGAATCAAAGCCCTGGCCTACCTGCTGAGCTGGGACTGAGTCTATTGCTCCCAGATGAGACAGAGACAAAATTTGTTTTTCTACTTCTGCCCTTTGGTTTGGAGGAATGTCCGGGAATCCCTTGGGACCTGGAAAGGTGCGGAAAGAAAACTTGTGCCCTAGGGACACCGTTCTGAGCACACATTTGTCGTCTGTGATAGTGGCCCAGAAATCTACAAAAGGGCCAACCTTCCCCCTTAAAGGACTCTCCCAGCAAGCAAGAACAGGCAGAAGTTGTAAAAAGTCATTGAGAGTGTTTTGATTGAGATTGCAGGCTTGGAGCTTCCCCCCTTTAGAAGTGGAAGCCTGTCAACGCTTAGACCTTTGAGAGGCCCTGCCCCCCTAGAAGATTTGCAACCTCTAGTCCTGGAACGGTTCTGTCTGCTGGTATCAGGAAAGGTCCAACTCTTGGAAGGGTAATTCCTGCTAAAGCAAGGGGGTTGAACTTGCAGAAAATCCTTAACAGTTTGCATGGACTTGTCCTTATCCTCCATCTTCTTCAGTACCTCCTCTGCTTTGCTGCCAAAAAGACTGTCTTTATGCAAAGGTGCATCCAAAAGCTTAGCCTTGACAAGTTCTGGAAGACCCTGTTCTCTGAGCCAAGTGTGCCTTCTAATAACAGATCCATTGGCCGTAGCCCTGCTGGAGGCCTCAAGGATGTCAAAACCACAATGCAAAAAAGCTTATTGACCAGACTGGCTGAATTCAGTAAATCCTGCATGTCTTTACTGTCTGCCAAGAGAGGTACACTTGCTATCCTAGGCTTAATAGCCTTCAAGGTGTTTTATTGGTACTTCAGCATATGAAAAAGACAACTGGTAGCCCTAATAGCTAGGGTGGCAGAGGTATAAACCTTCTTGCCTCACCTATCTAGGTTCCTAGACTCCCTGTCAGAGGGAACAGGATTCCTGGTAACAGTGGCCTTAACTCCTTTAGGGATCTGAGAAATAACCTCTGGATCTGCCAACGGATTCCTGAAAAGAAACAGATGAGAATCAGGGACTCTGTAGTACCTGTCAGGTTTCCTGGGAGCAGGAAGAACTGAATTAGGAGACAAGGAATTTTCCAGAAAAACATCAACAACTTCCAACACAGGGGGAATAGTAAGAGGCCTATGCTGAGGTAAATCCAGAAACTCCCTAATCCATTTCTTGGATTGGGGATAATCCTGATTTTCCCATTTAAAATGTTCTCTGAGGCTATTTAAAATATCACCAAAAGAGAAATCCTCTGGAGCAGAGGCTGAAGGGATGGACTTCTCTGCATCTGAATCCTCAAAAGGAGAAAAAGCCTGAGAAAATTCCTCTTCATCAGCAGAAATGCTGGAAGAATCAGAACCTGAGCAGGACAAAGCCTCAGGAGAAACATCCCTACTCCTTTCAGAAGGAGGAGGCTGAGAACCCCTAAGAGTCAACAAATCATTAGCCATTTTAACCAGTTAGGATTGAGGGGAACGAAAAGAAGCTGGAGCCGGCCTTTTCATAGGCTTACGAATGGAAGATTTACCTACAAGCCTGAAGGACTCGGGAGGCCTAGCAACCACCGAAGTTGTAGCAGAGGTTGAAGGAAGAAGTTTGTTGTCAGAACGCAAAACAGAGGCCTCGGACATTGGAGTCAGCTTAGCAGCTCAGGCTCCAGCAGAAGAGGGGACCGGCGACAGGTCGGAAGGCAAAACGGAGGCTGAAGGCCTACGGGATTCGGACTCAATCAAGGCCTGTGGTTGTACATCAGAGGACTGCAGGGACTGCAAAGGCATCTCACTGGCTACCGCCTGACTGACTAACTTAACCTCATCAGAGGACTTTGCTTTCCGAGGCCTGTGGCGGTCCTTATCCTTACGTTTCTTCGGAACTTCCGAAGCCTGAAGACCGGCGGACACCATACCAATGAACTTAGGCCAAACTCCAAAATACCTAGCCAAAATCTTAGCCCGACGACGGCTAGTACGCGGATTAAAGGAGGCACAGAGATCACACTTGGGAATGTTGTGGTCAAGGCCTAAACAAATAATGCAGTAGGAATGAAAATCTCTATGGGGAATCTGCTTTCCACAAGTAAGGCAATTATTAACTTTTTCTGACATTCGTTAAGGCAAGAAAAGAGGATCCTCAATGGGGTACTTAGCTGTATTAAACTTCAACTCTTGTAGTTGGAAACCAACAAAGGTAAACTGCCGACCAGCGCTTGTGCATGAAAAGCTTCTGCTTCGGGCTTCGCGGCAAGCAAGACTGAGGAAGTGACGTCGGCTGCCTCCTTTTGTATTCGATGCCCTGACATCCTTTACAACCAACAGCATTTTTACTTATCTTTGGTATTCTGGCTGACCGAGGGCTACCGGGACCCGGATAACCCATTTGTTAGGACTACAACAGTGAAACAAGATGAACATCCTATAAGTACATAGTTTCCATTTTCAGATGCTACAGTGATGGAAAATGCGACTAATATGCCAGCACCTTACACAAAGTAGGCTCTGTGAGACATACAGAATGCCTAAAGTAAAATTAATAGAACTGACTCCTAGCTGAAGCTGCTACTAAAAACACTAAAACCACATGCAGTTAAGACCACAGTGCCCAGTGAGACCTCTCAGTTTTCCAGACTGCATACGAACTATTCCTTTCTGCAGACTCGTGCTTGGTGAGGACCATGTGACACAGCAGAGTAAAAGATGTGCAGCAACAGGAGGTGATGAAACTCTTCTGGAAGGTATCGACATGAGCATCCCATTGCTGTAACAATCACTAAAACAGCTGTAATCAAGGTTAGCAACTGTTAATGTTACCCAAATCTAGTGCCTTGGGCAGCATCACCTATGTGCCCTAGCTCCAAGCCTTTAAATAAATTAATTAATAAAGAAATTGCTTACTGAGCAGCCTGCAAATTGTCTAACAAAAGTCTTTTTCCCCTAACTTTACTAAACTATCTTTAAAAAAATAAATTTTACAGTTTACAAGCTGTCTAATGAGTTATGGATAATAACTTATAAGACGGTTCTTAAACTGTCCATCATCATTTATTTTTTTAAATATAGTTTTACACGCTACCTTTAAACAACAGAAGTTTGGCAGACAGAATTTAAAAGTTGACAACTGAATGCAAATGTGATTTATAGTTCGTAAGCCGTCAAACCTTAAGTTGCAAGTCCTGCTACAATTTGGTGCCTAGAGTTGGTACCTCACTGCTACAATTTGGTGCCTAGAGTTGGTACCTCATTGCTACAATTTGGTGCCTAGAGTTGGTACCTCATTGCTACAATTTGGTGCCTAGAGTTGGTACCTCATTGCTACAATTTGGTGTCAAGAGTTGGTACCTCACTGCTACAATTTGGTGCCTAGAGTTGGTACCTCACTGCTACAATTTGGTGCCTAGAGTTGGTACCTCATTGCTACAATTTGGTGCCTAGAGTTGGTACCTCACTGCTACAATTTGGTGCCTAGAGTTGGTACCGCATTGCTACAATTTGGTGCCTAGAGTTGGTACCTCACTGCTACAATTTGGTGCCTAGAGTTGGTACCTCACTGCTACAATTTGGTGCCTAGATTTGGTACCTCACTGCTACAATTTGGTGCCTAGAGTTGGTACCGCATTGCTACAATTTGGTGCCTAGAGTTGGTACCTCACTGCTACAATTTGGTGCCTAGAGTTGGTACCTCACTGCTACAATTTGGTGCCTAGAGTTGGTACCTCACTGCTACAATTTGGTGCCTAGAGTTGGTACCTCACTGCTACAATTTGGTGCCTAGAGTTGGTACCTCACTGCTACAATTTGGTGCCTAGAGTTGGTACCGCATTGCTACAATTTGGTGCCTAGAGTTGGTACCTCACTGCTACAATTTGGTGCCTAGAGTTGGTACCTCACTTCTACAATTTGGTGCCTAGAGTTGGTACCTCACTGCTACAATTTGGTGCCTAGAGTTGGTACCTCACTGCTACAATTTGGTGCCTAGAGTTGGTACCTCATTGCTACAATTTGGTGCCTAGAGTTGGTACCTCATTGCTACAATTTGGTGCCTAGAGTTGGTACCTCATTGCTACAATTTGGTGTCAAGAGTTGGTACCTCACTGCTACAATTTGGTGCCTAGAGTTGGTACCTCACTGCTACAATTTGGTGCCTAGAGTTGGTACCTCATTGCTACAATTTGGTGCCTAGAGTTGGTACCTCACTGCTACAATTTGGTGCCAAGAATTGGTACCTCATTGCTACAATTTGGTGCCTAGAGTTGGTACCTCATTGCTACAATTTGGTGCCTAGAGTTGGTACCGCATTGCTACAATTTGGTGCCTAGAGTTGGTACCTCATTTGTTTCACCATGCATATAGCAATGACCACCAGTATCACTGTTTTCAGCACAAGGGAGAAAACCACAAATAAATATTTCTATCTGTAACAGCTGCTGCAGTTAGTCCCTTTCTCCTGTTGGCCTTTACCACTAGAAAAATGGCAGAGGAAGAAGTCTTCTGAGACTGGGGCTTACAAGGGGACATATATAGAGAGAAAGGGCCAAAAGAAGCAAAATCTTCTACATACAACATTGAAAATACCAAGATTATCAATTTTGCAGACAGGGTCATAATGCTAGTATAAGCTGAAGTAAATATAATAATTAAAAAATGTCATTTTAGGACTACATCACAAGTGACATAAATTCTGACTGTTAAGAGAGACAGATGTTACTTTATGTATTAAAAAATCTGACAAATTTCCAGGGAAACTGCTTTCAGGGGGACTCACCGATCCTAGGATCCAAAGGCACTTTGCCAAGAAGAGGTACATTTAAGTCTTTGCACATCTTTTCTGCACCACCAGATGTTGGAGGGAAGATTTGAGATTTATTCTATAAGAAATGAAGACAAATGGTAAAAAAATGAATGTCCAGAAAAGAATACTAAAGTGTACCACATGACTCAGCGCCTTGGTAAAATAATTTGTTACATAAGTCACAGTTCACTGACAAGTACATAATGGTGAATGCTGTCCCTTTCCTGATAACTACGCGAATGCACCGTGTGAACACGGGCGATTTGCATTTTCATACAACTTCTCTACTTTCCTTCTTCCATTTTTTTTTTCTTAACTTGAGACCGTTAAGCAAAGGCCTTCACTACCACAATGAGGAACACTTGCTTTACATATCACATATGTGACTACTAACCACACATACGTAAGGAATCCATGATATTATCTTAGTTGACTCATGTAATAGAGTCTGAATCTGTGAATAGGTGTCACATTGTTAAGAATATCTATACACAAGTCTGGCTCAGGAGTAAATGTTATAAAACAAGTGAGCACTGTGCCAACATTACAGCCGCTGTGCTGAACAACTGTTTAACAGTCGCTGCACTTGATGCTCCATTTATGGCATACCATGGAAAACTAACAGGTATTACTAGTCATAAAATCTAAGTGATATTACCTCAATATAAAACCAAGGCTTGGTTATCCTACAGTTCAGTGAGCACATTTTCTAATATAAAACAGGCGAGTATCTTTGGCAAGAGTACAACAGCATTTCACATAGTATGATGCAGTTCATGATCAAGCTATAATACTTTTTAGTGATTCACTGGCACTTTGGCCTTTGAAATGACATATTCTATTGAACAAGAAACAAACAAGGAATTTAATTACTTTACTTAACAACACCAGAAAAGATCTCTCCTCCCCCTGTACCTACCACTAACGTGTAGAACAAACTACTCTTTTGATACTCTGAGCAGTTCTAGGAACAATGCTTTACTAAAAGCCCAGTAATGACTGAGGTGGTGTGAACTCACCTGGCGTATAAAAATTACAAGGTGGTGAGTTTTACAGACTGACAGCCTCACTACTTACACCATCAGCCACTACATATAAAGGCAGAAAAAGACCAGGAACATCAGGTTACACAATAATGGACCTTAAACCTCTGCTTAACCAATTATAAAATACATTTTGATAACAGACTGATGATGTTATATACACAAACACACACACACACACACATATATATATATATATATATATATATATATATATATATATATATATATGTATAGACATATATGGGTCCCCTTCTAATGGTCGACATTTCAAAATGTCGACATTCATATGGCTGAGACCATATGATCGACATTTGAAATGTCGCCCATAGGGAACCAGCATCACGCTACAATGCGGAATGGAAAGATTTCCACTTCCGCACTGTAGTGCGATCACGGAGTTGGTATATTAAAGTTACGGGGTGTGGTGTGGAAAGGGGTGGAGGGGGGTGTTTTGTGTTTTACTTGAATGGTCGAGATTTCAAATGTTGATCATATTGTCTCGACCATATCAAGTAGTCCCCATACATACATATATATATATATATATATATATACATATTTTTTTTTTTTTTAAATAACCCCCAAGGCAGCTGGCCATTGGCTACTCCAGGGAGCCTCTCCTTGGTCATCAGGTCTGCAGAACCCAAAAAGTGTAGCCTGAAACATTTTGCAATGTTCAGGGCCAGTGAGGAGGTCAAGGACCCCCCAGGGTAGTAGTGCATTGCTGCAAAGGAGGGGTTTTTGTACGCCTGAGATTGTCCACCTTTTATGTGCACTGATAACATCTAGGGGCAGACATGTAATGGGAATGATGATGGATTGCCCCCCCCCCCACACACTCAGCAATTCAGCTAATGCCTGCCTCCCAAAAGAGAATGCATCCCTTTGCATTCTCGGCCTCCAGTGGGATCAACCACAAGGTGCTTCTGAGTGTACACCCAACAGGCACGCCCATCTTCCTTTTACCTTTACCTCAGATGCCTCACCACCAATCAAACACAGCTTACCTGGGCCTTAGGGTTTTATGCTTCTATGACATAGCATTGATTAGGCTGGCATTAGTAATAACAAGTTTAAGACAATATATGAAATCATAGAAATTTCTAATGCAATTCACAGCTAACACAGCAACATAACAACCATTCTAGTTTTTATCTTTTTAAGATGTGGAACTTAAAATTGCAACTAGTTTTTATCTTTTATTTTAGAGGAGTGGAAATTTAAAAAGTTGTGTTAAAGAATTAAAAAAAAAGGTTGATGCAGATCTGAAACATAGCAGCTCCCACATTCAAGACCTGATATGAAATAATATCTAAGAGAATGCACATAAGGCATGTTTTGGATACAAAACATTAAAAATGGCATAACAGAGAGAACACTATTCACCAAATAAAAGACTTAGTTCTTTTTAGCACTTCAGGCAACATATTTGGTGTACATTTCCCAGAATACTATATCCTAAATGAATTTAGTAAAGTATTTAGACTTTACTCAAGAGAAGATTTTTTAAGAGTACTTTTAGAGTGGAAAAACAATGTTTAGTTCTGTAGGGCTGTGATTTGCAGACAGGTTACCTACTATACAAAGGCCTTCTCAATTCACAGGTGGCACGTTGCCTGGTACTGCAGACAAATTAGTCCCTTATCTCCCAGGTGCACTGCCAGACACTGAAGACTTGCACAGCATGGTGATGGTGAGGGTGATTCACAGATATCTGTACGAGAGGGAAGTTCAGCTATGGCAGAACACAAAGTTTGTAAAAGAGCACAAAGTAATAGCAGTGCTTTCCCTATGCATTCCTTTGGGAATCTGTGCAGGGCGAAGCAGAGCAGCTTCACCCCACTGGACTTCTTATCCAAGTAAGAGACACCTGTAGTGTGTGTGTCTGTGAGTACAGGGACACAGTGTGAGTAGGTGCCATAACTGATCGTGCATGACTGCTTATTGTTTGCATGTGGGGGGCTGTGTGTGTTCGATGCCTGCAGAATAACAATGAAATGGGTGGATAGAGTGGGAAAACAGGGTACACTGGTACTGAATGTGTGTACGTCTGTGTGTGTGTTTTAGGATGCGAGTGTCTGAGATGGTGCGCATGTCAGTGTGTGTGGTCTCCATTTCGTGACAGCAAGGGCACGTTAGAGCTCTGACGCAGACTATAGTGGCTATGCTGCTCAACATCCCCTATCAGATAGCCACTGTGGTAGGTATAAGTTGTAGGGTGCGCACGCGCGTGTGTGTGCATGCTCCCATATGAGTGTACTTGTGTGTATGTTTCTCTGTGTGTCCTCTAATAATAACCTGCACTGCTTCCTTGGGCAGACTTGTAGAGTATCCATCTGAGCGATTTACAGTCAGGTTTGACTGCATGTGGTGCTGCCTTAAATGTGCATCACTATGACCTAAATTTAACGCAGTGCTGAGTGATTTACAGTCAGGTTTGACTGCATGTAGTGCTGCCTTAAATGTGCATCACTATGACCTACATTTAATGCAGTGCTGAGTGATTTACAGTCAGGTTTGACTGCATGTGGTGCTGCCTTAAATGTGCATCACTATGACCTACATTTAACGCAGTACTGAGTGATTTACAGTCAGGTTTGACTGCATGCGGTGCTGCCTTAAATGTGCATCACTACGACCTACATTTAACACAGTGCTGAGTGATTTACAGTCAGGTTTGACTGCATGCGGTGCTACCTTAAATGTGCATCACTATGAGCTACATTTAACGCAGTGCTGAGTGATTTACAATCAGGTTTGTCTGCATGTGGTGCTGCCTTAAATGTGCATCACTACAACCTACATTTAATGCAGTGCTGAGTGATTTACAGTCAGGTTTGACTGCATGCGGCGCTGCCTTAAATGTGCATCACTATGACCTACATTTAACTCAGTGCTGAGTGATTTACAGTCAGGTTTGACTGCATGTGGTGCTGCCTTAAATGTGCATCACTATGAGCTACATTTCAACGCAGTGCCGAGTGATTTACAGTCAGATTTGACTGCATGTGGTGCTGCCTTAAATGTGCATCACTACGACCTACAGTTAATGCAGTGCTGAGTGATTTACAGTCAGGTTTGACTGCATGTGGTGCTGCCTTAAATGTGCATCACTATGACCTACATTTAACGCAGTGCTGAGTGATTTACAGTCAGGTTTGACTGCATGCGGAGCTGCCTTAAATGTGCATCACTATGACCTACATTTACCACAGTGCTGAGTGATTTACAGTCAGGTTTGACTGCATGCGGTGCTGCCTTAAATGTGTATCACTATGACCTACATTTAACGGAGTGCTGAGTGATTTACAGTCAGGTTTGACTGCATGTGGTGCTGCCTTAAATGTGCATCACTATGAGCTACATTTAACTCAGTGCTGAGTGATTTACAGTCAGGTTTGACTGCATGTGGTGCTGCCTTAAATGTGCATCACTATGACCTACATTTCAACGCAGTGCCGAGTGATTTACAGTCAGATTTGACTGCATGTGGTGCTGCCTTAAATGTGCATCACTGCGACCTACATTTAATGCAGTGCTGAGTGATTTACAGTCAGGTTTGACTGCATGTGGTGCTGCCTTAAATGTGCATCACTATGACCTACATTTAACGCAGTGCTGAGTGATTTACAGTCAGGTTTGACTGCATGCGGAGCTGCCTTAAATGTGCATCACTATGACCTACATTTAATGCAGTGCTGAGTGATTTACAGTCAGGTTTCACTGCATGCGGAGCTGCCTTAAATGTGCATCACTATGACCTACATTTACCGCAGTGCTGAGTGATTTACAGTCAGGTTTGGCTGCATGTGGTGCTGCCTTAAATGTGCATCACTATGACCTACATTTAACGCAGTGCTGAGTGATTTACACTCAAGTCTGACTGCATGCGGTGCTGCCTTAAATGTGCATCACTATGACCTACATTTAACGCAGTGCTGAGTGATTTACAGTCAGGTTTGACTGCATGCGGAGCTGCCTTAAATGTGCATCACTATGACCTACATTTACCGCAGTGCTGAGTGATTTACAGTCAGGTTTGACTGCATGCGGTGCTGCCTTAAATGTGTATCACTATGACCTACATTTAACGCAGAGGAACAACTCAACTTGTGCGTGCAGCACCAGTTATGTTGCTGTGCCATTTCTATGAATTCCACACAGATCTACCAAGTGATTTGTACAAATATTGATATCTGACCTTCTGGGATGAGTAACTGAAATCTGCAATAGTTGAGTCATCATTTGTCAAATATGCATTCAATGACATTCTGCCTCCAGTTTTGAATGCAATCATTTTATGAACCTTACTGGAGAAAATATTCAATCTTTTTTGAAACAGTATTCCAAAGTAATTGTATTGTTTGCCATCAAAAAACTAAAAATTTATAAAATGAGCTTAACCATTTCAGAAACCTGATAAGCTAAACAACTGAAAACCCTACACAAAACAAACAATCCAGTGGTGTCTTTAAAAAACAACATTATAATTTCTCAACCCTGACTTGTCATAACTACACAAATACATATACTTCTCTAAGAAAATGGACTGCGATGCATTGATTATCTCATCTGCATTAAACAAGGTGGCCTTGAAGTCCTTCAACTCACAGCAAGAGGCAGCTTGCAAGATGTTACATCCCACTCAGATGCCTGTTGTAATTCTCAGAAAGTACAATTGTGTAAGTGCACTTACCATAAACAGAAGTTATGTACTCACCATAACTGCATCTGTGCTGTCTGTTTTCATCCTTACTTAACCGATGGGTCTCTGTTCCAACTATGGTAACTTCTAAAGACTTGGATCTGTAGCTTGAGCTCCTCCCCTTACCTACAATCCTCAGGCTATTAAGAATTACCTCACATCAAATCTGCCCTCCCTTCAGCATACACACTGTCTACAGCAGCTAAAAAGTGCAAAAAATTCAGTAAAAAGTTATAACAATGTCCCAGTCAAAACTGCACAAAAGATGGAGAAGAAAGAGGAAAGAGCTGGTGCTTATCAACAGTCAAGTGATGTCATCAACAGTCAAGTGATGTCATCAACAGTCAAGTGATGCAACACTTCTCAGGTCAAACTAGGAGACCAGGAATACATTTTTTTTAGCAGGAGGGGGGTTGGAGGGCGGGAGGTTGAGGAAGGATGAAAACAGATAACGCAGATGTATTGTCATGGTAAGAACATAACTTTTATATCTGATGATGTCTTTTACGTCCATTCCTCAACTGATGGGACAGAGTCCCCAGCAAGAGAAAACCCCTGGGTGGTCAACAAGGAAGGATATTCTAGAGTACATCAGAGCCAAGCACTGCCCTGTTTCTAGAAAGAATGTCCAATATATAGTGATCAATGAAGGTAGGAGTGTTAGACCATGTGGCAGCTTCACAGATGCCAGCTATAGAAGCTCTAAACCAGAAGGCAGAGGATGTGGCCATAGAACTAAGGGAATGAGCCTTAGGAGGTTTATGAAGTGTCAGTCCATTTTCCCTATAGGCAAAAGAAATGCAGTCAGTGAGACATGTGGCTAAAGTCACCTTTAAGACAGATTTACCCAGTTTCACTTCGGAAAAGGAAATAAAACAGCTGATCTCATTTTCTGAAATCTTTCCTTCTGTTGAGACAGAACCAAGATTGCCAATGCATATCTAAAAGGTGCAGCATGTATTCTCTTTTCCTGGAAAAATTTGGAAAGAAAACAGGCAGGTTGATGGACTAATTGATAGCTGTTTCTGAAGGCAACTTGGGTACAAAGGAAGGATTAATGTGAAAAGACACCTTGTCCTTGTGAAAAATTAGATATGGTGGCTTAGAAGAGAGGGCCTGGAGTTCTGATACTTGTCTGGCCAATGTGATCACGACTAGAAAAACAGCTTTCCAAGACAAAAATGTTAAATCCACCTTGCAGCTGGTTCAAATGCAGGTAGAATCAGGGCTTGAAGAAGTATATTTAAATCCCATGGTGGAGTAGGGTCCCTTAATTGGGGGGGGGGGGGGGGTCAGAGTAAAAAGGTACCTCTAAGCAAAGCTTTGCATAATTTAGAAGATGCCACAGGAATGATTATGTCCTACATGAAAATTAGAGATAGCTGCAAGGTGAATATTTCCTGTAGAACAGCAGCAGTGCTGATAAATATGGAAGTAAGAAAAATCTAGAATAGCTGGAATGGGTGCTGAAAAGGGGTCTAAATGTCTCTGGACAGCCCAATGCAAGAATTTTTTTTCCATTTACTCCTATAAAACTTTGTTCATACGTGTTTTCTAGGCTAACAATCACAAGGGCCTTTTTAAGCCGAGTCATGGATCCCAAATCTCTGACATGTTCTGATACCCTTGATATGTGTAAGCAGGGGGTTAGGAGATGAAACATTTACAAACAGGGGCTTGAGAGATGAACTATTTACAGGCTGCCTGTGTCCATTAGAGACACAGGTGCCAAACCAAGGATGAACGTCCTGTTTCTCATCCACTTCTCCAAGTTGCACTTGAATTGGGTTAGGGAGGAACTCTGCTTCACATGGATGGGGAGCCTGTTCCATAGATGGGGTAGTCTCTGGGATACATACCTGTCTCTCCAGCAGGTCCTATTTATATCACAGGCAAGGTTAGTCTTTAGAATGGATAATTCTGGTGCTGTTTGTTTTGTGGATATGCAGTAGGTCCATCAGAGTGAGGTCTAACAATGTCCTGTATGCCAGGCATAGATCTCCCCTCAAAAGCCTGTAGGAGACGGAATACAAGGATAGGGCCTTGAGGTGGTCTGCAAAGGACATTTTACATACACCCTATATTCTTTTAGTGAGGAACCTTGGTGGATGTTCCAATTGTTGGATATGCCTGAGGGGGCATTGTACCCAATGATAGGTCTGATGAATGCTGAATACAGTGAAACAATTACTTCCTTGGACTTAGATGCCATACCTTTGTTTATACATTGCGCAACATAGAATGATTTCCTCACCACTGTAGACACGTGATGGTCAAAGGCTAGATTGCTATCTTTGTGTGTCCCCAAGTCCCTGACTACAGGTTCAACTCTAATGGGTATGTTATTAATATGATAGTTACCATGGGTGGATGAACTCCCAAAGGATACTACTGTGCATTTCTTGGCATTTAGATTTAGTCATTGGCTCTGACACCAATTGTTTGTCGGTGTCAGACCCTCCTGGCGAACATTTGTGTCAGTGTGGGATTCAATAACAACTCCTAATTTACAATCATTTGCAAATTTAGTCAGCCAGAGACCACTGACATTGGCTTTGACGTCAGAGAAGTAAATGCCAAATAGGAGCGGCCCAAGGACTGAGCCCTGAGGGAATCCTGTTGTGACTGGCCTCTTTGTAGAGGTGGACACCCCAATTCTAACTTCCTGGGTCCTGTCTGTGAGCCAGTTGGTTATCCACCAGGTGACATACGAATTTGTACCTAACCTCTTGAATTTGTCGACAATGCCAGAGTGGGATATTGTGTCAAATGCCTTGGCCAGGTCAATGTAGGCAGTGTGAAGCATTTTTCCCTTATTCATTGCTTTATGTACCTTCTCAGAGAAGCCCACCAGGTAGAGTAGGCATGATATGCCCTTGACGAAGAGGTTTACTATATCTCTGATGATCATTTCCATGATGATTCTTTCCACGGCTTTACATATAAAACTAGGGAGACTTATGGGTCTGTAGTTTCCAGGATCTGTAGATGGCCCACCTTTGTGCAGAGGGACAACTGTTGCTGTTCTCCACTCATGAGACATAAAGCCTGTTTGGAGGCTACACTTAAATAGTAATTCCAGATGCTCAGATAGGTCATGTTTCATGCTATTTAGAAGGCATCCTGAGATACTGTCTTGTCCCAATGATGCAGTGTTCATGGTCTTAGAGACAGCATTAAAGGACCTGTTCCCATTTCCTGAGGGAAGGCTGAGGGTGAGAGAAGGGTAAAGGTGGAGCTGAATTTATCAGCCAGGAGGTTTGCTATATCTTCTGCCTCATTATAGGTGGCTCCATTTACAATGAGCTCAGCACATAACTGTGTATTGCCGTTGAGGCTGCAGACATAGCTAAAGAATGCTTTGTGGTTGTCCTTGGCCTGGGAGGTCAAACTTACCTCAAACTTGGCTTTGGGAGACGTTATTTGTCCTCTACGTTTTTTGTTTAGTTTGATGCAAGTGCTTTTATCTTGCTGGGTGCTGCACTTCCTAATTTTTGCCATGATTTTCTTCCTTCTGTTATACAGCCGATTGATTTTGTGATCCCACCAGAGTGGTTTGTTTTTTGAGTTAGTTCTGTACTTCTTCCTGGTGGGCACAGCTGCTTCTGTGCAGCTATTAACATGCTTGTACAGAGATTCTGTGAACAGCTCTGCATAGGCAGCAGTGTTCTCAGGGAATATGACAGCTTGAAATTTGCCAGATTATCACTTAAGAGCAGGAGGTTAGCCTTACAGTAGTTCATTAATATTCCATATTTAGCTGGGGATCCAGGTTTTATTTTTACTTCAAAGGAGACCATTTTGTGGTCTGACCTTACCAGGGGAAGACATTACAGTAGGAGCTGTGCAGCACTCCTATATTAGTGAGGATGAGATACAGTATGGTTGCACCCCTGGCTGGTGTACTGACTATCTGGTCCATGGAGTTTCTGAATAAAAAATCCAGGAATCTCTGCCAGTATGTTTGGTGTCGTATAGGATTTCCAGTTAATAGTGGGGTAATTGAAGTCACCCACGAATATGGTTTGGTTTTGATGGGTAGTGTTTCTAATAAGATTAAATACATGGTATGGGTTTCCTGGGCCATACAAGGGGGCTTACAGCTTGCAAGCAAGAGTGGTATTGGATTTTGCCTACAGTGATTTGAGCATGGAGCTGTCAAGTGCATTATCCTGTTTGACCAGCCTTGAAGTATATTTATTTTTAATGTAAATAGAGACACCTCCACTTTTAGTCCTGCATGTGAAGTAGCTACTGACCTGAAAAAGAACATAATCAGTGGAAGCACGACCTTTGTGCAAGGGAATAACGGTGGCCATTTTCCATTCAGCTGGGACGAAGCCGGTGCTTAGGCTATGACTGAAAAGAGTACTCAATGGTATTGCTAATTCTTGTTGGAGCCCATGTAGGATGCAACCCGGGATGTTATCAGGTTCAATAGATGCTGTGTTTTTGGCCTTTGAGGGAGCGTTTACGACCTGCTCTTTAGAGATACAAGGTAGGGATATCATGGGGTATCGTGTGGTGGGGACAGGGAAGTGAAGTTTTCACAGAACCTGTCGGACAACAGGTTAGCTATATCCACAGGCTCAGCACACGAGGTCTCATCAACTACCAGTTCAGCACAAATCTGTCCCTTTCCTTTTTGGTTACAGATGTAACTAAATAACGCCTTATGGATGTCCTTAACTGAGGAAGCTAATTTGGAATCGTAGTTTGTTTGATTAAGCTGCGGCAGGAGCGTTTCCAGTTTAGGGCTTGCTCCCTCTTACTCTTAGACAGCAATTTCTTCCTCTTATTGTAAAGCCTGTTAATGGCAGTTGTCCACCAGGCAGGTTTGCTCTTTCTTGAGGAGCTTGTTTTGGTCCTATCAGGTACAGCCGAGTCAATGCAGTTAAACAGGTGCTTGTATAAAGCATGGGTGTAGAACTCTGCACAGCTGCCAGTTCCATCTGAGGGGGGAGGTGCAGTGAAGCTATTTATACCATCCCGTAAGGGAATAAAGTACAGTTGTGTATACTTACCATAAATGTAGATGTTCAACTGCATTCACTGTTGCAGTCATCACATTTGGGTTATCTGCTTGCAGGTAGCCCTCAGCCGGCCTGAATACCAGAGTCTTTGGATTTCTGCGTCCGATGCTGTCTCTTCTTCCATGATGTCAGGTCATCAGGGGTATAAAACATGCATCTGATGCCATTACATCAGTTTTTCTTGCCCCAGATGTCAGGTGCCCCTACAATGGGAAGCAATTATATGGTATGGTACACCCCCATCAAAAAGCAAATACACCAGAAAAAATAAATATACCAAACAAGAAGGAAAGGTAGAGCCAAGAAAAGTCAGTGGGCTGGAGGGAGGTTAACCATGACTGCAACAGTGAATACACTCGAACATCTACATTTTTGGTAAGTGTACACAACTGTACTATGTTCTTCATGTTTCACTGTTGCAGTCATCACATTTGGGTTGATTCCCAAAGCTATGGAAGGGAGGAGGAAGTTAGAGAGCATTAGGACCAGCTATTAAGCCCTGCAAGACTGCAGTGGCAAAACCAGCTCTGGATTTAGAAAAAATAGGCATGTGGTAATGCTTGGTGAAGGTATGTACAGAGCTCCAGGTAGCAGCTTCAAGAATGTCCCTGGTAGGGACTCCTCTGTGAAAGGCTGCAGAGGTAGATGCAGCCCTGGTGGAATGTGATCTTATCCCCTGTGGGGTAGGTTTTCCATGGTGCTTGTAGCAGAAATGAATGCAATAGACTATCCATTTGGAAATGGTTTGCTTTGAAATGGCCTTCTCCTTTGCCCCTTCAGCAAAGCCAACTAGCAGCTGTTCAGATTTTCTGAGGCTTAGTCCTGTCCAAATAAAATCCAAGTTGTCTGTGCACGTCCAGAGAGTGCAGTATTCGTTCTCCTTTGTTTTGTGGATTAGGGAAAAAAGTAGGCAAATGAATGGACTGATTTAGGGCCACACTAAACACCACCTTGGGCATAAAGGAAGGACTGGTCCTGAGGGGAAACCCTGTCTGCATGGAAGATAATGAAGGGCTCCACTGCCATGAGGGCCGGTAATTCAGACAATCTTCTTGTTGAAGTGATGGTTAGAAGGAAGGCTGTTTTCCAAGAAAGGAATTTCAACTCTGCTGTTGCAGCTGGCTCAAAGTTGGGGGGGGGGGTGAGCTTTTCCAATACAAAGTTAAGGTCCAAGGCTGGAGTGGGAGCTCTCCTTGGGGGGGGGGGTATTACATTGTTGGCCCCTCTAAGGAATTGCTTTAACAGGGGGTGAGAGAAGAGGGGTGGCTCAGTATTATAATGTGTTGAAATGGCAGAGGCATGAATTTTAATTGACGAGAAGGGTAGGCCCTTGTGGAGCACTTCTGTTAAGTACTGTAGAATATAAGGTAAGCTGGGCACCGTTGTGTCCATCCCCTGAGTCTGGCTCCAGGAACAGTATCTTTTCCACTTTTCAACATAGGATTTTCTAGTACTAGGCCTCCTTGCCACCAGAATGACATCCAGCACCTGCTTACTGAGGGATGCTAGTGGAGCGCTTATGGAATTAGCCAGGCTGCAAGGTTCAGGGTTTGAAGCTAAGGGTGCAGAATCTGGCCCGCCTGCTGGGATAGCAGGGAAGAGGTCTGAGGCAGGTGCCATGGTTGCAGCAGTGTCATACTGCACAAGAGGAGGTTACTAGTGCTGGCGTGGCCAGTCTGGTGCAATCAGTATTGCCCTTGGCCTGTCCTGTTTGATCTTTAGTAGAACCTTCAAGAGGAGAGGCAGAGGGGGAAAGGCATAAACCGAGAGGCTTTCCCAGGTAAAGGGTAGGGCATCCACTTTCCAAGCTTGGCTGTGGGGAGTTCTTGTGCAGAATTTGTCCAATTGGTAGTTCTGAGGGGAGGCAAACAGGTCTACCTCTGGAGTCCCACACTTGTTCCTCAAGAGGTTGAATATTTTGGTTTCTAGTTTCCATTCCTGTGGGTCCATGAGATTTCTGCTTAAGTCGTCTGCCAGTGAATTTAGTTTGCCTGGCAGGAATTGGGCTTGTAGGTGTACTTGGTAGCTCAAGGCTGTGTTCCACAGAGCCATGGCTAGTCTGCAGTGAGGGTACGAGTGGGTTTCCCCCTGCTTGTTTATGTACCACATAACTGTGGTGTTGTCTGTCTTTACCAATAGTTGTCCTGGAAGAATACGGTCTTTGAAGGCTGACAGAGCATTCTGTACAGCTAACATTTCTTTTTGATTGATAAGCAGGTGCATCTATCTCGGGTTCCGTTTGCCCTGAATGCACTGCCCTGCCATGCGAGCCCCCCATGCATAGTCTGATGAGTCTGTTGTTAGGGTTTGGGCGGCAGGGGGTAGAGTGAAAGGGAGTTCCTTGTTGTGGTGGCAGGCCTCTGCCCACCAAAGGAACTCTGTCTTCAAACAAGGAATGATAGAAATCATTGTTTCCAGGTCCTGAGAATGTTGACACCATAGGCTTTTTAGAGACCATTGGAATTGCCTCATATGCAGTCTTGCATATGGAATTAGTAGAAAGCAAGAGGCCATGAACCCCAGGGCTTGCAGTATTTTCCTTGCAGATAGCTGGGGTTTTGTGGCCAATAGTTTGAAGTAGGTTGTCAAATCAACTTGTTTCACTGGAGTGAGGAATGCCATCTGGGAAGTTGTGTTCAAGCTTGCTCCCAGGAATACAATCTATTGGCAGGGTACTAGGTGAGATTTCTTTTCATTGATGGTGTACCCCAGTGAAGTTAGAAGTTTCTTTACGAATGCCAGGTGTTGTAATAACAAGTCCTGGCTTTCTGCCTGAATCAGACAATTGTCCAAGTATGGGTAAATTTGAATATTTCTCTGCCTGCAAAATGCAATGGCTGGAGCTAGCCACTTTGTGAATACCCTGGGCGCAGTAGATAAGCCAAAGGGAAGTGCAGAGAACTGATGGTGCATGGACCCCGCCCTGAAACATAGGTATTTCCTGCAAGATTCCCTTATTGGGATGTGCAGGTAAGCTTCCTTTAAGTCTAAGGTTGCCAGCCAAGCATCCTTGGCTAGCATAGGAAGAAGCTGTTGAAGAGTTAACATTTTGAATTTTGGAACTACCAGATAGGTGTTGAGAATAGAGAGATCCAGGATTGGATGCCAGGAGTTGTCTTTTCTGAGTACCAGAAAAATTCTTGCATAAAAACCTTGTCCCCTTTGTTCTACTGGGACAGGTTGAATAGCCCTGATACTGAGAAGAGAGAGAACCTGCTGTTGGGCCTCCGCCCATTGATTTGGGGGTAGGTCTGGCCAACCATTTGGGGTTGGTAGTGTGTGGAAGTGGAATCTGTATCCTTGGGAAACTATGTTCAAAACCCATTTGTCCTGGGTAATTAGTTCCCAGTCTTTTGCATGCAGTGCGAGCTTTCCTCCTAAGGGAGGTAGTTGAGTGGGCATGGAAGGGTTAAGGTTAAGTCACTGTACCATTTTTCCATAGAGGGGTGGCTAACTACTTCCTGTGTCGGACGTGGGAGCCTCTCACTGCTTAGGTCTGTGAATAGCCTGAGACTGTTAGCCTAGGTGGTCTGCTGTTCCTGGGTTTGGACTGAGAAGGCCTGGAAGGGACTGGAAAGGACCAGTTCTTTGAAGGCCAATGCCTACTGAATCTGGGAGGCTGTACTTGTAGGAAATCTTTAACAGTTTGCATAGATTTAGCTTTTTCCTCCATCCTCTTGAGAACTTCTTCTGCTTTGTTGTCAAAAAGGCAGTCTTGGTTTAAGGGAGAATCCAGTAATTTAGCTTTAACATGATCTGGCAAGTTTTGTCCCTTAAGCCAAGCATGTCTTCTAAGTATAGACCCAGTGTCAGCAGCCCTGCAAGATGCTTCTAAAGCGACAAAACTACATTGCAAAGTATGTTTATCAACTTGTTCTGCGGAATGTATTAAAATCTTGCAATTCTTTGTGTTCGGCATAGTCCGGAATCAACATCATTTTCTGTTTAAATAGTTCCATAATATGCTGCTGATACGTTAACATAGGAAACTGGCAATTTAAAGCCCTAATTGTCAAAGTAGCAGAAGTGTATACCTTCTTACCCCACCTGTCTACGGCTCTAGAATCTCTATCAGAAGAGGTAGGATTTTTGGCAGCAGTAGCCTTAATGCCTTTTGTTCCTTGGGAAATTGTCTCTGGATCCGCAGAAGGACTCTTGAAGAGGAACTTGCGAGAGTCAGATGCTCTGTAGTACCTGTCAGGTTTTCTGGGAGCTGGAGGTAAAGTGTCTGGGGTAAGGCTAGATTCTACAATGTCCAGAACAGGAGGGATAATTAAAGGCCTTTGTTGAGGCAGGAGTAAGAATTCCCCAAGTCTCTTTGGACTCAGAGTAATCCCGGCTTTCCCAGCGGAAATGCTCCCTAAGAGTATGCAAGGTTTCACTGAAAGAAAGATCTTCTGGAGGCGAGGCAGAGGGAATGGAATCCTCTGCATCAGAATCCTCATAAGTAGATAAGGGCAAATCCTGGTAATCAGGAGTGGAAATATCAGATTCCTGATCAGAAGAATCAGAAAGAAATTCAAGAAATTCAGTTCTAGGTCTCTTAGAGGGGGAAGGCTGGCTTCCCCTAATTAAGGTAATAAGGTCTTCAGCCATTCTAAGCATTTGTTTTTGAGGCCTATGAGCCTAAGCATGCAGTTTGGTCATCGGTTTTCTAGGCGTAGTGTGAGTTTTTGGCCTGAGGGATTCAGAACTTCTTGATGGAAACAATGGTGTTGGCTTAATATGAATGCCTGTAGGCCAGAATACACCCTTAGAAGATGGTGCCTGCACAGCGGCTTTGGACCCATCCAAGGTAGAGACATCCACAGATTCCACAGTCGAAGAAGCATCTCGCGGCATATCAAACTCCGAATGGGTCTCAGTAGAGGCCTGCAAATCTGAAATAGCAGGTATCAGGGGCTGCGAAAGCACCTGAGTACCGGCAGACTAGCGACTAGCTTAACAGAAGTGTGTTTGGCAGTTTTGGACCTATGCGGTCTGTCTTTATTCCTTACATTTTTTCGGAAGATCGGTAGTCAGATGGCTTAACAAAGCCATTTCGGAGTACCGAGATGGAGTACGAAAGTAATTAGCTGCAAAAATAACCCAACGATGAATAGTTCGGGAGTTGAACAAGGCACAAAACCGACAGCGTGGGACGTCATGGTCTGGGCCTAAACAGGGGATGCAGTAAGAATGAAAATCTCTGAGATATTGGCTTTCCACAGGCAAGACAATTGTTAAACTTTTACTGACATTGGTTGGAACAAGAAAAAGGATCCCCAATGGGGTACTTATCTTTTTGAAGACTTCGGGTCTGAAACACGAAAACGAAAATTTCAGGAGTCGGACGACCAGCACTTGCGAACTGCTTCTGCTTCGGGCAGCGCATAGCAAGAAAGACTGATGTAATGGCCTTGGCTGCATGTTTTATACCCCTGATGACCTGACGTCATGGAAGAATAGGCAGCATCCGATGCAGAAATCCGAAGACTCTGGTATTCAGGCCGGCTGAGGGCTACCCGCAGGCAGATAACCCAAATGTGATGATTGCAATAGTGAAACACGAAGAACATTTCTATATTCCACCCTTTCCAATAGGTTACTTAATATGACGGGTTTAGTATAGGGTGCCTTCATTCTGCCTGGAATTGTCATACTGTGGTGGGAATAACAGAACAAAATAGCAAGAGACAGCCATCTGGATCTAGTCTGCTTTGACATGGGTTGCCCTTTATTTATCCCCTCACAGGAAATAAGCAGCTGTTCAGCTTTCCTAATTAACTTAGTTCTGTCAAGGTAATACCAGAGTTGCCTATGCACATTCAAAATATGAAGAATCTTTTCTCCTTGCTTTTTAGGTTGACGAAAACTACAGGCAGATTGATGGCTTGATTCAAAGTAGACTCTAAAAACACGTTTGGTACAAATAAGGGATTTGCTCTTAAAGTAACCCTATCCCTCTGAAAAACCAAATAAGGTTCACCCACCATAAGAGCTTGCAACTCAGATACTCTTCTTGCAGATATTGGTGCAGTGAGCACTACAGTCTTCCAAGTAATGAACTATAAATCAGCCTGAAGAGCTGGCTCAAAGGAAGGCAGTTAACTTCCAACACAAAGGTAAGACCCCCAGGAAGGAGTTACTTGTTTCCTAGGTGGTCTTAAATGCAAAACCCCTTTCAAGAATAGCTTTACTAAAGTCTTAAAGTGAGAATACATGGACATACAAGCTGAAATGGCCGGGATGTAAAGCTTGACAGAGGTGTAACAGAGGACAGTAATTCAAACAAATGCTAAAGAACCTTGACTGGGCCGTGTTTGTTAGTGGTGCACCAAACAGTATATATTTTCCATTTAGCAACATAAGATTTCCGAGTAGCCAGCTTTCTTGTCTACTTTACTACCTGCTGCTTGTCCTTAGATGAAAGATGCCCAAAAGGTATCAACCCTGAACCACCAGGGAACCAGCAGTTGTCGTTTCCGACCAGGGGTTATCAATCCCCCCCCCCCCATCCTGTGTGAATAGATCCAATCTGTGAGGAAGCTTGAGGTAATTGCCCATGGTGAATTCCATGAGAAGGAAGAGCCACAGTTGCCTGAGCCAGAAGAGAGTCACCACAATGATCTTTGAACAGTCCTTCTCAATCGTCAGAATGACCTTGGATATCAGTGAAAATGGTGGAAAAGCACAGAGGAACATTCAGGTCCGAGGGAATGAAAAAGCATCCGTTTTCCATGCCTACTTGCAAGTAATTCTGAAACAGAATTTGTTGAGTTGTCTGTTTTGAAATGAGGCAAATAGATCTACTTCAGGTGTTCCCCACAAATTGATCAATTCCTGAAAGACTCTCCATTTAATTTCCATTCATAAGGGTCTGTCCTGGTCATGCTCAGTTTGTCTGACACTAAATTTTCTTTGATGGTATGTAAGAAGTTTGGAGGGCCAAAGAGTGTTTAGAGTGACCTGACAAGCTACCATAGCCAGCTTGCTTAGAGGGTACAATCTGGTGCTATCCTGTTTACAACAGCTATAGCCTCTTCTGGTGCCTTTTTCAAAGGCCTGGACACTTACTCCATTCTGGAAGCAGCCACTTGATCCTCTGTGCACACCTTCACCAGACACTACAAACTGGACCAGATTTCCAGAGGCAGGGCAGGTTTTGCCAGAGCTATCTTGCATGGATTCCTAGAGTCCTCTACCAGGCCACCCTACAACCTATAGTGAGCTTTGGTATTCACCCAGTAGTAGAATACTGCAACACTGGAATAGGAGGACAGAAAAATTGTGTAAAATCTTACCATAACCATAGATGTCCTCCTCTTCCATGTTGCAGTGTTCTTTCCCTCCCACCACCCCCTTCTTAACCTTGCACTTGCTCTCTCTCTGGCTTCGGGACAGGCTATGTCCTTCAGGCCTGGCTCCGTCTGGGGCTTTATTCTATGTTCTGAGGGCTGGTGCACGTGTGGTTACGGTAAGATTTTGCACAACTTTCCTTTATTCGAGGAATAATGAACATCAGTATGGAATTCCAGCTGTTACATCTCTCTGTGGGAATTGCAGATAGTGTGTATATGTTGTCTCATCTGGGCAATTTGAACACCCCGAAATGAATAAGAAATTTAAATTCTATGCCTGGGGTAATTGTAACTCCGTATATATTATTTATTTAGCTGTGTTCCTGCAAGTCATTTTATGTGGGGAAAAATGAACAGGCGTTTCAAAAACAGAGTCAGGGAGCATTTATATGACATCAAGAAAAATAATTGCACAAATGCATTAGCCAAGCATATTAATATACATGATAGATCACATACATTTAAGGTTTTAATAATAGAGAAAATAGAGTCCAATGAATGTGGGGGTGACATTAAAAATGTCACAGAGGTACAGGAAGCTAAATGGATTATTAGGTTAAAAGCAGATAAGGGGAGGGGGCGCAATGAGGAGGTGTCATGAAGCCTTTTTTAAGGATGAAAAAAACTTGTTAAGTGATGGTAATAGGACCATCAAAGTGTTGTACCTTTAAGGTAATTTTAACTAAATAGATGTTTTAATTGATTGAAAGTAGAGATTGGACATGTACTTTCTGAAATCTCTGACATCATTATTTAAATTGCTTGTAATGGAATTGTTTTAATGTCTGAAGAAGCAGTGTTGTTACAGCATAAGCAGTAACAAACTTTCTAAATAAATTGTTTTATAGTTTTTTCATCACTTTGTCACCTCGTTGTTTTAGTTCACTCATACAGTCGTCTTATCATACGTACTTTTATTTGAGAGAATCATTCATCCTCTGGACCACAATTTTGGATTTAGTGGTAGTTCAGTAGCCTGAACACTAAAGTTGCAAAAGAACAAGTCCTCTTCTCTGACTTGTCACTTATTCATACGAAGGATGATCTCTGAACAGATTTTTATTAGCAACTGGACTAGAAATAGAAACAGCTGCTGTGTCTGACCTGGGATGTGAAAACAAATACTTGTAAGCCTGAGGAACTTTACAGTTCCGCCGAGGACGGCGCAGTGGTGCAGCGGTAGCGCTGTCACCTCACAGCAAGAGGTTTTCTGGTTCGATTCTTGGCTGGGGTGCCTTCTGTGTGGAGTCTGCATGTCCTCCCTGTGTTCATGTGGGTTTCCTCCGGGTGCTCCGGTTTCCTCCCACATTACAAAGACATGCATCTGGAGCCTTTCTCCCCGGGCCTCCGCTGAAAATTGGCTTTGTTCCAAGTCGGACTTTCCCGGTTAACAAATGTTAAATAAATAAATAAAATCTGTCATTTTAGTGACTGCAGGTGGTGTCAGGCATACCGCTCGCAATATTAAAAACATCCTCCAAGGATGGCAACAATGGTGGAAAAGCAGTAGGTACTGGTACATTCATTTGTAACATGTCATAACATATATTGCCTCAAAGATGGAGGAATTTCAACTAGTCTCATTGAAACATATTATTCATTCTAGACACAGTCTCAGGAAGTGAAAATTCCTCTTTCGGAGTTACTGAAGAAACACTTTTCAGAATCAGAATGTGGGATATCAGCAGAAAAAAATCAGAAGATGACACATTCCTGTTCCTAACACACTCCTCTGACAAGACATCCTCAGGATCTGAGGAGACAGACTTATTTTTACCTCAAAAATCCCATTCCTTCTCTAGAGGCTTTAAAGTCTGTAATAAACCTTTAGCCAAAGAAATACACTCTTATCAACAGATGAAATGTCAGAAAAAAAAAATACTTAAGGTTGCGTTTATTCTTTCTAGGGACAACTCTAGAAAGGGACTGACTCAAGGATGCACTCCCCTCCAAATCTCCCATGAATGAAGAAAGTGGCTCCCCCATGCCTGCAAGGGGGCAACTAAACAGTAGCAGAGGATGCAGATAATAAAGGGACTGGACCAGAGGGCTCTGGAGACAGATGTGAGTGGTTTAAGGAATAATTGGCCACTGCAGAGTTGTCCACCAGCAGCTGAGGCACCGAGTTCGCTGTGTAGGTAAGGTCTCTGTCAGCAGCCTGGGAGCATGTGTGGAGAGGGTCAAAGGTTGGACGGATGTTGCATCCTTGGCAGGATATAACCTATACAGCTAAGGCTACTGCAACAGTGATTAATGATGAACATCTGGAATTACAATCCTTGGTATTATGAGACTATGACAGAGTAAAAGGAAGGAAATATATGCTCGGTCTGAGGCTGCGGTACATTGGAGTATTCCCCATATCCTGAGGTAAAGCAACCTAGGAGGTGGTTTATACTGTTAAGTGGAACATGGAAAGACACATTCCCTCCATGTTAGCAGGTAGAGGGGTCTTCCTAGGTTACAGGAAAATCTGATAAAGATATTTCAGACTGATCATGGGAAATTACAGAAAAGGCTTTGATTCTGCAACTCCTTAAGGAAGGCCATCTTGTCATTATAAATGAAACACATCCAGATCCTTACTATCAATTTTATATAGAAATTGGGGGAGATAACATGGCAATGGGAATATTCCTGGCTTACCTGTAACGTTTACAATTTTATGACAGCATGAGGGCATGTCACTTCACCAAACATGCAACATGTCAAACACTGTCCGACAGATGACAAATGCCCTAAAACAAGCCTAATAAAAAAAACATGTTTTTTATAGGGATACGTTTCCCTGCATAATCTGTCTAAGCAACAGAGACCTTCAAAGCGGAAATGCAAGTAACCTCTGTCCCCCAACACAACCCAAATGACACATAGCCCACAGACTCAGTTTGCCACTCAACCACAGCCAATAAGGCAAAACAACATACCCAACACACTAGTCATAGGTGACTATAGTCAGGCACACTGATGTCCCACTCTCCAGACTAAACAAGGAGAAGGTTACTGCCAGCTGCCTGTCGGGTGCCAGGATCTGCCACATAACCCACACACTCAGGTCACTCCACAACAAGTACAAATATGACTCTGTCATTGTCCATGTTTGTGTGAATGACCTGAGACGTACCTCCCTGGACTACATGAAAAGAGACATGGAAGAGCTCTCCAATCTTGTAGCCCAGGCAGGTATGAGCCTAGCCCTGAGTAGCATTCTGCCATCGCCCCGAATGATTCCGCAGTACAAGGACAAAAATGATTGACTTCAATAATTGGTTAAGCTTCTGGTGTCATTCTAAGGGGATCCAGTATCTGTCTGCTTGGGATGACATGGTTGACAGACCACGATGCTTTGCCAGAGATGGCCTGCACCTGTCACCCCTGGGATTCCAGATACTGGCTAAGGCTCTTGCTGCCCCTAAAGTGCCTTTTTTAAGCAAGGTTCAAATAACAAATTCACCATCGTAACAGGAACAGGCAAGCAAAAACTGAGGGTAATGCTACTCAATGCTAGAAGTCTAAATCTCAAAATGCACTCACTCGAGGCACTCCTTAAAATGGAGAACATCGATATCTGTGCAGTGACTGAAACCTGGTTCAAGGCTCCAGAGAGCACCCCTGCACTACCAGGCTATAACTCATACCACACTTTTCGGCCATGCAACCTGGACTGAAACACCAAAGGTAAAGATGTGTCCATATTCATTAAAGATATCCACACCTCCAGGCTAGTTGCTCAGCATAATGCATCCGAGGTTATCCAAGTGCAACTAACTCTGGGCAAAACTGCAATCCAAATTGTAGCTTGCTACAGATCCCCCACCATGCCCCAGGATTCCCACTCCTCTTTTCTTGATGTACTGGAAAATATTTAGGGTTCAACCAAACACCCTAATAATGGACGACTAACTACCCCACCATTAACTGGGAAAACTACTTGTGTACCAACTCCTTAGCTCAACGCTTTTTGGAATTCATAAACTCCAATGCCCTGGATCAACTTATCCACACCCCCACCAGGGGCAACAATATCCTAGACCTAGTCATTACCAACATGAGTGACCGGTGTTCCACACCTAAAATCAACTCCTTGTTGGTCCGATCCGACCATAAGCTAATCACCCTTGATATCCACATCCTGCCCCCACCCCCCATTAAGGAAACCACGGTAAAAAATTTCTCCAAAGCCAACTTCATGCTTCTTAAGACAGAACTGGTGAACTTCATGACACCCATGCAGATGGACAATACAGTTACAACTGCTGAATCCTACACAAATGCACTCTATAAGCACTTACACGAGTGCATGGATCATGCTATCCCAAACAGGACCAAGACGCTATCCTCCAAAAAAAGGAAGCCAATCTGGTGGTCCCCTGCCATAAACAAACTGTACAACAGAAGGAAGAAACTGTTACAAAAGAGAGTAAAATCCCATGAGTGGAGGAGCTCCCTGGTCAGCCTCAGTAAGAAGCTGAGATCCCTTATAAGATCCTACAAAGCTAGCTACGAAAACAAAATTGCCACTAATTCTAAGGACAACCACAAAGCATTCTATAGCTATGTCAAGAATCTCGATGGCAACACCCAAATCTGCTTTGAGTTACAGCACAAAGGCAAGAAAATTACAGAACCAACTGATATTGCCAACATCCTGGCAGATAGGTTCAGTGCTAACTTTACCCCCCACCCCCTAAAGGGCCCATATCTATACAGGAAGAATGCAGAGACCCTGTAATCACAACTACACAGGTAAAAGCTGCACTCTCTAAAGCCAAAAACACAGCATCCATGGGACCAGACAACATCTCAGGCTGCGTTTTACACGAACTTCAGAACGTACTGGCACCCCACTTAAGCACCATGTTCAATAATAGCCTCGTATCAGGCTTTGTGCCCACTGAATGGTGCACAGCAACAGTTATCCCACTCCACAAAGGGGGAGCCACCACTGATCCCGGAAACTATCGACCTATTAGCCTGACGAGCCTGGTCTGCAAGGCCTTGGAATGTATCATCATGGAACTCATAAACAAAGACATTGGTAACCTCAAAAGTCTGGATCCACCCAGTTTGGGTTTGTGAAAGGCAGATCATGCCTATTGAACCTGATCAACTTTTTTGAGGTAGTCACCAAAGCCGTAGATGAGGGTAAGATGGTTCACACAGCCTATCTTGACCTCCCCAAGGCTTTCGACACCATCCTCCATTCTGGAATTATAGCTAAACTAGGTATAAATCCCTACGTCACAAGATGGGTTGCCAACTGGCTCACTGACAGAACCCACACTAACGAAGTTCGCAGATGACTGCAAACTAGGAGCCATAGTCAAGTCCCCAAATAATGTGGATATCCTACAGAAGGGCCTCGCTGAGACAGATGCCTGGTGTCAGAGCCATGGTCTCAAGCTCAACGCCAAAAAGTGCGGTGTCATCCCCTTTGGTAAAAACTCTGTACCCATGAACTACCACATAGGCAGCAATCTACTTAACACCGAATGTGTGATAAGAGACTTGGGACCCAGGTGGTCAGTAGTCTCTCCTTTGATAGTCACATTGCCACAGTAGTCAGGAAATCCTTCTACGTGGCAAACCTCATCATAAAGACCCATTATAGAGTACAACGCCCCTTTTGGAATGTACCTCACAAGACATCTGCAGCAGCTGGAAAGGCCACAGAAGTACCTCACAAAGAGGATTACTGGCCTCAAACAAATGCTCTACACTGACGGCCTCAAAATAATCCAGCTTTACTCTGTAGCATATGGCCTACTCCGAGGTGATCTCTGCCTAACATATAAAGCTATGTCAAACCCAGAGCTGTTGGACATGCTACAGCTAAAGAAATCCCAATCCCTGCAAGCTACATGCTCTAGGGACCTAAACCTTGTCACCACAATAAACAGGACATGCTGGAGGAATAGATTCCTGTCCCAGAGACTTCCCATACTCTGGAACAGGCTACTCATCTATGTCAAGCAAAGTTCTTCATTAGCACTCTTCAAGAAAAATCTTGATGACTGGAAGGGAAATAAGAAATGCACCCCGGGGATCACTTCTGTGTCTCTGCTCGACAGTGGCACAGGAAAATAACTTTCTTGGGTGGCGTAAGCCAGGGAACCTTGTTGGCTAGGCTTACGTAGGCCCTTGGGCTGATAGCCTAGTACCTACCTATGAACCTATGCATCTCTCACACTCTGTGCTAATTATGTATACCAACTCCAAGATTGCACTACCTGGGAATAGGGCAAAGTCCCCAATTCCTTCTGTACTGCAGTTTTGTAAAGGAAAAAAAAAGTTGGTAAATGTGATCAGCTGATCACACATACCAGCTTTTTTCCATGCAACAAAATAAACCTTTGACCTCTGGACTGTCAAGTGGCACCAGAAACATGCTGACGGTTTGAAAGCAGTTCATGCCTGTTTGCGTAATAATCATCAGAGTACATATATTACAGAATTCTTGAAAATAATCACACTTGCACAATAATTAGTAAAAAGGAAACAACATCTTCTGAGTTTTTACTTTAGTTTCCAAAAACGGGAGAACAGATGAACCGTGACCATCTGGAATTTGGTCTGTCTGACGAACTTATTTAGGACGCTGAAGTCCAAAATTGGCCTCTACTCCCCCGTCTTTTTTGGCACTAAAAAGAACCTGGAGTAAAATCTGGATTCTATCTGGTCTGGTGGGACTGTTTGGAAAACTCTTTTTTGGAGCAGCCTTCGAATTTCTTGTGCTGCTACGTCCCTCTGACTGGGTGGAACATTGGGGATTCGCCTTTGCGGCCACGGGTAAAGATCGAAGAGGATGTGATAACCTCTGGTAATTATCATCTGCACCCAGGAATCTGTTGTTAGTGAGTGCTAGGCTAGGCAGTGCAGAGAAAATCGTCCCCGGACTGCTTCCAAAGGCAAGCAATCAGGCCGCTCTTCAGGAGTGCTGGTAGGGCTGCCCAGAAAAGGAATGTCTGGACCCCTGGTTATGCGGACCCCCTCTGCCTCGGGGGGGGGGGTGTATCGTCCTGATGAGTTCCCTCTGACCCAGGGGGAAAACTTATCACGTATGCCATGGAAAGGCCCTTGGGATTTTCTGAACCACATCTTTCCACATCTCTGATTCCTACTGTAGGGTCATTGGGGAGTGGAAAAACGTATGCCCAACAGCAGATAGGGTCCTGCCATCCTTCTCACACCTAGCTAGCTTGTCTAACATTTGGACCGAAGAGAGAGGAAGCATCAATGGGAGTGCTGATGAAGGAAGACTTGAAAGGGTATGCAAAGTCACACAAGCGCATCCAGGAATGACATCTCATGACATTGCCCGCACCCACTGCTCCGGCCGTCCCTTCAGTTGTATGTTCAATCAACTGCAAGGACGAGTTAGATATGGATTCCAGGGTGACAAGCTGTGAAGCAACTTTGTCACGTACCTCAGCAGACACTGCTCCAGCTAAGGTAACAGAGTTCTGTGATCAAGTCCCTTTGGAGACAGGTACAATGTGCCAAGTAATTAAATGACTATATGGCAAAGGTCGTTGAAGCATAAACCCACTTCCCTAGACAGTCCAAGACTCCCTGTTTGGAGAATGGACAGCAGGACTCTCATCTGCGAGTTCTTTCCTTGTGGCCGCCACCACTACCATAGCATCGACTGCCAAGCCTTTGGACCAATGGGGCTGATCCTCTGGTGGAGAGAGTATTTTGTCTGGTCTCCAGGGGATTGGCTCAACGGTGTCAGGGGCCATCCAAGCGCACTGCACGATGAGCTTGAGCAACTCATCTGCAGGCGGGGTCACCCAGGAAGTAGAGGGTCAGGCACAGAAAGCCTGCAAGACTACAGATTCCTCCCAGAAGGGTTGGCGGACTTCCAGTCACCCCTCTGTTTCAAGATCTCCAGTATGTCTCCAGAGGAGACATCCTCAGGGGGCGACTGTGGGAACCCTTCCCCCTCATCATAATCCATATTTTTGGTATGGGATTCCTCAGGAGAATCAATGTGCTTCCTTCTTGCCTGATCTCTTACGGGGTGGCTCTTCAGGGGGTAGGTCTGAAGTGGACTCTGAAGAGTGGGTGCCCTGCAGTAGGATATCTTGCTGCTCCCATGCCCGATGTCCCAGTGTAGTGGTCTCTGGCAGCTGCGAACCAGAGGACATGTATATATGACATTCCGGCGCCGAAGGGGCCAACTGCGAGCCTATTGAGGAGAGTTCCCTCTCCATAACCTGGAAGGCAAGCCCACCCGAAGAAGGATGGGAGCCAGGAACCAAAAAAGACAACATTGGAACCAGGGTCACACCCTGCTCTGACAAGCTCACCTCCAGGGAAGGAGCCGTGAGACGACTTGGAGCTGGCAAAGCAACCGGAATTGTAGACGGCACCAAACAAAAAGAAAATTGGCAACGTACTAGGGGTCACGGTGCCAACAGACCAGTCACAGTCTCGAGTGTGGGTCGGCTCCGACTGAGCAGTGGTCCACAGGGTAGTTTCCAGAACCACAGAAAGATCTACCAGTGGAACCGAAGAAGCTGGCACCGGGATAGGCGTTGGCAATGAAGGCTCCAAGACCTGCAGGGAGGTCTAAGGAGGAATATAGATTGGAGTTTGTAGAGGAAAACATTCGGCTCCGGGTGGGAGGGCGGTCCTAGATGGAGTTGGGATGCCTCTGACTGCCAGGAGATGATCAACAAGTCTCACTACATTGAGCTCCAAATCTGATAGGGATTCAGGTCAGTCAAGGAATGGACTTAGCTGCTGTCCAATAATAGGGTCAATGAACAGGGAATATCGGGTCCTGGCTAGTGTCTTGACCTTCGGCTCAGTGGTCGGAAGACTAGAAGGTTGTGATGATGGGGGGGGGAAGTGACCAGTTTTAAAGGAGAAGCTATTGTTGGTGCCAAGAAGGTCTGTAGTACCATGGAAGGTGTTGGTACCGTGGGAACAGTGGTTGCCAGTTCTGCCAATCAAGAATGGCACCGTGGATGCAGTTTTAGGCTCTGGTGCTAAGGTAGGTGTTGAGTCATTTTGGCATGTTTAGTTTTCGGTTCCGTATGAACCTGGGTCTTACTAATTTTGGATCCTGGGACTGAGACGACGATGGGACTGAATGGCTCCTCTTCTTCATCTTTTTTTTTAGGAGGGGTTGAGACTTCCACCTCAGATAAAGCCTCTGAGAATGGGGTTTTCAAGAGACCCTTTAAGATTAGTTTGTTTTTGCATTCAGCTAAGGTGCAGGTATGAAAGCCCTTACCGAGCTCGCACAGAGGTTGAACCTTCAAATGTGGTACTCCTAGGTAATATACACAGGAGAGATGCCCATCAGTGTTTGGCATCTTCCTGCCACATTTGTCACACTCTTTAAACCCAGTCTTGTCAGCCATTATCAAAAATACAGTTAACAACAATTAACCAGCAATTAAACACCAATGAAATATCCTGTTACGCAACTAGGGATACACAAGCGCGCACACAGAAGAAGAAAAGATTTTTTCTTTTTTGTAATTTACCAACAATGGTAAATAGAAATATGCCTAAAGGGTAAAGGTTAGAGAAGAAGAGAATACCAATGATGGTATTTAGAATACAAAAAGGTAAAGGAAGGGAGGTGCCCGTACCAACAATGGTACGAAGAAATACCAACAAGGTAAAAGGAGAGAAAAAAATCACTCACACAGAAAGGGAATTATTTCTAACTACAAACAAATAAGATAAAGGCAGGATTATAGAAGAAGATCAAGCTAAATTTTCAAAATGTTGAGAAAAACAAAACAACTTGAGAGCTGGCCTGACGCATCTTGAAACTCTATGCGGCAAATGAGATCTGAACAGATGAGGAGAGGGGCACTATGGGTAACCTTAGCTCGAATGTTTTTGGCTGGCGCAAGCTTGTTATATCATCTGAGTCTGTTCCAAGGACGGAACCGAGACTCATCCTTCATGAATGAATGAAGATTAACAACATTAGATTAGAGGTTACAGTAAGGCTCTGTTGATCAGTTCAGTTAGGAAGATGTGTTAGGAGGAAAGATGCGTCAGGAGGAAAATGTAAGGAAGAGGATGTCATTTGAAAAGAAGATTGGAGGAAAGAAAGAACAATATGATACACTGGAATGCATATTTAAGCACACCTTTTTGTACAAATTGTTTACAGGTGAGTTATTGAAGAGAATTTTAACAAAATATCAGTTATCTGCACATAGGAAGCTGATAGGATAACATATAGTAATTATACACTATGTAACAAGAGTGCCCTATATTTACACATAGCAAGTGGAAAGGATAACGTACTGTAGTCATACAGTATTATGTGATACTGTGAATGATGGTTCTGATAAAGAGAAATACTGCTGTAGACATTGGGAATATTGTAATTTTATGCAGGAAAGGAAAGCATGTATACTGAACAGTGTCTTATGTAATACTGAACATTCAGCATGTAATTTTAAGGGTGTAACATCATACCTCTCAACTGTACAGATTTTTGCCTCATATATTTAGTCTGTTCCTCATAAAATTTGTGGTTTTCTGGCAAATCACTGAGGACTGAAGTCACTAAATAATGACATTCATTTGAGTCGCACACTTCACATCATTTGGAAAATGCGTGCGAATTCAAAACTTGGCACTCTAGCAACTTTCTAAGTTTGTAAGAGCAATATTTAAAATCTGTCCCTATTTTTGAACCTTTGTCCCCCCAGAATTTTAGGCTTTGTCCAGATTTCTTGCACTAAGAGGTTGAGAGGTATGGGTGTAATTTATATTGTTTTTGTGTTTGTTGTTAAATTTTATATAGGGAAAAAATATTGAGACGTTGGTGATATTAAGCACCAGAGAATGACTAGTGCCATAGCTAGGCATTGTATGGAATTAAGACGCACAATAAAATAAATAAAATATATAATATTGAAAGAACATCTACCCCCATTTGAGAGAGGAATTAAAACAGTGGTTACTATATAAGAAAAGTTACATGATGCATAAATATCAAACTTATCACCCATAAATGAAGAATGTGGGCATAAACTGGTAGGTGTTTCTGTAAAAGAAAAACATATTTCTGTTACTTGAAGCAACTAGAGTCATTAATTGTACATAATGGAATGTGCACGTAAGAACAAATTTATAGATTGTTCCGTTTGCCTCCTTTACGTCTGTTGGACCAATGTGCCTCAGACTTTTAAAATTACTTTTGAAAAACCTTATGCTTTAAACGGAAAACTGTTTATTTATTATTTTTGTTACTGTCTGAAGCTTGTAGTGTAACAACAGTTCCTCTACCTTAAGATAAAGCAAAGTTGAAGTTAGTTTATACAGTTAGCTAGAGTGTGGCAAGACACACTCTCTCCATGACAAGGGGTAGAGGGGCTTGCTCCCTCTTTCAAAAACTTTAAACAGTATAATAGTGAGTTTTGCTAGTCAATGCTTTAATGTAGGGAGTTTGGGATACATAATTAGTGTTCCTTAGTACCCATGGGAGAAATGTCAGTAACATATGACAATGTGGCTGACCAGAATGGGACCAGTGCTTATACTGTCACATTTCATAAATTGCTTTGTGATAAAGCTCTGCAAAAAAGGTGAGCAGAATGCTTTAATACACTCCAGCCAAGGATAGTATGTGCCTGAAAAAGGCTGTGTCAGGACTGTCAGAATGCCCAAACTATGTGATCATACACCTATAATTCAACCTCCTGCGAGACTTCTAGAATCTACTTGAAATATGCCTCCAGACATGCAATTCCTGATGTGGGATGACTGGAGAAACCCTTTGTGGCTGGTACCTGACAACCGGACTGTCCCTGAGGTATCACTAGTGTCTAGTTGATTATATCTGGGCACAGTGGTACACAATCCCAGGATACACACCCAAGGAAGGCGTAGGAGAAAGTACAGTTGTGTAATGGCTAAGGTGTTTGCCTTACAAACACAAGGTGTAAGGTTTGAGTCTCACAAGGGATAATTGGCTAGGCTTAAAATGGCTCACAAGAACAATTAACCTAGTACTAATCTATGAACCTATGAACATAACCCAATATACACCACACCTTTGGTTATACAGTTAAAATAACCAGGTACTGGAATAGTGTGTGGCAAATGGGGCAAATTTACAAAAGGTCCCTCTAATATGTACCTACAAACGGTACAACTTCCACATTTGTAGGGTGGGAGGTTGGCCTAATGGTTAAGGTATTTGCCTTGTAAACACAAGGTGTAAGGTTTGAGTCCCACAAGGGATAATTGGCTAGGCTTAAAATGACCGACTGGGCCAGTTAGCCTAGTACTAATCTAAGAACTATGAACATAAATGTAGATGTTCGAGTGTATTCACTGTTGCAGTCATCATCTGTGGGTTATCCCTGCTGTGGTATCCTCAGCCAGCCTGAATACCAGAGTCGATGTTTTTTTGCGTCTGCTGCAGTCACCTGTAGTCTGAGGTCAGGTCGTCAGTGTTATAAAGCAAGGCAGCCAATGTCATTACATCAGTTTTTCTTGCCCTAACCCATCAGAAGGCTAAAAGACACTGTGGGAAGCTTATGTCCCCCTAGGGGAAGATGCTATATGGGGGATGGAGGGAGGGAAAAAAGGACTGCAACAGTGAATACACTCGAACATCTACATTTATGGTAAGTGTACACAATTGTACTATGTTTTTCGTGTTTCACTGTTGCAGTCATCACCTGTGGGAGGGTTCCCAAAGCTGAGGAGAGGGGTGGAAGGATAGATTAGAGTCCTAGGCATGGTCAGCAGGCCCTGCAAAACTGCAGAGGCAAACCCTGCCCTAGACTTACAAAAAAAAGTAGGTGGTAATGCTTTGTAAAGGTATGGACAGAGGTTCAGGTGTCAGCTTCTAAGATGTCCCTGGTGGGGACTCCTCTGAGGAAGGCTGTGGAAGTGGAGGTTGCCCTAGTGGAATGGGCATGAATAGACTGGTGGGGTTCCCATGTAGTCTGTAGCAGAAATGGATACAGTGTGATATCCATTTGGAAATGGTTTGTTTGGAGATGAGTTACCCTCTGCTCCGGGGGAAAAGCTGACAAGTAGTTGGTCTGTTTTTCTGAATGCTTTAGTATAGTCCAGACAGTATCTGAGTTGTCTATGCATGTCCAGCTTGTTTTGAGGGTTGGGAAAGAAGGTGGGTAGGTGAATGGCCTGGTTGAGGGTCACATCAGATACCACCTTGGGCATAAAGGAGGGGTTTAGTCCTCAGGGAGACACTGTCCGCATGGAAAATGATGAAGGGGTCAACAACCATGAGAGCTTGAAGTTCTGTTAACCTTCTGTCTGAAGTGATAGCTTATAGGAAGGCAGTCTTCCAGGAGAGGAATTTCAATTCTGTAGAAGCAGCAGGTTCGAAAGGAGGTAAGGTTACTTTTTCTCGAACATAGTTCAGGTCCCAGGGTGGCGTGGAGGCCTTCTGGGAGGTCTGATATTAGAAGCCCCTCTGATGAATTGCTTAATGAAAGGATGAGAGAAGAGGGGTGGGTCTGAATCGTAATGGGCAGAAATAGCTGAGGCATGGATTTTAATAGAGGAGAAAGGGAGGCCACTACTGAGAAACTCGGCTAGGTAATCTAAAATAAGACGGATGGAAGGATGGGAGGTACTGGCCCCTTTCGACTGGTTCCAGAAGCAGAATCTTTTCCATTTCCCTGAGTATGATTTTCTGGGGATGGGCCTTCTGGCCTCTGTGATGATGTCTAAGACTTGTTTGCTTAACTGGGGACTCCTTGCTAGCCTTTAAGGTATAAGCCATGCTGAAAGGTTGAGAGTCTGTAATGTCTGGGTGCAGTATCTTCCCCCTCACCTGGGCCAAGAGGTCTGAGATCAGGGGAAGCTGCTTGGAGGGGCTGTAAGGTCAAGCTGTGCAGTAAAGGGCACCAATGGTGTCTTGGCCAATCTGGAGCAATGAGGATGGCCTTATTTTGATCAATACCTTGGGAATAACGGGCAGAGAAGGGAACATGTACACAAAAAAGAAGTTATGTACCTACCATAACGTTCCATGTTAGTTGTCTTCTCTCGCCTTCTTTCTTGCTGGTTGGGTCCGGAGCCGATCCTCGGCTCCGACTCGGCCATCTTCTAAAGCTCAAAAGCTGTTTACTGGCTCGAGGCCTCCCCATATCCCATAATGCCTGGCACTAGATACCCAGATCTCGTTTGGCAAGACTAACAGCAGACAAAAATAAAGAAGGAATCCTATCCTATAACAGATAACATAGAGACTACCAGGTAGAGTGGAATAGCCAGAGAAGACTCAGCCAGTGCAAATCCATAGAGAACTCTTCTCGGTCTACTAGGATAGGGGGTTGGAGGGTGGGACGCAAGAAAGAAGGCGAGAGAAGACAGCTAACATGGAACGTTATGGTAGGTACATAACTTCTTTATGTTAAGTTGTCTATCTCGCCTTCATTCTTGCTGGTTGGGACAGCGTCCTTAGCACCTAATATGCTGGGTGGCTCAATGGAACAAACTCTTCAGAACAGTGGAACCAAAATCAGCTCTGCTCCCGGAAACCACATCCAACTTATAATGCGAGATGAAAGTATGAGGGTTGGCCCATGTGGCCGCTGCACAAATAGATTCCATGGGCAACCTAGCCTGAAAAGCCACAGAAGTGGCTAATGCTCTGGTGGAATGACCTTTTGGTTTAACAGGCAATTGTTTGTTCCTTAGCTGATAGATAAAAGTGATAATAGAAGTCAACCACCTGGATAAGGTTACTTTTGATACTGGTAGACCTTGTTTGCCCTCTGCATAAGAAAGGAAAAGCTGGTCCGATTTTCTGAAATCCTTAGTCCTATGCAAATAAAAGTGCAGTTGCCTGTGAACATCTAACTGATGCAACTTATATTCCGCCCTGTTGGAATGGTTGGGAAAAAACACAGGAAGGTCAATGGACTGATTCAAGTTAATCTCAGAAGAGACCTTAAGAAGGAAGGAAGGATTAAGTCCTGAGAGCAACCCTGTCATTGTGGAAGACTAGGTACAGGGGACGGATACAAAGAGCCTGAAACTCCGAAAACTCTTCTGGCTGAAGTAATTGCTACCAGAAAAAGTGTTTTCCAAGATAAAAATTTCAAGGAACAAGAAGCTGCAGGTTCGAAGGGGGGCAAAATTAGAGAAGATAGAATTAAATTGAGATCCCACGGGGGTGGAGGATCTCTCACTGGGGGCCTGAGCAGAGTGGCCCCTTTGAGGAAGGCCTTACAAAGCTTATGAGACATTATATTCCTTTCTGATAGGCCAATGTGAAAATTTGAAATTGCAGCTAACTGCACCCTAATTATAGCGGAAGCGGACCCGGCATGAAAGAGTTCCGCAAGAAACTCCAAGATGTGGTGTACAGGGGCTGAAAAGGGGTCTATACTCAGCCTCTGCCCAGGAAGAAAAACGTTTCCACTTACTAGCGTAAGTTTTTCTAGTGGTAGACTTGTGCGATGATAAAATGATTTCAAGCACCGATTGGGAGATATCAGGAAGCCTGGCTAGGGTTGGAAGTGGAGCAACCAAGCCGTGAGCTGGAGCGATTGTAGGGAATGATGCATCGGAATTGATGGATCAGAAAGTCTGGAACTGGGTCCAGAGTCCAAGGCTGCTCGAGAAGATGATGATGCAGGAACGGAAACCATATTTGTCGAGGCCAGTAAGGAGCAATGAGGATCATTTTGCAGCCCAATACGGTAGCTTTCTGTATCAGCTTGGGAATTAGGGAAAAGAGGGAATGCATAGAGAAGTCTCTGAGGCCAATCGTGGACTAGAGTGTCACTGGGGGAATGTCCCGGAAGTGGAAGGAGAGAGAAGTTGCTGCACTTGCTGTTGAAGGGGATGGCAAAGAGGTCGCAACAAGGTTGTCCCCATTTGCGGAAGATTTGGTCTGCCACTACCTGATTCAGAGACCACTCGTGAGGCATAAAAATAGCTCTGCTCAGCCTGTCTGCTATGACGCTGGATCTCCCAGGGATATGCGCTGCGGTCAGAAACCGTTGGGAAGAGATCGCCCACTGCCAGAGTCTGAGTGCTTCTCGACATAGGGAGTAGGACCTGGTTCTGCCCTGCTTGTTGATGTACCACACGACTGACATATTGTCAGTTTGAATTGCAATGGTCCCGGTAGGAAGAGAGTCCTGAAGAGCTTGCAACGCTAAAAGCACGGCCCTCATCTCCAGGACATTTATGTGCAGATGGTACTCGAGGTTGCCAGGTGCCCTGGACTGCTCTGCCCTGATAATGCCCCCCACCCGATCAGGGAGGCGTCCGTGGTCACCATAGCAACTGGAGGGGGAAGTACAAATGGTCTGCCCAGGGGCACTGATGAGGAAACCATCCACCACGCAAGGTGCTTTTTGCATGCTTCTGTGATAACAATCATATGAGACATGGGAAGCTGCTGGAAGAAGCCACTGGAGGATCCTCATGTGAAAACGAGCCAGAAGGACGAGTATGATCGCTACTGCCATGAGACCCAGGGTTTGGAGGACGAACCTGGCTTGAATTCTTTTGCATCCTAACAAGACCTGAACACGCCGCCGAATGACTAACACCCTGTCTGGTGGAAGGCTGGCTGACCTGACTTTTGTATTTACGTTTGTGCCTATAAAGGTGATAGACTGACAGGGCGACAATGCAGACTTTTCGAAATTTATTGTGATACCTAGTGTGGAGCACGTCTGGATAGTGTAGTCTCTGGCTCACAGAAGGCGATGCCTGGTGGTAGCAGTGAGGAGCCAGTAGTCTAGATATGGAAACACCTGGAATCCTTGCCATCTCAGGTGAGCGGTAACCACTGCCATGCATTTGGTGAACACCCTGGGGGCTGTGGTGAGACCAAAGGGCAGAGGTCTGAACTGATAATGGCTGTCTCCCAGCCGGAAGCGAAGGAATCTTCTGGAGCGCCTGTCCATTTTGATGTGGTAGTACGCATCCTGAAGATCTATGGAGCACATCCAATTGTCCTGACCCAGAAAGGGTAAAATGGACTGTAGCGTGACCATCCAAAACTTTGTTCTTTGTACAGACCTGTTTAGCATGCTGAGATCCAAAATGGGTCTCCAGTCCCCTGTCTTTTTGGTACCAAAAAGAACCTTGAGTAAATTCCGGATCCTTGCTGGTCTGCTGGGACTTGCTGGATGGCCCTTTTTCTTAGCAGTTTTGAAACTTCCTGAACTGCTTGATCCCTTAGATTGGGTGGAACATCTGGAAGGGACTTGTTTGACAAGAAGGGAGCATGAACAAAGGGAATTCTGTAGCCTCTGGATATAACAGACTGCACCCATTTGTCTTGTGTTATGTCTTGCCAGGCTCTTGGGTACAGTGATAATCTTCCCCGGACTGCCTCCAGAGGTAGGCAGCTGGGCAACCCTTCAGGGATGCTGGAAGGGCTTGTCAGAGAAAGATTCTCTGCTGCCCTGGTTTTGCGGACCCTCTCTGCCATGAGGGCGGCATCTGTTATTGTTCCCTCCTCTGCCCCTGGAGGGAAACTCACCACGTGTGTCCGGCAAGGCACGCTGGGATTTCCGGAACCACATCTTTGCACTCTTCTGACCCTTGGGATATGGTCTGGATGGAGTGGAAAAATGGACTCCTACAGCAGAGAGAGTCTTGCCTTCCCGCTCACACCTGGTAAGGGTGTCCTTCACCTGCGATCCAAAGAGAGAGGAACCATCAAAGGGGGTGTTGGTGAAAGACGCTCTGAAAGGTTCCGCAAAGTTACAAAGCTGCATCCAAGCGTGTCTCCTTAGGGTGACGCCTGTGCCTGTGGCTCTACTCGCACCATCGGCTGCATAAGAAATGAGCCTCATGGAGGAGTTCACCACTGAATTAACAGTCGCCAGCTGGGAGGCAACCTTAGCCTGGGCCCCCTCAGCTGATGGATCTTGGAGGGTATCTCCAAGCTCTTTGAGGAGATCCCTCTGAAGACAGGTAAAGTGGCACAGATAATTCAGAGACTTAATGGAGAAAGTCGCTGAAGAGAACATCCGCTTCCCATATCTGTCCATCGTCTTAGACTCCTTGTTAGGGGGATGGACAGATGAAGAAGTTTCAGCCAACTCCTTTTTGTGGCCGCCGCTACCACCATGGCATCAACGGGAACGCCTTTGGTCAAAAACTGTTTGTCTTGTGGTGAAGTAATGAATTTGGCAGGTCTTCTAGGGGTCGGTTCCACTCTGTCTGGAGCTGACCACGCCTTCCGAGCCACCACGGACATTAGTGGGTCGAAAGGCGGAGACACCCAGGAGGTAGAGGGTCGGGATCCAAATGCATCCAGGAATACAGACTCATCCTCGGAAGGGCTAAGGGTAGACCAATTCCCCTCTGCCTAAGCATCTCAAGGATGTCTGAGAATGAGACATCTTCAGAGGGGGATCTCGGGGACCCTTCCGATTCCTCCAAGTCGGTATCTGATGTGACAGACTCTGGGGAGTCAACATGCTTCCTCTTGCATTTCCTCTTACGAGGTGGCTCCTCTGAATGATCTGGGGAGGCCTCGGAAGAGGAAGATACACCCAATGGGGTACCCTGGAGTGTTGGTTCCCCATGCTTGGGGTCTGGAGGAGGGGCAGAGGCAGGCGCAGGCACCATAGAGGGAGGAGCCGAAGGGGAAGATTGTGGAGCTGACTCAGGGGCCAGCACACTCCTCATGACCTCAAAGGCGTCCCTGCTCGGATGCTGAGAAGGCTCCGGTTCCAAAGATATCGGAATCCCTCTCCGCACCGAGGGGGATGGCTCCAAAGCTGATGTAGGAGCCGAGCTCAACTGCACCGAAGCTCCAAGGGGGAGAACGGGGTCAGGCAAGGGTCTGATGCCACTCGCCCCCTCGGAGCTGACGAGGGAGTCTTGGCGCCCAGACCCCTCCAAGGATGGTACCAAGGAAGAGATCGGAGCCGACAACGATACCGAAGGAGAAAGAATCGGTGCTGAAGGTTCCACGATTCGAACCCCAATGAACTCCGGCTCCGAACTCAAGGGAGGAGTCGGAGGAGGAATGACTGCAGACAAGGACGGAGCCGAACCCTGTTGAGGGGGGCTGGACAACATTTTTGCTAGGGCCTGCGATTTTAGGAGCCTGCTGACCACTCTCTCCACATCGTAATCAGATAATCTCGATGACCGAGAAGAGTGGGAGGACCGATAACTGCGCTCCGAATGGAGCAGAGGAGACCAGGGAGCCGAGTGTATCAACTCCAGGGAGGGCTGGATCTTTTTTGACTCCCAAATGGCTCCGAAGTACGTGTCGGAGCCGACAGAGACAGGAGCATCGATTCCAGCCGGAACCAAGGCAGAAGTAGTAGCTTCACCTAACGACGGCTCCGAGCTGGGAACCGAAGGTTAGGTGGTTTGGAGGACTTCATGGGCTGAGCCTTTGCCGGTGACTCCTCAGGTTTAAGCAAACCCCCATAGGATCAATCTATTCCTACACTCCTGCAGGACTCTTGGACTGAAAGCATGGCAGACCAAACAAGAGTCCTGCAGGTGCACGGTGCCGAGACAATAGACACAAGAAGTGTGACCATCTGTCAGAGACATCTTCTGACAGTATGAATCACACTTCTTGAATCCGGACACCTTGGTATCCTTAGACATAATTAAAGAAAGGGATACCAAAAACAACACACAAAACTAAAGAATGCGGTATGAAAAAACTGTCAGACACACACACACACGCAGTTACCACACCCAAACAACAGACACCAAGCCAAACAATAACAATTAGACTAACTAAGACAAACTATATATATATATATATATATATATATATATATATATATATATATATATATATATATATATATATATATATATTCTTTATAGAGGGAGAAGTTTAGCCAATAACTTAAACGACTAATACAGAGGGGGGGGGGGGACTCTCCAACTTAAACAGTTTTCTGAAGGGACGGGAATACAGGTAAAGAGAAAAATATACACTAAACAAAGTTATCCCTAAAGAACAGAATACTAAAGTTTACAACCTCCAATAAAAACTACTAATTTTTTTATCAAAACGGAGAAGAATAATAAAAATATACGACCTGAGCCGGTAAGACAACCTCGCAGCAGAAGCGGCAAACGTGATCTGGGTATCTAGCGCCAGGCATCATAGGATATGGGGAGGTCTCGAGCCAGTAAACAGCTCTCGAGCTTTAGAAGATGGCCGAGTCGGAGCCGAGGATCGCCTCTGGACCCAACCAGCAAGAAAAAAGATGAGAGAAGACAACTAACATGGAACATTATGGTAGGTACATAACTTCTTTTTTGTGTACATGTTCCCTTCTCTGCCTTTTGTTCCCAAGGTATTGATCAAAATAAGGCCATCTTCATTGCTCCAGATTGGCCAAGACACCATTGGTACCCTTTACTGCACAGCCTGACCTTACAGCCCCTCCAAGCAGCTTCCCCTGATCTCAGACCTCTTGGCCCAGGTGAGGGGGAAGATACTGCACCCAGACTTTACAGACTCTCAACCTTTCAGCATGGCTTATACCTTAAAGGCTAGCAGGAATCCTCGGCTCCTGACTCAACCAGCAAGAATGAAGGCGAGATAGACAACTTAACATCAGGGAGTTCCAGGGGAAGGTCAAGGCATCCACCTTTCACGCTAGGAGGTGATATTTCCTGGTACTGAACTTTTGCAGCTGGTGGTTGAGGTGCGAGGCAAAGAGATCCACTTCCGGAGTCCCCCACTCTTGAATGATTTGCAGAAAGATTTCCCTGTGGAGTTGCCATTCGTGGGGGTCCAGTAGGTTTCTGCTTAGGTAGTCTGCCAGGGTGTTGTTGACCCCTGGTAGGTACTGGGTAATTAGGTGTAGACTCATGGAGGTGGCTGTAAGCCAGAGGCTCATGGCTAACCTGCACAGGGGGTAAGATTGGGCCCCCCCCCTGACTGTTGATATACCACATTACTGTGGTGTTGTCTGTTTTTATAAGAAGACCCCCTGCCCTGAGATGAGGTTTGAAGGGTGTCGGACCCTTTTGCACTGCCATTATTTCTTTCCGACTGATGTGCAAGTGAAGTTGCTGGGCATCCCAAAAACCTTGGGTGCACCTGCCTGCTAGGTGAGCGCCCCAAGCAATGTCTCAGGTGTCAGTGGTAATGGTCTGGTCGGAAAGGCAGAGGATGAAGGGAAGACCCTTGTTCCTGGCACAGGCCTCTACCCACCAGAGAAACTCAGCCCTTATACATGGGATCAGAGGGAGAGAGGACTCTAGGGACTGAGAGTGCTGGCACCAAATGTTCTTTAAGTACCACTGACTTTTTCCTCATGTGAAACCTGACCAGAGGAATGAGAAGGATGCATGATGCCATGTTTCTCAGGGCTTGCAGGAACTTCCTCGCAGTGAGGTGACTTCTGGAAGCCAGCTGGGTAAAGTACAGAGGCAGGAAGCTCTGCTTTTCTGGGGATAGGAAGGCCATTTGGGATGCTAGGTCTAGCACAGCTCCCAAGAAAAGGATCTTCCTGGTAGGGTTTTCTTTTAATTTTTTCTCATTGATGGTGAAACCTAGGGAAGTTAGGAGAGATTTGACAAAGAGAAGATCCTGGAGCAGCTTTTCTTTGCACTCTGTCTGAATGAGGCAGTCGTCCAGGTAAGGGAAAATCTGTACATTTCTCTGTCTGAAGAATGGTATGACTGGGGCCAAGAATTTGGTGAATACTCTGGGAGCAATGGATAAGCCAAAGGGCAGCGCAGATAACTGAAAGTGTTGTGAGCCTGCTCTGAAGCACAGGAATTTTCTGCACGATTCCCTGATGGGGATGTGGAGGTAGGCATCTTATAGGTACAAGGTCACTAGCCAGGCATTTTTTGCTAGCATAGGTAGCACCTGCTGCAAAGTTAGCATTTTGAATCTGGGGACCACCAGAGAGGAGTTCAGAATGGATAGACCCAGGATGGGGCGCCAAGTGCCCTCTTTTCTGGGAACAAGGAATAGTCTGGAATAATAGCCTTTGCCTATTTGATCTGAGGGGACAGGTTCTACTGCTCCCTGTTATATGAAAGTTTGGACCTGCTTCAATGCCACTGCCCACTGATTTGGAGGTAACTCTGGATACCCTCTTGGAATTGGGAGTTTGCTGAAAGAGAATTTATATTCCTGAGAAATGATCTTTAAGACCCATTGGTCCTTTGTTACAGAAAGACAATTGTCTTTGAAGAGGGAGAGCCTTCCTCCTAGTTTTTGGTGAGTGAATGGTGGGCAGAGTGGGGAGGGGGAGTCATTGTGAGTCTTTGCCATAAAAGGTTGGCTTAGAACTCCCTGCCTTAGAAACGGAAGTGGTCCATTGTTTGCTTCTCTGCTGGCCCTGGGATTGAGGCCTGGAAGGTCTGTCCCTGCGGGGCTTACCTTGGCCCTATCTGCTAGGTGCAGGGAAGGCCCAGTGCTTAGAGGGAAAGTTCCTGCTGAATCTGGGAGGTTGAACTTGAAAGAAATATTTTACTGTTTGCACAGATTTTACTTAGTCTTCAATCTTTTTAAGCACCTCTTCTGCTTTTTCCCCAAACAAGCGCTCCTTATTTAGGGGTGCATCAATAAGTTTAGACTTGACATGATCAGGGAGAGGTTGTTCCTTCAGCCAAACATGTCTCCTAATAACAGATCCCGTCACTGCTGCCCTGCTAGAGGCGTCTAGGGCATCATATCCTCATTCTAATGAGTGTTTGGCCACTTGACAAGTTGAGCTCAGTAAATCTGCTAACTCTTTTGAACTGGCACAGTCAGGAAAGGTAGTGATCTTCTGTTTTAATTGTTCCAAAGTTTGCTGTTGATATTTTAACATATGGAACTGACAATTGAGTACTCTGAAAGCTAAGGTTGCAGAGGTGTATACTTTTTTACCCCATCTGTCCAGAGCTCTGAAGTCCTTGTCAGAAGGAAGAGGAGTCTTGTCAGAACTAGTCTTAGCTCCTTTAGGTCCCTGTTTAATGACCTCTGGGTCTGCAGCAGGATTTCTGTACAGGTATTTGTGAGAATCCGGTACTCTGTAGTACCCGTCAGGTTTACTGGGAGCAGGAGGGAGGGCATCAGGGGCTAAGCTGGATTCATATCATCCACCATTTCTAAAATAGGGGGGATGGCCAGGGGTCTGTGCTGGGGCAAGTCCAAAAACTCTCAAAGTCTTTTCTTAGACTGTGGGAAGTCCTGATATTCCCATTGGAAATGCTCTCTGAGAGAGTGAAGGGTTTCCCAAAAGGAAAGGTCCTCTGGAGGGGATGCAGAAGGGATAGAGTCCTCTGCATCTGAATCCTCATAAGTAGTTGAGGGATGCTGTTCCTCTTCAAAAACTGAATAATCTGATTCCTCAGAATCCTGTTCTGTCATCATTTCTGGAGAAGGATGTCTTTTCCTTTTAGAAGTGGCCTGACTACCCTGGATAAGGGAGATGAGATCCTCTGCCATTTTAAGCATTTGTGCTTGGGGTGGTGGAGCAGTAGCAAGATGGTGGCTAGAAGCAAATTTCCTAGGAGTGGCCTGGCTTCTAGGCCTAAGAGAATCCATCGGTCTGAGAGAAACGGTAGTCGGATGCAAAGATGTCGATTTTTGTCTAGAATCGGTAGTGCGAAAGGCCTCCTCGAAAGCCGGTGCCTGCGTCGTGGCAACGGACCCAACCGAGGCAGAGACAGCCAAAGGCTTGGAAGACTAAGATTTCTGTGGCATACCAGACTCCAAAAGAGTCTAGGTAGAGACCTGTGCAGGTAACAAATTGGGTATCACTGAATTCTGGAGAACTGACTGTCTGCTTAGCGGTAACGTCGTCGGAAGGCTTAGCCTTTTGTGGTCTGTCTCTATCTCTACATTTTTTCAGAATGTCCACAGATTGTTGACTGACGGACACCATATCGGAATGTGAAGACGGAATACGAAAATAACTATCTACAAGAAGAGCCCTACAGCGAATGGTTCTCGCATTAAAGAATGCACAGAACTGGAAATGGGGGACATCGTGGTCTGGACCTAAACAAGTGATGCAGTAAGAATCAAAGTCTTGGTGTGGGATCTGCTTTCCACAGGTAAGACAATTGTTAACTTTTTTGGACATCGGTTAGTGCAAGAAAAAAGTATCCCCAACGGGGTACTTAGATTTAGACGTTTTCAGCTGAAATTCAACTTATGGTAGCGACCGACTGGCACTCCTGCAAACTGCTTCTGCTACGGGCTCCACGGGAAGAAAGACTGATGTAATGACATTGGCTGGCTTGCTATATAGCACTGACAACCTGATGTCAGACTATAGGCGTCGGCAGCTGAAGCAAAAAAACATTGACTCTGGTATTCTGGCTGGCTGAGGGCTACCACAGCAGGGATAACCCACAGGTGATGACTGCAACAGTGAAACACAAAGAACATCAACTGTCTCAAACTACTCATCTTCCACCAATGTAAAGGAAGCTTGGGGCTCAAGCACTTATTAGCTGATGGCATGCTTACCACCTGCAAGGACGGACTAAACATTGGACATACGTCTAAGATGGATCACACCTTGACTTCTCTGTATGTTTGGCATGCTTACCTCCTGCAAGCACTGACTAAACACTGGACATAAGTCTAGATGAATCACACCTTGACCTCTCTGTTTGTCTGTTCTTGTGGTGATGCTCTGATTTAGAACAGAGACCATAACAGGGACCCTCTTACTTGTTCCTACATGAACAACTTTAAATGGCCGTCATGTGTTCGGTCTCAAACCAGGCAAAAAGTTTCACCCTTGTTTGCTTTTGAGAAGTCGACTCGAACCTCTGGCATATGTAGTCACTCTGTCAGTGTTGTGCTCCAATACAAAAATGGTAGAGACAGTGCTGTTGCAAGTTCTGACTGATAATTTGGTAACCACAGCAACAGTTAGTATACTATTGTTAAGGCACATGGAGAGGATTTTACTGATGACAGTAAGGATCAAGAAATTAGCAAGTGTACAAGTGTTAAAGATGTGGTTTGCATAGGGGGCTGTCACTGGTTACGCAGTCAGTGTGTCTGTTCATGATGTGTGTCTTCACTCTTTTCAGAAAAAAAAAATAAAAAACTGCTGAAGCATGAATGACAAACAAGGCAAACAGCCTAGATGGGTTCTCAATGGAAGATCAGTAAAACTGCAACCAAACCTTACCTTGCATTTGGGGCACACAAAACTGCTCATATTTTCTACAATTCCAATAATTGGCAACTTCACTTTTCGACAGAAACTGATTTCTTTCCTGACATCCTGCAGGGATACTTCCTTGAAGAGAAAAAAAAGAAACGATTAAAGCAAATGCTGTTTTCTGTTGTTGTACATTAGAAACAAATGCTGTTTTCTGTTGTACATTAGAAACAAATGCTGTTTTCTGTTGTTGTACATTAGAAACAAACGCTGTTTTCTGTTGTTGTACATTAGGTACAGGAAGACTGCCAAAGAGTGGATTTGACATTTATTTGGTCACATTCATAACTGATCTCAGGAATAAATAAATGCACGGTAACAGCTGAATTTATTTATTTGTTAATTCTCTACTATCTGCTGGCCATCAGGTGCCTGCACAATCTGTTAGTCCACTCATTCCTCTCAGGGGTTCGCTGAGAGGTAAAAACCTCAGCTTTGGCCGGCTAAGAACTAGCTGTATTCAACTGGACGTATAAGAGAATTTAAGTACCTTTATCTGCACTTTTTTTTTCAAAAAATACAGTATTTAAATTGATTTTAACTGTGTTGCAGGAATATTAACTGAACTGGAAGTTTTGACTCTGCTCTTCAGTTAGTCTCACCCACCCTCCCCGTTTTTGTTTTGGTGTTAATCTTAGTGGCCTTGAAACTGCCTGCCTCTCTTGTAAATTTGTGTTTGGATACTCCTTCTGGGCCCATCTCATTTGCTCACTCAACTGAGTGCAGTGAGATCATATTCTGATTTCAGGCACTCCTACTGTGTACAAAGAGAGCATCTGGGAAACAGAAAAAAAAAATTTAAGCTTGTTTCCTGCCTTTCCTGTTAAGTGGTATAGACTATTTGTAGGCTTCTGAGCCCCCAAGCCCTTCTGTGTTGGAGGGAAGCCTTCTAGCTTAGTTTTTTTATCTTATAGCTAGCCAGTTTTCTAGTTTCAGCACTCAAATCAGTTTCTTTGATCTCAGCACTTGTTCAGAAAAAAAAAATTTTCATCTGCTTTTACTGTACTTGTGTTTCTACCTACTTTATTTTACTTTTGCATCATCTTAAAAGTACTCAATTGTATTTATTACTGCTTGGTGTAACTCATTCTAAGCCTTTTGGTTTAAACACTTGGGCTTCGGACCAGTTGTTTTGCACTGAGGGTTTGTGGTCTGCACTGTAGTGGCAGAACAGGTAGTTTACATCCTTCTAGGTTGGGAACTGCTGATTGAGGGCTCAGTGTCTGTTATTCTAAAAGTGTATTAATTCTGGTTTAAGCACTTGGGCTTTCAGGCCAGTTATTTTACATTAAGAGGGTTTGTAGTCTGCACTCTAGTGGGAGGAGAGAGGCTGGACTCTGCCCTTCTGAGCTGGGAATTTCTGGTTAAAGGCTTATAGTGCATGCATATCTGAACTGCTTCTTAGTGAAGTTGGTGCGCCTTGTTTGCTGTGGCATAGACTGGATTCGGGCCTGCTGGATCTAACTTTGTTTGTGTAACTTGAGCACTAATCCAGGCATTCTCTAAAGTATTCAATTGTATTTATTACTGCTTGGTAGTAACTTGATTAAAGTGTAGCTATCATTCTAAGTCTTTTGGATTAAGCACTTGGGCTTCAGACCAGTTGTTTTACATTAGGAAGGTTTGTGGCATGCACTGTGGTGGCAGGACAGGTAGCTTTCATCCTTCTAAGTTGGGAACTGCTGATTGAGAGCCCAGTGTCTGTTATTCTTAAAGTGTATTAGTTCTGGTTTAAGCACTTGGGCTTCAGGCCAGTTATTTTACATTAAGAAGGTTCGTGGTCTGCACTCTTGTGGGAGAAGAGGCTGGACTCTGCCCTTCTGAGCTGGGAATTTCTGGTTAAAGGTTTATAGTGCCTGAATATTTGAACTGTATCTTACTGAAATTGGTACACCTTGTTTGCTGTAGCATAGACTAGATCCAGGCCTGCTGAATCTAGCTTTGTTTATATGCTTGTTGTTTGTTTGCTTGTTATTTCCCTGGAACGCTAATTCCACCTAATACGCGGCTTCTCAGCACTTCTGTGGATCACTAGTGATATCTGCATTGCTTACTGTACTTATTTCCTTGTTTCACTTGAAAGAAAGTTACTGTTTGTCATTTTTGCATTTGTTACCTGTAACACATTGCACTTAAGTTACCTGGCACTTGCTCACTAAAGCAATTATATGTCAGTAATAAAAATTAAAAGCACTACACCCTCACTCCCCACTGACCTTTGTTTTCAATTATAAAGGAATTCCCAGTATTATTCTAGCATGTCCAAAGGTCAGTTGTCAATCTCCTCTCCGGTCTAGCTGGTGAATCTGGGAATCTTGAGGCAATGTTACAACTGCCTCATGTACACAGACAACCCTCTCCTCCTCCCAACAAATTCCAACACATGTGAGAGATGCAACCATATAGCCAAACTGGAGGCTAAGCTCTCTCAACTCAGTACTGGCGTAACCAGTCAGGAGGAGAAGGAAACCACACTCACTACAATTCCAGTCTCACATAGACCTACCACGACAGCAAACCAAACACATAATCACACAAAAACATACTCGGAGGCTCTAAATAAAGATCTGCCTAAGCAGCAGAGACCTCCAAAGCAGACACCCAAGCAACCGCTACCCCAAAACAAAACAAGTGCAAAACATATCTCACAAAGCCAGTGTGCCGAACAGTCAGCCCTTAAGACTAAACAACACACCTGATACACTTGTAATAGGTGACTCTATCGTCAGGCACACTGACGTCCCGCTCACCAGGCTGAACAAGGAGAGGGTCACGATGAGCAGCCTGTCGGGCGCTAGGATCCGCCACATAACACAAGCACTCAGGTCACTCCAAGGCAAGTACAAATATGACTCAGTCATTGTCCATGCTGGTGTGAATGACCCGAGACGTACCTCCCTGGACTACATGAAGAGAGACATAGAGGAGCTCTCTGAGCATGTAGCCCAGGCCGGTATGACCCTGACCTTGAGTAGCATCTTACCCTCACCAAGAATGATGCCACAATATGAAGACAAGATGATCAGTTTCAACAATTGGCTTAAGTACTGGTGTCATTCAAAGGGGATCCAATGCCTGTCAGCTTGGGATGATATGCTCGACAAGCCATGATGCTTCGCTAGGGACGGCTTGCACCTGTCACCCCTGGGCTTTCAGATATTGGCAAAGGCTCTTGCTACCCCCATAGTGCCTTTTTTAGGCAAGGCTCAAAAGACATACCCACATCCATAGGTATCACAAGGGATAAGAAACTAAGAGTAATGCTACTCAACGCCAGAAGTCTAAACCTCAAGATGCACGCACTCGAAACTCTCCTTAGCATGGAGAACATCGATATCTGTGCAGTAACAGAAACCTGGTTCAGGGCTCCCGAAAGCACCCCAGCACTACCAGGTTATACCTCATACCATGCTTTTCGGCCCCAAAACTTGGACCGAACCACAAAAGGAGGGGGAGTATCGATATTCATCAAAGATACCCACACCTCCAGGTTGGTGGCAAAGCACGAAGCATCAGAGACTATCCATGTGCAACTAACAGCGGGTAAAACTGCCTTCCAGTTTATAGCCTGCTACAGACCACCCTCCCAAACCCAGGAACCCCACTCGGCCTTCCTGAGAACACTGGAAAATATGAAGGTCTCTCCAAACACCATTATATTGGGTGACTTCAACTACCCAAACATAGACTGGAGGCATTACTCTAGCTCCAACACCCTAGCCCAAAGGTTCCTAGAATTTATAAACTCAAATGCTATGGAACAACTTGTTACCACTCCCACAAGAGGGGAAAACATACTGGACCTGATCATCACCAACATGGGGACTCTATGCTCCAGACCAGAAGTGTATCCCTCACTGGTAAGATCAGACCATAAACTAATCTCACTGGATATTCACATCCCGACCCCACCCCCTGCCCAGAAAACCACAGTGAAAAACTTCTCTAAAGCAAATTTCACACTCCTCAAAACCGAGGTGGAATCCTTCAAAGCCCCCGGACCTGTGGAAAATACGGCCCAGACCGCAGAATCCTGTACAAACACATTCTATGAACACCTTCAGGAATGCATGGATCATGCAATCCAAAATAAAACCAAGACCCAATCCTCCAAAGGCAGATGTCCTGTCTGGTGGACCCCAGCCATAAACAAACTATACAATAGAAGGAGGAAGCTACTAAATAACAGAGCAAAATCCCAAAAAGGGAAGGCATCACTGATCAGTATTAGCAAAAAACTACGGGCACTCATAAAATTGTCTAAGGCCAGCTTCGAGAGAAAAATTGCACAGGACACTAAGGATAATCACAAGGCTTTCTTTAGTTATGTTAGGAACCTGGGTGGTAATTCCCAGATATGCTCAGAATTAGTCCAAAATGACAAAAAATACACCGAACCCACAGACATTGCCAACATCCTAGCTGACAGGTTCAGTGCAAACCCCCCCCCCACCAAAAGGACAAATATCTATCCCAGCAGAGTGCTGCCCCCCTGACATCTCAGATGCTCAGGTAAGAAATGCCCTCTCCAAAGCAAAAAACACAGCATCAATGGGACCAGACGGTGTCCCAGGCTGCATCCTACATAAACTCCAAGAAGAGCTAAACCCAAACATAAAACTACTGTTCAATCTCAGCCTTACTACAGGATATGTGCCCAAAGAGTGGCATACAGCAACAGTGGTCCCTCTCCATAAAGGTGGTGCCTCAACGGATCCTGGAAACTATCGCCCCATAAGCCTGACTAGCTTGGTCTGCAAAGCTATGGAAAGGATCATCATGGACCTCATAAATAAAGATATTGGGGACCTACAGACACTGGATCCTACCCAGTTCAGCTTTGTTAAGGGCAGATCCTGCCTCTTAAACCTGGTTGATTTCTTTGAAACAGTCACCAAGGCCATTGACGAGGGGAAGGTGGTCCACACAGCCTACCTGGACCTCGCAAAAGCCTTCAATACAATACCTCACTCGGGCATTATAGATAAGCTCACCAGCTTAAATATAAACCCCTATGTCACTAGATGGATTGCAAACTGGCTCAAGGACAGAACCCACATGGTTAGAATTGCTGAAGCCATGTCAGACTCCAAACCAGTTACAAGTGGTGTCCCACAAGGCTCAGTCCTGGGACCTCTCTTGTTCGGTATATATTTCTCGGAGGTACAGGCCAACACGGAAGGACTGTGGCTGACCAAGTTCGCAGATGACTGCAAACTGGGCACCATAATCGACTCTCCAGCCGACATAAGCATCCTCCAAAAGGGCCTCATAGAAACAGACAACTGGTGCCAGAGCCATGGCTTCAAGCTAAATGCCAAAAGGTGTATAGTCATCCCCTTTGGCAAAAACAAAGTGCCCACAAATTACCACATAGGTGGTAATCCATTAAGTACAGAAGAAGTAATTAGGGACCTGGGGACCCAATTTGATAGCAATCTCTCATTTGACAACCACGTGGCCAAAGTGGTTATAAAAACATTTTATATAGCCTACCTAATCATGAAGGGATTCACATCTAGATCAGGGGAGGTCATCGTGCCTCTTTACTCATCCCTCATCAGGCCCATAATTGAGTACAATGCCCCTTTTGGGATGTACCTTACCAGACACCTGCAGCAACTGGAAAGACCCCAAAAGTACCTCACCAAGAGGATCAAAGGGCTCAAACCAATGCCATATGCTGCCCGGTTAAAGAAACTCCAGCTCTACTCAGTGGCATACTGCCTGTTCAGAGGCGATCTGTGCCCGACATATAAAGCCATGTCCAACCCGGAATTAATGGACATGCTGCACCTCAGAAAATCCAAATCCCATCGAGCTACGCGCTCGAGAGTCTTGAACCTCAGCACCGAAATAAATAGGACATGCTGGAGGGACAGATTCATAACCCAAAGGCTCCTTTCACTCTGGAATAAAATCCCAGTCCAGGTTAGGCAGAGTCCCTCATTGACTCTCTTCAAGAGGAATCTTGATGAGTGGATGGGAGATCGTAGGTTTACCCTGGGTATCACTTCTGTGTCACTGTTAGACAGAGGCACAGTATACTAACCTCGAAAAAGGGCATAGCAAAATAAATTTAAAATGGGTGGCGAAAGCCAAACACATTCTGGCTAGGCTTATAAATGCCCTAGGGCAGATAGCCTAGTATGAACCTATGAACCTATGAACATTGTCATTCTGGCAGTCGTCAGGGCTTTTACTACTATGGCTCCACCCTTTCCTCCAGGCTGCTGACATGAACACCTGCATTATCATGGAAGGTCAGCTATGCCCTGCCAGACCAAGTTTATGTCCCTCAGTCTAGGGTTCTGTTCTTTGCTTGCATGCCTCTTTCTGCATGGTAGCAACTGGCCATCAACCCCCCCCCCCCAGGAAGGGGGTGCTGACACCAGCTACTCATGCCCATCCTTCTCCACTGGAGTTTTCCACTGAGCGAACTACCAGTTAAACTTGGGCTGTCTGGGTCATTGTCAGAGCTTTATTTCCCTAGGCTCTGGGTCATTGTCAGAGCTTTATTTCCCCTAGGCTCCAGGTCATTGTCAGAGCTTAATTTTCCTAGGCTACGGGTCACTGTTGAGCTTTATTTCCCAAGGCTCCGGGTCACTGTTGAGCTTTATTTCCCTAGGCTCCGGGTCATTGTCAGAGCTTTATTTCCCTAGGCTCCGGGTCATTGTCAGAGCTTAATTTTCCTAGGCTCCGGGTCACTGCTGAGCTTTATTTCTCTAGGCTATAGAGCTGGGGAGCTGTTAGTATTTCCTGACAGGAAGTTTTTATCCAAAACAGGGATAACCCTAAAACAAGAAAATTCTGTGCTGCCTATTTTGTGGCACAATAATTTCTACCCTTCATGAATCTCCCGGAAAAACTTCTCAGCCACTTGGGCTCTGTTTTATCTCAAGCCACCGAATCAAAAACAGATTCTAACTCTGGCTGGTACAAGAGGTCTGTACTAGTATTCAAATTAATGAAAAATGTCTGACCAGCATGACACCACCAATGGCAATTTGTTACGCAGTGAGATCAGGAAAAAGCAATGCAACCTCTGCAAATGCATGTTCATTACCTGTTACAATTAAAGCTAACTTTCTGCCTTCAAATTCTAAAAGCGCAACCCTGAAAAAAAAAACATTTCCTGAATAGCTATTCGAAATCTAACTTCAGAATGACTGTAAGAAAGAAAAATATGAAGAGGGCAGCATGTAGCAACTGGTCACTGCATGAAATGGAGGTAGAAGCAGAGCAATTAAAATGTGTTTCCTGTAATGCAACAAATTAGGGGTGTTCAAAATTTACCTTCTGAAGGCCAATGCTAGTGACTGGCCCTGTTCTACAAATTGCTATTGGCTCAGGACACGTACTATGGATGTTGTGACAAGGTAAAGGGATTTCCATCTACACAGGCCACATTAGCTCATGCAATGTTATACCAGACAGACCAATTCCTGTACTCTAGAATATTTACTTGTATCAAACAGTAGGATGGCAGCAACTAGACAGGGGACACCGGCACAAAGACCTGAACAGACAAAGGAAGCAGTCAAACTACTGGAATGTAGCTAAAGCAAATACTAAAACACACAACTCCAAACCTGATGAATAGTGTCAAAAGGGGATTTCTGACTTAAAGTTGCAACATACTACATAAATAATCAAAGTAAATGAACAGATACATATCCACATTATCCGATGACCTGTGAAGTAGCCCTCTGCAGTGGATCATGGTTGCAATTTCCACTGCCAAGGTCCCCGTCTTTGCAATATCACTGTAATCTCTACCTATCATACTTGGCAGCACATGGACTGCCTCTCAGTACATGCCACAAGGCCACATCAGTAAGACGGGTGCACAAACTCCCTTAGGTCAACCACCAGGTACACGTGGAAGAGATAAACCCAGGAACACAGGAAGGTACAACTTCCCTGACTTCGGAATCAAACAGCTCCTTGATAACCAGCCTTAAGTATCAGTATTTTTGGCCAGCCCAACAAAAATTATAAGTCCATTAAAAAGGTTGTTGCATGGTGAATTCTTCTTTATATTCATACTGGAGTGACCCCCACAGGTGATTAGAACAGTAACAGGGGTAAAGTGAACAGCCCTGCACCCCTCCCCCAGAAAGCATGTTCTTCAAATATCATTTCAATAACAAAACTGCCAATCAAAATGGCAAAGAAAGTATATTTGTGCAAGTAAACTTATAACAGTTGATGTTTGAAATGACCACTGCTTAAGTAGCCTTAGCTATTGTAAAACAAGTGAACAATTAGGCCGGAACTGCTGCCAGTTATGTTGTTGGTACTAATTACAAAACCTTTTCAATTTGCTAACATATGACTTTCTAGGCGCAGGCTTTCTTGCCTCTATTAGTACCTGCTGTATGTCGTCAGTAAAAAAAGTGCCTTAAGGGGATTAAAACCCTATAATCCAGTCAGTTAGTTGAAGATGACTGATGACTGGGTTTATCAAACACCCTTGCTCTTGTGTGAGTATATCCAGTCTGTGAGGAAGCTTGTAGTAACTGCCCCTGACAATTTCCAAACGAAGGGAGAAGCACTGCTGTCTGGTGCAAAAGGGCGTCACCCCAATGATCCTGGGGGATTCCTGCTGAACCTTCAGAAATGCCCCAGATATCAGTGGAAAGGGTGGAAAAGCATACAGGAGCATTCCTGTCCAAGGAGAAGAAAATGTATATGTATTCCAGGCCTTCTTGTATAGTCCTGGAGCGTAATCTAGCCAGGTGATTGTTCAGAGAGAAGGCAAACAGGTCTACTTGAGGAACTCCCCACAGATGGATCAAATCTTGGAAGTCCACCTGACTAGTTTTCCATTTGTGAGGGTTTGACTGCTCCTACTTAGCATGTCTGCCACACAATTTTTGCTCTGATTGAATGTTCATAGGTTGGTACTAGGCTATCGGCCCTAGGGCCTATACAAGCCTAGCCATAACAATTCCCTGGCTATTTCTTCCCGCAGTATTTACTTCCCTGGACCCCTGTCTAGCTGGGTGACTGACATGATCTCTGGGGTGAATTTCCTATCTCCCATCCAATCATCAAGGTTCCTTTTGAAGAGGGCCAAGAGGCATTCTGCTTGACATGTATGGACAGTCTATTCCAGAGTCTGGGGAGTCTCTTTGTCAGGTACCTATCCCTCCAGCATGTTTTGTTCATTGTGATGACAAGGTTTAGATCCCTGGAGCGTGTGTCTCTGAGGAACTGGGATTTCTTTAAGTATAGCATGTCCAACAGCTCTGGGTTTGACATGGCCTTGTATGTTAAGCAGAGATCACCTCTGAGTAGACAATATGCGACAGAGTATAGGTGGAGTTTTTTTAGACGGTCAACATAGGGCATCTGCTTTAGGCCTGTGATTCTTTTAGTGAGGTATTTCTGCGGCCTTTCCAGTTGTTGCAGATGTCTTGAGAGGTACATACCAAATGTAATAATGAGTCTAATGAGGGATGAGTACAATGGGACAATGACCTCCTTTTTTCTGGATGAAAAGCCTTACTGATGAGGTATGCCACATAGAAGGATTTCCTGACTGTTGCGGCGATGTGGTAAGGTGAGACCACTGTCCACCTGTTTCCCTAAGTCTCTTATCATACGTTTGGTGTTTAGTGTACTGCCACCTATGTGGTAATTCATGGGTACATGTTTTTTCCCAAACGGGATAACTATGCATTTCTTGGCATTGAGCTTGAGAACATGGCTCTGGCACCAAGCATCTGTTTCTATAAGGCCCTTTTGTGGAATATTCACATCATTTGGGGATTCAATAATGGATCCCAGTTTGTAGTCATCTGCGAACTTTGTTAGCCAGAGTCCCTTAATGTTGGCTTGTACTACAGAGAAGTAGATGCCAAACAAGAGCGGTCCCAGGACTGAACCCTGAGGTACTCCACTTGTCACTTGTCTGGAGCTGGATTTGGAGTCGGCTACTTTTACAGTGTGAGTTCTGTCAGTAAGCCGGTTGGTAACCCATCGACTGACATAGGGATTAATGCCCAGCTTAGTAAGTTTATCTATGGTTCCAGAGTGGGGGATGGTGTCAAAGGCCTTGGTGAGGACCAGATGGGCTGTGTGAACCACCTTACCTTTGTCCATGGCTCTGGAGACTGATTTAAAGAAGTCATTCAGGTTCAGGAGATAAGATCGACCCTTCACGAACCCAAACTGCATGGGGTCCAGTGTTTGAAGGTTGCCAATGTCTTTGTTTATAAGTTCCATGATAATACATTCCATGGCCTTGCAAATCAGGCTCGTCAGACTGATGGGGTGGTAGTTCCCGGGATCCAAGGTGGATCCCCCCTTGTGGAGTGGGATAGCTGTAGCTGTGTGCCACTCAGTGGGCACAAAGCCTGAGGTGAGGCTATGATTAAGCATGACACTTATTGCCACGGCTATGATTAAGCTTGCCACAGCTATGATTAAGCATGACACTTACTGCCACGGCTATGATTAAGCATGACACTTATTGCCATTTCATTTTGTAGTTTATGTAGTACACAGCCTGGGATGTCATCTGGTCCCATGGATGCTGTATTCTTAGCTTTGCAGAGTTGTTTTTTTACCTGTGTGGCGGTTATTTCCAGAATTTGGCAATCTTTCGGTATTGCGATGGGCCCTTTAGGGGGTGAGACGGCAGTAAAGTTTGCACTGAATCGATCTGCCAGGATATTGGCAATATCCTTGGGATCAATATATTTAATGCCATTCTGTTGTAGCTCAGAGCAGATCTGAGCATTGCCATTTAGATTCTTGACATAGCTATAGAATGCCTTATGGTTGTCTTTGGAATCTTTGGCAATTTTATTTTCGTAACTAGCTTTGGAGGATTTTATGAGGGATCTCAGCTTCTTACTGTATCTGGTAAGGGAGATTTTTTGCATCCTGGGATTTTCCTCTTTTCTGCAACAGTTTCTTCCTTTTGTTGTAAAGTTTGTTTATAGCAAGGGACCAGCAGATTGGCTTCCTTTTTTTGGACGAGAGCATCTTGGTTCTATTGGGGATGGCACGATTCATGCATGAGTGGATGTGCTCATACAGTGCCTTAGTGTAGGATTCAGCAGTCGAACTTTCAGTTCCCGTCTGCATGGGTGTCATGAAGTTTGTCACTTGCCAGTGTAAAAATTTCAGGCAATGGAGGAACATATTGAAATCAATTAGTCATTGTTGGGTAGCAACTACCACACCTCTGTGTGCGACCTGCTACTTCAAGCAATAAAATGGTGGTAGGCCTTACTTCCTCCAGTGCCAGTTAACACATACAGGTGGAAATGTATTGCAGGATGAATGAAGAGAGTCGGAAGTTGTCAAGGACCATGCACATATGCACGAAAGATGTTTTACTGCAAATTTTGTATTTCAGTGCCTGGGACAACTGAAATGCAACAACATCATTGCTTTTGTGATGCACTTTATTAGAGCAGCCCCACAGCATTTAACAGCTGACTTGTCAGCTGTCACAATATCTACACGACAGACTTTTAGCATAACATGCCTGTATTTGCAACTCTGACATGCAGGGAATGTTGTGGTGCTCTCCAGCTTTGGGGACTTAATAGTAAGTCATCACTGGTACTGCAGGCAGAGTAATTCCCTGCAATAACAGCACTGACATACAGGTGGAGCTGTGATGACAGCTTCAGGTGAGCTCAGTGGTTAGAAAATCTTATTACCCAGACTTCCATTAAAATGCTTGGCTAGGCAATTTGCAGGTTCATTTCACTCCCTCCAGCACAAGGAAAAACAAACAGATAACTGGCAGAAGAAATAGCCCTGAAAAGGCATTATCCTCCCCAGTCAAACCATTCAACATGATATATATGATGAGAAGTAAGAAACAAGTGACACTTTCATTTCAAAGAATGGAAGACCCAGTCATAATAGATGTTGCTATATATAAACTACCATATTGCAGCCTGCAAAAAATGAGAAGAAGTTCCACAAGAGTGTACCCTATGGAAGATGGCAGAAATACAAGAAAAGCTAGAGATGGTGTACAATGAAGTAACACACATTGTTATATTCAAAAGGTGGACCAAAGACTAGGAGAGATTAAAAAAATCCTTTCAGCTCACTCCTATGAGCTAAAGGAAGTTAAAATATCCAAAGAAGAACACTCAAAGAGAATATCAGAACTAGAAGCAGGACATGAATAAGTTATGGCAAAATTGATTGAACTGGAAGACAGAGAATGCAGGGACAATCATAGATATATGAATGTACCTGAGGGGTTAGAGGAAAAAGATTGTAATGATTTTCTGGGAAATTTATTCAGTGAATGTCCGGCACTATCAAGAGAATCGATTGTACCAGAAAGGGCACACTGGACTACTGGAACAGCAAGTAACAATCAGTGCTTTCCTTGACTGATTGTAGCTAAACTTCAGTCTTTCAGGCTAAAAGAACAGCTTCTAGGGATGCTCTGGAAAAAACAAATAATTGTAGCAAACTGGTGAAAATAAAAACTAAAAACCACAAATTCACCAGTAGGACTAGTAGACACAAGTTTATTTTCCAGGTTAAGCGCTTTATGCTCTGGAAAAAAGATACCTAGTGGATGTTAGGCAACAGGCACATTTTTGTGTAACAAGACTTCTCTTTGAACAATAGAATGAAAAGAGTGACACTTGTTCTGATCTTTGAGGAGGCCTATAGAGTGTGTTAGTGCTGCGAAGCTATATCCTAAGCTAACATGGCTAGTCTGCAAAGGGGGTATGACCTGGATCCCCCCTTGCTTGTTGATGTATCGCATGAGTGTGTGTTGTCTGCAGCAACATGAAGAGGCTCCATGAACCAAAGATGATTCACAGTTTTTTTCTGAGAAGACTCCACTAAAGCACTGCTAGTGATTCCCTGCTGAGGAGGAACGTAAGCCTACACTTGTTTGTCTGTGAGTTGCTTAAACTGATAGAACTACTTTCTGTTTTACCTGCTCCATTTTGTTTTCTGTTTTAAGAAATCTGCTTGGCTTGTTTTTTTTGTTGTAAGTGACAAATAGACACAAGTCATCTAGGATGGATACTTCACATTTTCTTCCATTGGTTAACTTATTTCTTGTGTGATACTTAAATACACAGCAATTTCTGGGTCTTTGTCTTGAGAAGACCCCACTACAAGCACTGTTGGTGACTCTCTGCTAGTTATTTTTCCCCATCCAACCTGCCTTTCCCTGATCTGCTTTTTAAAGTTGGGGATTTTAAGCTGTTCCCCCTTACTGTAAATTGAGCTTCATAAGCTCCTCCCTTTCTACACTGCTGTTGATAAGCTCCTCCCTTTCTACACTGCTTTTGATAAGCTCCTCCCTTTCTACACTGCTGTTGATAAGCTCCTCCCTTTCTAAACTGCTGTTGATATCGTGAATTATTTATTTGCCCTTCCTTGTGCTTATTTTGAAAAAAAAGTATATTTTGCCTCTCATTGTCTGTTATACTGATTTACTTGCTCTGAATTCATCATCTAGCTACCTGTTGGATAAAGTAGTGATGTTTTACACTCTAGCAAGCACTTTTCTGTGTTTTTCAAGAGGTCAGTGGATTTTCCATCTAGTGCACTGGGAGGTAGCCTGGTCTGTTTTGTTGGGAAAACGTTTGCGCTTTCTGCATGTAGTTTTATTGGCTGGAGGGCTTATTAATCAGCTTACATTGTTTTAGTGCCTTTATAAATTCTGCACAATTGAGTGGCTCTTGGCTCACTTCTACAAAGCAAAGTGCTTTTTTGAACAGATTTTACAAGCTGTTCAGAGTACACTGTTGTGTTTAAGTTTGTCTGTGGTGGCATTTCACTCCAGACACTCCTTTACTGTGTCTTAACATTAGGAGGACTGGGATTATTCATTTAGTGGCAGTAGGTGTTTTCCTGGTCTACCTGAGCTGGGAAGCACAGAATAGGTCTCCAAGTGTAGTCGTATTAGCCAGAGGACTCAGTCAGTTTTCTGCATTTCCAGTGCTGGTAGAAATTCGCCACATTTGCACAGAGCTACTCACTGTGCCAATGCCCTGTACAGATGCAAACATCTGGAAACACTGCTGATTTTCATTACACTGTGAACGTTTCCTGTGCTAGTTACATTATTATAACACCATGGACGATTGCTGCTCGGTGAGCGTTTCCTGTGCTAGTTACATTATTGTAACACCATGGACGATTGCTGCTCTGAGAACGTTTCCTGTGCTAGTTACATTATTACACCATGGACGATTGCTGCTAGGAGAACGTTTCCTGTGCTAGTTACATTATTACAACACCATGGACGATTGCTGCTCGGAGAACGTTTCCTGTGCTAGTTACATTATTATAACACCATGGACGATTGCTGCTCGGAGAATGTTTCCTGTGCTAGTTACATTATTATAACACCATGGACAATTGCTGCTCGGAGAACGTTTCCTGTGCTAGTTACATTATTATAACACCATGGACGATTGCTGCTCGGAGAACGTTTCCTGTGCTAGTTACAATATTATAACACCATGGACGATTGCTGCTCGGAGAACGTTTCCTTTGCTAGTTACAGTATTATAACACACCATGGACGATTGCTGCTCAGAGAACATTTCCTGTGCTAGTTACATTATTATAACACCATGGACGATTGCTGCTTGGAGAACGTTTCCTGTGCTAGTTACATTATTATAACACCATGGAAGATTGCTGCTCGGAGAACGTTTCCTGTGCTAGTTGCATTATTATAACACCATGGACGATTGCTGCTTGGAGAACGTTTCCTGTGCTAGTTACATTATTATAACACCATGGACAATTGCTGCTTGGAGAACGTTTCCTGTGCTAGTTACATTATTATAACACCATGGACGATTGCTGCTTGGAGAACGTTTCCTGTGCTAGTTACATTATTATAACACCATGGACAATTGCTGCTCGGAGAATATCTGATCTGGCACTGGGCAGCGTCGCTAGGTAGGTTAGCTGCAGATTACACTATGTAAGCACTCTTCTCTCATCTGGTTACAAACACACTTCAGTCCAATCCTTTCAAGTACACATTAGGACCTGTAACCATGGATGGGGACTTCCCTGCTATCTCTTCATCCAACTTGGTGGACATGGGAATATAACAGTTGCCTTATGTACACTGATAACCACTTAATTCTCGAACAGAAAAATACAATATGTGAGAGATGTAGTTAAACGTTGACATTTGAGGTTACTAGACTCTCACATATAGGCATAAAAAGCAACAAACAAGTTGTTAGAGACTCACACACATCAATCATCACACCCATAAAGGACAACACATATAGACCCATATACAGGGAGGTGATCACATGTAACTTACCCTAACCTCAAGGGCCTCTCAGGCACAGTCCTCAAACATCACATGTACACAAACAAGACAATTCCCATCACAACACAAAGCCACAGCTCATTGTGCCTCAGCTACCAAGCCCATAAGGCAAAGCACTCCATGACCAAGTATTCTGGTCATAGGGGACCCCATTGTGAGACACACTGATGTCCCTCTTACCGGGCTGGACATGGAGAAGGTTACAGCTAGCTGCCAGTCAGGGACCAGAATTTGCCAGATCACACAAGCACTCAGGTCACTTACGCCCAAGTACCAGTATGACTCAGTCACAGTAAATGTGGGCATGAATGACCAGAGATGTACCTCCTTCGAATATATGAAAAGAGACATGATTGAGCTCTCAGAATATGAATCATTGGCTGTATGAGCCTAGCACTGAGCAGCATTCTATCGTCTCAAGGGATGATCCCACAATACCAGCAGAAAATGATCAACTAACAATTGGCTTAGCTACAAAGAGGTCCAGTGCTTGTCAGCCTGGGAGGACATGGTTGATAGGCCACACTGCTTTTCCAGGGATGATCGTTACCTGTTTCTTCTAGGCTTTTGGACATTGTCCAAAACATTATATATCCCTATAGCACCTTTTTATGCATTTCCAAACAGACAAACCTTCCAACATAACAAAAGCTATTCAGGATAAGCTAAAGGTCTTGCTGCTCAATTCTAGGAGCCACAACAAGAAACTGCAACCCCTGGAAGAACTCATCCTGGAAAATGCTGACATCTGTGCAGTTACTGAAACATGGCTCAAAGCCATGGAAAGCACTTCGGCAGTGCATGGCTTTAATGCCTTTCATACACGAGGGAGGTTTACATAATGGTTAAGATATCTGTCTTACAGACACAAGGTGAAAAGTTTGATTCTCAGGGCATGATTTTAGGCTTAAAAAGACCCACAAGGGCAGAGGTCTATATCACTTAGTCAAATCACATTCAAACCCCATAGAACATGAAAAAGCTAAAAGTGGAGGTGTGCCTTTCTACATATAGGATAAGTATACCTAAAGCCTGGTCAAACAGTATGACATGCTTGAGCTACTCCATGTCCAACCAACCATGGGAAAAATCCATGACCAAAGTCTTGCTAGTAAATCCATGACCATAGTCTAGCTAGTTAATATGAACTAGGAAACCCATACATCATACCTGAAGGTAATAGAATCACTCACCATCCAGTGCAATACTACTCATGGGTGATTTTAACTACCCCTCTATTAAATGGGAGGCATACAAGACCACTAACATGCAGGCCCAAAGATTCTGACTTTGTAAATTCAAATGCCCTGGAGCAGCTAGTCTGCGCTCCCATTAGGGGAGCAAATATCCTAGATCTGGTACTCACAAATATGGGAAAGTGCTACACCCCCCCCCCCGTTAGGATCAGATCACAAAGCAGTCTCTCTTGAAATAAAGATAAAACTGGTCCCCCCACCAAACCACAAAAACTTTAAGGACTTCTTGAAGGTAAATTACTCCCTGTTAAGGGATGGCACAGCTAGTTTTCAAACTTCCCCAATACCAGAAAACACAGAAACCTCTGCAGAGGCATACACAAAAGCCCTATATGACCATATAAACAACTGCATAGAAATGACAGTACCAGACCAAAATAAACCCAGGTCAAATCACAAAAACAAACCATCCTAGTGGACCCCCAGTTTTTAATAGGTTGTACAATAAAAGAAAGAAAATCCTGTCAAGAAGTAAGAGGGAATGTGCACAACAGAGAAATATGTCCCTCATTAGTCTACACAAGTGAATCGGGGAACTAATCAAGTCTATTAAATCAGACTTTTGAGGTAAAAGTAGCCTCCAAAGCTAAACAAAACTATAAGGCATCTGTCAGTTACGTCCACAATCTTAAGTGCAACACCCAACAATTTGCGGAATTAGCTGTAGATGGTAGCACCTACACTCAGCTAGAAGACATAGAAATTCTGCTGGCTGACAAATTCAGCTCAGATTTCACCTCCTCATCACCTCCAGTTCTCCCCAAAAAATGCCCTCCACCACTGCACTTATCACCAAAGAACTCTCTAAAGCTAAAAACATGGCTTCAGTTAGGCCTAACAACATACCAGGTTGCCTCTTAAAAAACTCAGGTCCATAGGTTCATAGGTTCATAGGTTCATACTAGGCTATCTGCCCGAGGGCATTTACAAGCCTAGCCCATAGTTTTGTGGCTTACGCCACCCCTTTAGTATGGGGAATTATACCCATTATTTTGCTGTGCCTCTGTTGAGCAGTGACACTGAGGTAATCCCTGGGGTATATCTGCGATCTCCCATCCATTGGTCAAGATTTCTCTTGAACAAGGCCAGCGAGGTGCTCTGCCTCACATATACCGGGATTTTATTCCACAGCATAGGGAGTCTTTGGGTGATGAATCTATCCCTCCAGCACGTCCTATTAATAGCCGTGTCGAGGTTTAAGTCTCCCGCCCTTGTGGTTCTGACGGATCTAGATTTTTTGAGGTGAAGCATATTCATCAAATCTGGGTTTGACATGGCCTTGTATGTTAGGCAAAGGTCACCTCTGAGCAAGCGTGCGACTGAATAGAGCTGGAGTTCTTTCAGTCGGGCAGCATAGGACAGATGTTTGAGACCCTTTATCCTTTTGGTGAGGAACTTTGTGGCCTCTCCAGCTGCTGCAAGTGTCGGGTCAGATACATTCGAATGGGGCACTGTACTCAATCATTGGTCTGATGAGTGATGAGTATAGGGAGACTATGACCTCCCTTGATCTAGATGAGAATCCTTCATGATAAGGTGGGCAATGTAGAAGGTCTTCCTAACTACTTTAGCTACATGGGTGTCGAATGACAGACTACTATCAACCTGGGTCCCCAGGTCCCTGATAACTTCTTCTGTGCTCAGTGGATTGCCACCTATTTGGTAGCTAGGGGTAACCTTGTTTTTCCCGAAGGGTATGACTATGCATTTTTGGCATTTAACTTTAGGCCATGGCTCTGGCACCAGTTATCCGTTTCTGTGAGACCCTTCTGAAGGATATCTGTGTCAGATGTGTTTTCTACTATGGCGCCCAGTTTGCAGTCATCTGCAAACTTTGTCAGCCATAACCCTCCTGTGTTTGCTTGTACTTCGGAAAAGTAGATGCCAAACAAGAGTGGGCCCAGGACTGAGCCCTGTGGTACACCACTTGTGACAGGCTTTGAGTCTGACATGGCACCAGCAACTCTGACCCTGTGGGTTCTGTCACTCAGCCAGTTTTCAGTCCGTCAGGATCTCCGTTTAATCACATCCTCCAGAGTGGCTTTGTCCCGATAGCGTGCAAGACAGAAACAGTTATTCCCTCTGCATAAAGGGGGACCATCTACTGACCCAGGAATTTACAGACCAATGAGTTTGGCTAGTCGTGTATGTAAAGCCATGGAAAGAATAATCATGGACCTGATAAATAATGATATAGAAGACCTCCAAACATTGGACCCAACCCAATTCGGCTTTGTCAAGGACGTGACATCTGAACCTGGTGGATTTCTTTGAAAAAGTCACTAAGGCCATGGATGAGGGTAAAACAGTACATGTCGCCTACCTCAACTTGAACAAGGCATATGGCACAATTCCCCACTTAAGTATTATAAATAAACTCAGAAAACTAGGCATAAAACCATATGTCATAAGATGGATAAACAACTGGCTCACAGACAGGACATGTGGTTAAAGTGAGTCAGTCAAGATACAGCAAGATGCTAGTTACTAGTGGTGTGCCACAGGGCTCAGTACTGGGACCACTCCTGTTTGGAATACACTTCTCTGAAGTCAAGGCAAATGTGGAAGGCCTCTGGATGACAAAGTCTGCAGATGACTGCAAGCTGCAGGCAATTAGTGAATCCCCCAGTGATGTGGATATCCTTCAGGAGGGTCTAGATCAGACCAACTGATTGATGTCAGAACCATGGCCTAAAACTTAATGCAAAAAAAATGCATTATCATACCCTTTGGGAAGTCAAACACCCCTGCAAATTACATCATCAATAGCGCACCCCTTAGAGTGGACTTAAAGGTGAGAGATCTAGGTACGCAGATAGACAGTAGCCTGAACTTTGACCACCATGTAGCCACAATGGTGAGGAAATCTTTTTATGTGGCACAACTTATAAGTAAAGGTTAAGCATCCACATCCAAGGAAATTATAGTCCTGCTGTACTCAGTCATCATTAGACCAATAACAGAGTACATTGTGCCATTTGGCATGTACTTGACTAGGCACTTACAGCAGCTGGAGTGAACCCAGAGGTTTCTCACAATGAAAGTACAGGGTGCAAATAACATGAACTATGTGGATAGACTGAAAGCCTTATCCCTTTACTCCTACCAACTATTATGGTATGACCTATGCCTGACTTAAAAGGCACTCACAAATTCAGCCCTAATGGAGCTGCTACACATCCATAAGACAAACAGCACAACAGTCACCCGATCTAGGGATCTAAACTTAATCAGCGACTCAAACAAAACATGCTGGAGAGACAGATATGCATCTCAGAGACTGCCCCTTCTTTGGAACAGGCTTTCTATTCATGTTAAGCAGAGCCCTTCCCTGGCCCTCGTCAAATGCAATTTGGATCAATGGATGGGGAATCGCAAATTCACACCTGGGGTAGTGCCTATGTCCCTTATGGATGGGGTAATCTAAGATACTCACTGCACAGGCACAAATCCATGCCATCATCTTAACGTTAGGGGCCATATACTGGGTAAAATCAAGTTATATTGGTTAGGCTTGTAAGGGTCCTTAAGCTGTTAGCCTAGTAATCTACTATGAATGTACCTATGAGAGCTGAGTGCCTTGGTCAAGGGAAGCATCTCTTTAACACCTTTACTAAATTATCACTTAAGACACAGGCAAACATATATTAATATAAAGAAAAACAAACCATATTAGCATGTTTCCAATTACATATATTATGCATCACATAGGTTCTATTTTTATAACCATCATAAATTCCAACATTACATAAATTTCTCAATTCCTACCATCCCTTCAATCTCATTCCTCCTCAAGAACATTATTCTGCATGTATTGGTCCTACAGTTTCCATATTTTCTATGTAATTTGCTCCCTCCCTTTTCTAAAGACCCACTTTCAGTTCTTTTATCTCTGTCACAATATTCAGTATTTCAAATACAGTTGGTTCAGGCTTCAATTTCCATTTTCTAGTAACTGCTTTTTTGGCAGCCTCCAGAATTAAACTTAACAAGGCCTTACTATGTCTAGGCAATTTGGATCCTATGTCCCAGCTCAAAAGTAGCCTTTCCTTAGTTACACTCATTTGCTCACCCAGTATTCCTGACAAGAGTACTCTGCATGGAATTTTTAAAGTCTGCCATCTCATTACAATCCCAAAGCATAAGTTCCCAGTTACCACTTTTTCCCTATCACACATCTACCGGAGGAAAATTCTCTGGAGTCTTCTTGGGGTACAACAATAGCTATGCAAACACTTCCAAGCAAAAATCCTAAATCTTCTAGATTTTGCTGCACACTGGGAGCCATATATATGCTCCATTGTGAATTGCTTATACAGTCTCTTTCTAATCTTTTCTTACCTGCTCTGATTGATTCTTATAGTTATAGTACAATATTTTATATGCCCTACTAATTATTCCTTTTTAACAGCAGCTTGTGCTCTTCCTGAGCAGGTCGTTCCCTTATGAATCCCCTATCCCTTCCTATTTGCCTATGATCTGATATAATCCCTGGTAGGGGAGGCAGTCCCTAGCCTGCAGTCTAAATGTCTTCTTGGCATCATCACATTCTACTACTTTTCCCTAAATGTCTTCTTGGCATCATCACATTCTACTACTTTTCCCTGAATGTCTTCTTGGCATCATCACATTCTACTACTTTTCCCTAAATGTCTTCTTGGCATCATCATATTCTACTACTTTTCCCTCTAGTTATTTGCTCCCAGTGCCTTGGTTCTTTCCCAGTTTTCCCCAGTAAATCCCAGTCCCCTCTTGCTTACTCTCCGTACCTCGACTTGCAGTCATACCTACTGGAAAAAAATCTTCTTTCTCCATTCTTGTGTTGGCTTAGTTCTTAAAATATTTTTACTACTTTTATTAAGGATGTGCATCCAAAATCCTTCTCTCTCCTTATTTTTTGAATTTCCCCCTTGCGTTGTCATCATCCCTTTCCACTCTGAATTATAACTTTTTGTGTGTCCTTACTTGTGTTGCTCTAAACTACCAATTCAAATCAGGTAACCCTAAACCACCTTGTTCTATTGGAAGGCTTACCTTACCCACTTAACTCTTGCCCTCTTCCAGTCCCAGATAAATTCATTCAACGCTTGGTTAATTATTGTCAATAACTACTCCTTTGGTTGATAAAAATAAGCTTGACCTGTGTATAAAACTAAAGGGACTAAAAACATTTTCACTGCTTGCATCTTACTATCCATACCCATAGCCAAGAGCTGCAAGTTTCTCAGTTTTTGTATTTTTTGTTTAGTTTCTTCCCACATATCCTTGGCTGCCATAACAGAATCCTTTTTAATCAATACTCCTAAATACTTCATATTTTGTGTCCCCATAAATATGGATATTGCTGAACCAATTCATATACAGGTACATAATATAAGACAACAGCCTTTGTTTTATCTAAGTTAATTTTATAATCTGAAAAGACTTGAAACTGTCTCAAAATGTTCCACAGCTCTGAGATGTACTTTTCAAGATTTATCAGGTACAAAATAATACCATCTGCAAATAAAGACAACTTTTTTGATTACCACACCAATTATATCCTGAATTTCTGAGTCCCTTATTTTCTTTGCCAAAGGCTCTAAATATAAAGCAAAGAGGAGAGAGGACACCCTTGCCCGGTTCCCTCTGTTCAGACACACCTTCTCAGAGAGGAACTCTCCCACTTTAATTCTTGCTTCTGATCCTACATCCTAATTAACCTTATTATTGTATCGGGGAATGCAAATGCTTCCATTACCCAATGCATAAAATCCCAGCTTACTCTATGGAATGCTTTCTGAAAACCCATCACCAACAGCCGCATTTTCTTACATTTTGCTTCCCTATAAATAATCGTTATACTACTGTTGTCAAATGTTTGCATCCCTTCCACAAAAAACGCACTGATCCATATCTATCAATTTTGCCAATACTGTTGCCTTTCTTTTAGCTAGCAGTTAAACATTTTATTACCATTGTTTAAAATTAGAATTGGTATATATGAAACTGTGTCTGATGGGTCTTTATTGTCTTTAGGTATTACAGGCACCACAGTGTTCTTTCCAGGATGCTGGTGTTTCCTCTCCTTTTAAAATACTGTTAAAGCCTTCTGGATCTTTATCACTCTTTCCTCCTAACCTCCAAACTTCCACAGGAATACCATCTGTTCCTGGGGAATTTCCTGCAGATTGATTATACATCACCATTTTTATCTCATCTCCTCCTGCCTTAACTGTTAGTAATTGAACCTCATCTACCTCTAACCTTGGCATACTTAAGTCGTCCATGAATATTTCCATTTGTACTTGATTTCCACATTTCTTTGCTTTATACATTTTTTCATACAATTTCTGAACTATCTCTAATACTGCTGCAGGATTTGTGGTTATTTTTCTTGTTATACACTCCTTAAGTTTGGTGACAAACCTTTGTATTTCCTGTTGCCTAAGTTTGTTTGTGTCTTTCGGCTTTTCCCAGTTAGGGGTCGCCACAGCGGAACTCCGGTCTGCTAATAATTGGTAGTTGATTTTTACGTGCTGAATTACCAGCCCTGATGCACAACCTTCAACGAAGGTATGCCCATTCACGCATGTCTCCACGGAGAAGACGCTCTAGCTGAGAATCGAACTGGACAGCGTCTTACTGTGAGGCGACAATGCTACCGCAGCACCACCACCGTGGGTCTTCCTGTTGCCTAAGTCATTGTGCTAAAAATGTTTGTGCTCTGGAGTTATCAAAAAACATTTGCTTAACAGCAATATTTCTAAACTCGCATATATTATGCACATTTATATTCTCTTTAGCACTCTGCAGTTGAGCCTGTTCTTGTTCTGTGAGATTCCTCTTACTCTGCAGTACATTAACCTTTGTCAGCCCTTCTAAATAATTCCTATTACTTCTTAAGCTTCTCTCTTTATTTTTAACCTGTTTTTAAAATAAACCTTCATTTTATCACACTCACTAGATATAATGTCTGAAGAAAATTCTATCTTTCCTTATAACTCTCAAATAAGTTTCACCACAAATTCCTTAAATTCTTCTCTTTTCAACAGGTAGGTGGGTAAGCGCCAGTGTCTCATATTTATTTCATTACCCTGCATTTTACTTAGATCTTATTGGTGCATGATCTGAACTAGTTCTTGGATGTGTGTTGAAGATTTCAATTAAATGCATATGTTCCTGTGAATTATAATTTTTGTCTAGTGTATCCCAGTTATTGTACCTTCTTTAATAATATGTAAATTCTCCGAGTTCCTACTACTAAATTCACCTATTCCATACCAAATATTTTCATAAATGTCTTCAGAAATCTACCCTCTTTTGCTAGATTTTCCCTTCTAGGCCCCCCCCACATACATCATAACTGTTGTAGATCAAGTTACAGTCTAGTCCCTACCTACAAGAAATATTCCCGATTTCCTCCTGAAAGCGGTTTATTTCTCCCAAAGTTTTCTTAAGTTTCATAATAGCAGTTTTTGATGGAGCACAAATACATGCCACATACTCTTCGCCCCTTACTAGCAGCGTCTCGCTATCACAAGCTCAGCACGGTTTTCTTTTTCCTCTTCTATCACTATTGGAGCAGTTACTATAAGTGCAGTCCCCTTTCCTTTTCCCTGATAGGCTGCTGAATACCCATTCTGAAATCCTAGCTTTATCAAATTCACATGCCCATTTCTTTCCAAATGTGTCTACTACAGCATTGCTACTTGCAGTCTGTATTTCTTAATATAATTCAGTTCTCTTACCTTTTTGTCTATACCTGTAAAGACATTTATGCTCCAAATTAATATGGATAGCACAGCCATTATGACAACAGGTTCATATGTGAATCCCAGGCTAAATGCACTTAAGTGCGATTTTAAGCCTAGCCAATATCCCACAGTCAGAATCAAACCTTGTACCTTGTTTTTATAAGGTGAAGACCTTAACCATTGCGCTACTGATTTTCCGAGAACTTAACTGGTGAAATCTGTAGACGTTATCTGTGGGATCTGAACCTATTGCAATGGATATCACAGCAGTACTGTACCACATAAGAACACAGACAGCTTTTTTTAATGTGTATTTCCAACTTTTGTGTTAAGTGAACAAACTAATCTTTTATACAGTTGTTTTTGATATCTCAGTTTGAACCTATGTCATGTTTTCATTTTCAATACTTTTTGTTTTAATGAATACCCTCAACCAAAAAAAATACATTTTCAAAACACCCCCATAACTATTAACTTAGAACACACAAAGCTATTGATATCTTTCTTCAAAACTGAAGTTTAAGACTCCATATAGGAGCAATTGCCTCAGATGTACCCACAGGCATTACCCAACCTAAAATTATGGCTACCCATGCTGAAACACGTTACTGCCTGTGTTCCCACTTACATGACTGCTGTCTTGTTTCTTATCTCTATTCCCCTCCTAGATGTGAAAAACGGTTTGTATGCTTTCAGAAAAGATTAACTTTTAGCCTTAAGAAAAAGTGCACAAGCTAACTTTGAATAAAACTAACTTGTATACTCCTCGATTAAATGCACAGAAGTATTACAGCTTATAGGGAAGTTATCTTTTATTCATTTCCAATAAAATCAAACTATTTTTTACTGAATTGCTTGCCCTTGTACCTTTAAATTTTGCATTTCTCTTGGGAAACAATGCTCAGAAATCTCAAAATTAATTGCTTGTATTTGCAGCCAGTTCCTCTATGTGGAAACATAGTCAGTAATGAGGAAAACATTTCTGAAGATTCACAAAGCAGTCTTCATCAATTTCACTCAAAACAGAACAAACAAGATAATGTCATGGCATAAGCAAGAAACTTAGCACTTCTGAAGACATTCATCATTTTGTCTTATCGTTCAAGCCATCTTGCTCACAGAAAACACTTGATTAAGCCATGGCAATTAATTAATACATTTAATCCAAGGAAAAGTAAAAGAACTCTACATATAATATAACCAATATAACCAGTGCACTTTTACACCCCACTCCAATCCAGCAGCCAAAAATTACAGCATGTTAACTTAACATTGCTTCTGTCCACCCTTCTTTCTTTTTTTACACTGTAATATCTATATGTCTTAATTAAAAAATTACTTGTTTACTTTAATATCATTACCGCATACAAGTCACTAAAAAGATTCACCCCATCCCATGTTTAAAATTGCCCTGACTACATACTACACAAAACTGTTTTAGTATACAGCATCCAGTTTATCATGAAGTGTTTTATTCTTATTCTTCTTCTTCTTCTTTCGGCTGCTCCCGTTAGGGGTCGCCACAGCAGATCAATTTCTTCATGTCCTCTGCATCTTGCACTGTCACACCAACCACCTGCATGTCCTCTCTCACCACATCCATAAACCTTATATTAGGCCTCCCTCTTTTCCTGTTACTTGGTAGCTTCATCCTTAGCATCTTTTTCCCAATATACTCTGCATCCCTCCTCAGCACATGTCCAAACCAACGTAATCTTGCCTCTCTGGCTTTGTCTCCAAACCTTCCAACCTGGGCTGACCCTCTAATATTCTTATTCCTAATCCTGTCCATCCTTGTCACACCCAGTGCAAATCTTAACATCTTCAACTCTGCCACATCAAGCTCGGACTCCTGCCTTTTTGTCAATGCCACGGTCTCCAACCCATATAAAATAGCTGTTCTCACTACCCTCTTGTAGACCTTCCCTTTCACTCTTACTGGTACTCGTCTGTCACAAATCACTCCTGACACTCTTCTCCACCCAGTCCACCCTGCCTGTATTCTCTTCTTCACCTCTCTTCCACACTCACCATTATTCTGAACTGGTGATCCCAAAACTCATCCACCTTCGCCACCTCTACTGCCTGCATCCTCACCACTCCTCTATCCTCCCTCTCATTCACACACATATATTCTGTCTTAGTCCTGCTGACCTTCATTCCTCTTTTCTCTAGAGCATATCTCCACCACTCCAGGGTCTCCTCCCATCTGTTCCCTACTCTCACTACAGATCACAATGTCATCTGCAGACATCATAGTCTACGGGGACTCCTGTCTGATCTCGTCTGTCAACCTGTCCATCACCATTGCAAATAAAAAAGGGCTCAGAGCTGATCCCTGATGTAATCCCACCTCCACCTTAAATGCATCCGTCACTCCCACCGCAGACCTCACCGCTGTCACACTACCCTCGTACATATCCTGTACCACTCTTACATAGTTCTCTGACACTCCCGACCTCCTCATACAATACCACAACTCTTCTCTAGGCACCCTGTCATATGCTTTCTTTAAGTCTACAGAAACACAATGCAACTCCTTCTGACCTTCTCTGTACTTCTCCATCAACACTCTCAGAGCAAACATCGCATCTGTAGTGCCCTTTCCAGGCATGAAACCATACTGCTGATCACGAATCATCAAATACTATTAAAACAGAAATAGTTTTACTTTCCGTTACTTTTTTCCCTTTTAGTGGCCTTCTAAACAACAAAGTGGGTATATGCTTTACAGACCACCCACATGTTTAACAAAGTCAACGAAAATCTAATCTTTCTCTGCCACTTTTTCTTGCAAAGCCATATTTCACAAATGTGATTGAAACTTTATAATCTCGCACTTATGCACACAATTTCAGTGCTGGTGGTCTACTTCCTGTTCATCTCCATCTCTCAACACCAGACTCTGGTTCAAGGTACTCCCGATTCTTCAAGTCAATCCCTGTGCTTTTTTTCCCATCTCAAACATTTTCCTTTGGAACACTGGAAAAGGTTTCATTGGAAATGTTTATTAAGTAGCTTTATTGGCAGAAATATGAGAAGTAGAGTCTCCTTCTATTTGACTCCTCAGTTTTTGTTGGACAAACTTTGCATTTCCTCCTTAGCCTGTTTTGCATCTTCCAGAAAAAATATTCTGAAGATAGCTGGATACAGTGGTTTGAATCTCACACCTGACTCTCGATATTCCATTATTGCTGGGATAAATTTGCTTTTCCATTTTTTCTGATTTGGTGGAAAATCTCAGGTTTTCGTGTATGTTCTGTCTTATAGCTCCACCATTTTTTTGAAACAGCTTTTCGTGATTAATCTCATACTCGGCCAGCCTTTTCTCCACTTCAACCTCTGGTTTTTGTGGTTTTATCAGTTCATCTGTATAGATAAGCTAAGGCTTATTCCATTTTTCCAGCCTGCTGTTATTTGAGTTGATATGCTCCTTCAGTGTTTCATTTATTTTAAACAGCTCTGTGTACATTTGACTTACTTTTACTATAAATTACTGGAAGCCATCTCCTGTACCAAAGCTGATGCTTGGACTGCCCTTTTCTGATCAAATGCAGAATTCTTCCCACTCAGTGTCTTCTTTTTACCTTTTATGTTGGTTTTCTTTCAGATTCTCTAATTTTTGTCTTTGCTGGCTTCCAGGCAGCGTACTTACTAGCAAGTAACTAAATTTTACTCAAGCTGGCAGAATTGCTAGCTCTTGTATCTTAGTCTATTTCACACTGGAAGAGATGAAATTAAGCTAGTGATCAGTGTGCAGCCATCTTGGAAGTCTTGGCAAACACCTCTTTTATATTTATGTGCTTACACCGGTCCTTGGTGTCCCACACACCTTGCACTTTTATCCCTCCTGAAACTGATCCCCAAGCAAAATCTGAGGTGTCTGTGGTAACTGACTGCTTTGAAACAGGGAGAGAGAGAAGGGGAGACCTGGATCTGAGGATATTTCCTGTCTTCTCCAAGTGATTTCTCTTCTGACAAACCCCAGCATTGGGATTTGAAAAGATAAAGTATGCTGGTACTGGGACCAAAGACCAGTGTATCTTTCTCATTCTGAGTCTTACTAGAGGTATCATAAAAAAACACAAATGCCACGAGACCTAAAACCCTGAAATATTCCCTCGCAGTGACTGAAGTCAGAGTGGAAACCCTAGAAATAGACCTTGATATACATCTGTTTTTTTTTTTTTTTTTACTGTGGAAGAAAAGCTCTTTGAACTAGGGTGTCTAGCTGACACCCCAAGAACAAATAGTGAGTGAAGGAGTTAAAGAAATACTTGAATGACTTCTTGGAATCCAGCTTGTGTAAGAGGTCTCTCACCCAAGTGAGTTTCTGACACTTTTGAAAAAGACTCTGCAAAGATAAAGTCATCTAAATATGGAAAAACATGGATATCCTGTAGCCTGCAATGAGCTATAACCGGAGCTAGGCACTTTGTGAACACTCTTGGTGCAGTGGATATTCCAAAAGGTAAGGCAGAGAACTGATAATGTTATCCTGATACACACAGCCTTAAGGAATACCTAAAGTATGGATGACTAGGGATGTGCTGGTAAGCATCTTTTAAATTTAAAGTTACTACGAAACACAAATGAGGAAGAAGAAGAGGTAACAGGTTGTGAAGTGACAGCTTTTTAAATTTGGACACTGTCACACACAGATTTAGGAAAGAAACTCCAGAACTGGTCTCCAAGCATTTTATTTCTTTGGAACTAAAAGCTTACTCGACTAAAAAAAAATTTTCAAAGCTGCGAAGGGGGAACTAATTCTATCACTCCCTGGGACAGCATATGATGGACAGGAAGAACTAAGAGGATCTGGTTTAGTGCATGAGTGAGCACCCCCTGTAAAGGAAGAATTTCATCCCAGTGCCATCTGTAACCTTGATGAGTGGACATGTAGACTTACTGGAAGGAAAATGTGGATGCCAGGGAGAGAAGGGGTGACAAGGTCCCTTAAATAGTCACTCTGATGTGTTGGACTGTCCTTGGTTTTGGGGGAGGCATTCCCGAATTCTTTTTGGAATCCTCTTGTCATTTCTTCTTAAACGTCTGTCTGCCTGCATTTTGTTGAGATTGTTTATTTTGTTTTTTGCCAAACTTGCATGAGGGGTTATAGAAAACCTTTGAAAAAGGGGGGCTGAAAATCTTGAGATTCCTTATACAGGTTAACCCACTCATCTTTCATTCTGTTAACCCGCTCATCTTTCATTCTGTTAACCCGATCATCTTTCATTCTGTTAACCCGATCATCTTTCATTCTGTTAACCCGATCATCTTTCATTCTGTTAACCCGATCATCTTTCATTCTGTTAACCCGATCATCTTTCATTCTGTTAACCCGATCATCTTTCATTCTGTTAACCCGATCATCTTTCATTCTGTTAACCCGCTCATCTTTCATTCTGTTAACCCGATCATCTTTCATTCTGCTCACTCTGTAGCAGAGAGACCAAAAACGAAACTTCTATCCAAACAGGAATTTGAAATCTCATTTTTAATATCATCTGGGAGATTCAGAGAATGTAGCTTGGCAGACCACCTTAGTACAGTACCAGTGGCCAAAGCCCTTAAAGAAGTGTCAGCTGAATCATATACACACTTGTAAACACGAGCGACTTGTACAATTGAAAAAACATTATTGAAAGCACAGTAAAGGAACTGCAGACAAAACATTCCTCAAACTGTCATAATCGGGCAGAACAAACCTTAGCATACGAGCCTGACAATTCAAAATTCTAAAAATCAAAGCTGCAGAAGCTTAAACTTTCTCCTAAACTTATATCACCTTCCCATTCTTATCAGAAAGAGCAGGACTGGAATTAACCAAAATGTTTAACAGCAGTAGGATTAACTAAAGCTATAGCTGCTGGGTCAAGTTTGGGAAAAATGTACAAAAACGAAGACTGAGGGACTTTATACATCCCGTCTGCCTTTTTAGGGGCAGATGGCTGATTGCAAGCAGTAACACATACATCCTCCAAAGTTGACAAAAGTGGAGGGATGGGTGAAGGCTCTAGAAATTCCTTTTGTAACAGATAACTGTGTTTTCTGAGGACTGAGAAACCTTGGTATTTTACCAATTAAAACACTGGTACATTCCAGAAATAGTCTTAGAGAAACAGAATCCACCACAGGAAGAATCAGAAACTAAGTTGTCTTCAGAGTCTGAATGAGAAATCTGAGGAGAAAACCCTATACCTGCCTCTTCATCTTCCTGTCCAGATTAAGAATCCTGAATCTCAGCAGGAAAAGACGTATTTCTCTTCTCTTTTAACAGAAACTACAAGAAAGATCAATTGCCTGAATTAAACCCTGAGCCAGGCCCAGTAAACTACTCTTGTCCAAGGAAATTTGAGGAGAATTAGATAAGTGCTTAGTTTTCCATTTATTTTTGACAGAAAAAAATGGGGTCAACAGTGTAAAATGGAAGGGCCCCCTCCACCAAAGGGAACTTACCAGGCTCTGTCCATGTCCTGCCCTTTCTACCTCCTATTCTTTCCAAACAGTCTGCACTTACGTACTGGTCCACAATTTCCTTCCTCTTCTCCTCCTCTTCCTCCTACCTGTCCTACAACATTCCTCATCACCTCTTAATACTAATTCTCCATTTCGTCCTTTTCTCGCTTCTGCCAAGTTCTTATCCAAATATCTGTAAAAAACACCCTGGAGACAGCACCAGCTTGGCACACTAAATTTAATGTAGAAAATAATTTTAACAATATCCAAAATTGTTTGTAAAGTTTATCACTTTTGTACCAAACCAAAGTGACTTCAGCAGAGCAATAACTTCTAACAGAACTCATTCACACAGTCTAAAATCTCTAGTCACATGATCTGTAAGAACTAATAAAAAAATTTAAATGACATTCAGTTGATAAAGAATGAAATAAAAAAAATAACAATTATAATATACATATACACACACCCACATACATCTACATACACATCATCAAAGCTATATCAATCACATACAGTCCAGCAGTAAAAATGTCTTAAAAAAGCAAGTGAACAATATAATTTACCCCTGTAAAACCATGGGCATTTAAAAAAAGCTGCCACTACAATTCCTTTTTCTCCAAATATTCACTCCATGCTTCCCTGTAGGATTTTTATCTACCCTTCCACCACAAAAAACAAAAACTTGTGCACAGAAAATTTTAATGTACACTTAACACATTAGTGTTCCTACATTTAACAGTAGCGCCCAGGTGCTCATATATGCATTCCCTCACTCTCGCAGTTTTACCAATGGAAATGTGGGACATTGCTGACGTCGGGCTATGTATACAATGCCTTTAGAGGTACAACTGAAATGACTTCTTGCTTCTACCCATTTATGTTGGATACAAACAGAATCAACTGTTAAAACGTAACAAACGGAGTACAGTTTCCACATTTAGATGTACCTCTCTTAGTACCTGCTAGTAGTGGAATATTTAAAGGAGCGACTATAAAAATTCTATGTTATAACCATAGCCTTATAAATATATTGTTAATATTACTCATCATCCATTTATTGTTATTAAATTCATCAATACATAGCGAAGGCAGAAACACCCCTACCTTCCCTTACATTAGCACCTCGTCCAATAAGGGGTTTCACAAAACTAGATGGGTACCCCCTACTAGTACACATCTTAAACGATGTTACATTCTAACAAAAATGTATCACATTTTGGAGCCACCCTGTCCAATCTAACAACCTGGCCCTTTAACATGGGATGGCAACTGGCATAGTGAAGGAAGGAATTTCAGTAAGTCGCCTTCCTATAAATGTTGGAAGTCAATCTTTGATGACAACATCTTTACTAATTAGTGCAGCCAAATAATTAATAGAATCCTTTTCCATCTTGTGAACAAATTAAAAAAAATGGTAGTACTACTAATGTAATTCAGAAATTCATCAATCTTAGATAGTGAATCTTGCCAAATAAACAAATCATCCAAATATCTAGTATAGAACAACCATGATGTAGAAAAAGAGCTATTAAACACATTTCTTCTCCCACTGCACTATAATAATGTTGGCAAACAGACCCCTTTACCACCCCTTTTTTGGCGAATAAACTGATCTTCAAAATACATAAAATTATTGCTTAACACAGTATCCATCAAGTCGACCACAGTAATGTCCCCCCTACCACTAAAACCCACTGTATCCCAAAGAAATTCATGGAACCATTCCAAAACTAACAGTAAACAAATCCGTAACAACAACAGTAATAAAAAACGGCATCACTGTATGACAAATGCCAAGAATCCTTACACAACTAGGTAATTGCTTGAATGCCATTCCTTTAGATCTGTATCCAAATATGTAGCAGTGGGATCAGTTTTCCAACTAACGGTATCCTCAGTGAGACATAAGGGGTATGGATTTTGGGGGGGCTGAAAATGGTGGGAATCAAAGGGGTTTTTAACATGCAACAAATGATACCCCTACTCAGCAATCTTCCCCTGCATGAGCATATCATCAAGAAAAGTATCTCTTTTTTGATAAGTGACACAAATCTTACTTTTAGAAATGTCTTCATATGAGTCGTCATATAATAACCCAAGCATTTAGTTGACATAATCTGTTTTATGCACAATGACCCCCCCCCCCAGCCCCACCATTACCAGGCTTCATAATCCACAGTTCATGGTTGTCACATAAATCATATAACAATTTCTATTCACTTGTGATCATATTAAAGCATGATTGAGAGGCAGGCCCTCTTAATAAATGCCGGACTGATGACCAGTCTTATTAAAGTTCTGCAACAATGGCTGAATTGGGGCATTGTAGGTACTGGGTCTTCATTTTTGGTCCAGTATTTCCTGCTTGTCCTTTGCCTCTCTCTCCTCTTCCTCCTACCTGTCCTACAACATTCCTTCTCACCTCTTAATACTCATCTTCCATTTCGTCCTTTTCTCTCCTTCTTGAAATGGTGTATAGATCTTTAGATGCTGCAGCTGTTAATTAATGATATTGTCTAAATGTTGTATATTTGTTGACTACTTCTATACTGCTGTCGATTGCTTGTATACCTCTGTTTACTATGTTCTTTATGTAAAGTTTTTTCCCCCAAAGGCTTTAAGTTTTGTTTATCTGTTGATTACCTGTACACCACTGTTTACTATTTTGTTTATGAAAAGTTGACATTTTTTTGGAGCTTTTCGCCCCAGGCCTGAAGTGACAAATGGTCGCTTTCTGCCCAGTCAGACTATCCCAATAAACAAATGCAATAAGTAAATAAATATTTGTCCAACAAAGGAACAGCACAAGCTGACCCTCAGTCCTTGAAAACCCTCAGTGGAGTGTACTCTTCGGCAGCAGGAAAGCTTTGAAGGGCTTGGTGCCCAAACCTGTCGTTTTAGTCATCTCAGCTAGAGCTCACTAATGGTTTGGGACAAATAGAAGGTGCTCTGAAGCTTTGTCAGCTAAGTGGCTGTTACATCCTTGGCAGTATATAACCCATACACCTAAGGCTACTACAGCAGTGACCAGTATGGTGATCATAGCTTTTTTTTTTAACACTATCTGTCTTAGGACAGGAATATGATGAGGCAAGGAGGAAACACACAATGTTAAAGGGGATGGCAAGGGAAGCCTGACTATCAGTTGCTTTGGTGACTACACATTTGTTACGTCTGGGTTACAGCGCACTGTTCTAGCTGTATTTAGCTGTTTTGTATTTGTTCAAGCACTGTCAGTTTAACGTATTGTTTTTTCCTAGCTGCTACTACGTGCTGATTACGTAATAGTGCATTTAGACTTGAAATAATCACGTTAGACCTAAGACAAGATCAGTAGGACAGAGAATACCATATTTGTTTCATAATCTAACAATGATTACTCTTTGCCAGAGTTGAAGTGATCTCGAGTTAAAATATAAAATCAGGGTATGGGCAAAGCCTTGCCACATGGGGAGGGGGGGTTCAGAGGGGTTTGCCCCTTTTAAAAGTGGTTATTTTTAGGTCTGACATATTTTGAAAAATTCTGTTCTCCATGAGAACATATGGAGAAAATATATTTTGAGGCTATATATACCAGTTAGCAGGTTTCATGTGAAAAAGTATGAGTTGCTGTATTCAGAGGTCCTGTTTTTCTAGATGAAATCATAGACCGTTATATCTGATACAAATGATACTCTGCACTAGATGACTGCTGGGAAGATCCCAAGCAGAAACCAAAAAAACTTGCTGTTGCTGTAATATTTGGATGTTTATCAGAACATTGCACAAACAACACAGACGCTGTGAACCTGTTGCTGGGCCCATATGACGTGATTACTTAGATAACTACTTCTTCACATGCAGCTTGCTGTGACTAGTAATTAGCATACTTAATGAAATATAATTCACATACTACATCATTTTCCCTAGTTATTTATTTTCTATACATATACTGGAGATATCATATCACTTTTTTCTACTTATTTATTTTATAAACATTCTTTGTGGCAACTTATTTACGGTTTATTTTAAAATTATCTTTAAAATTGTGTTACGTATGTCATGAGCATTTACCTTCCCCAGTCATGTCCTCCAGCACCCAGGCTGCTAGTTAATCCTGAGTATGTCCCCCTTCCCAAAGATGTAGAAGTAATTCTCACCCTCCTCGGTTAGCTCCTGCAACACCCAGCCTACAATTGTTCAGGGGTCTGTTCCCCACCTACAGCCAGGGATGGATGAGTCAGTGTCACCCACTCACTACCATCCTCCCTACTTGGCTTCTAACATGACTAGGCCACTGCCTGATCCCGGGTGTTCTAGGTCACAGTTGGGGCTTTAACCCTCAGTGCCACAAAGCTACCATGTTCAAAAAGCATCCTAATAACCTCAGCTTATCAGTGTTTGGTATCATGATCAGCTCAGACTGTACATACCTGTCTGATTTCTTCAACAGTCTTTCAGATCTGAACAGTTAAATACGGCTGATCATTCTGGAATCTGATCTTCCTTTTGAGATGGTTCTTTCTGCTTAACAACTTTTCTTAGAGAAATGACAATAAGAAACTCCCTCCTAAGCTCTTGGCTATCATGATTCTCACAGACAATGTTTTCTTTTGAAAGTGCCAGATAAGTACATCAAAATCAAATGAAAATGTATCTTCTACAAATATGTACAATTCCTTCTATACAGCTTTTTGTCTTACTCACAAATAACAAAACCTATATTACAAACCGCTTCAAGCTTCAGGCTGCAAAACTTTACCACTGCTTTTGTATTTTTAATTGTCCCTTTCTGACCTAAAAGTAGATTATTTCAGCTTCATTTGATTTTGTTTCAATACTTGTTTTAACATTGGCCGCTGTGGTGCAGCGGTTAGTGTTGTCGCCTCAAAGCAAGAGGTTTTCCCGTTCGATTCTTGGCTGGAGCGCCTTCTGTGTGGAGTCTGCATGTCCTCCCCTCGGTCGAGTGACGTTTAAAGACATGCAGGTAGGTGTGTGCATGAATGGGTGTGCCTTCTTTAAAGGTTGGGCGTCAGGCTGGCAACTCGGCACCATAAAAATCCACTACCAATCATTAGCGGACCGGAGTTCCACTGTGTCGACCCCTAACCAGGAAAAGGCGAAAGACACACATACTTGTTTTAACATTGCACTGATTTTTACTCATGAGTAAAGTAGAGACAGCAGGTAATTTGCTTTTCAACATTCAGCCTATTAATAACTAAGCTGGTGAGAGATTAAGTCCCAGCAATGGACCATTCCTGTATTCCAGAACTGCAAGAAAACCATCCTCATAACTTTTGCTATGGTTATTTCTCTAAAATGTTCAGCACTTGGATAGTTCTTTGCACTTATTGACAAGACTGCGGAGAGGGTAGACTGTGCTTTAAGTGTAAAGTCGCACTCATGCACAGATCTTGTGAATTCCTGTCATGCATGGGGTAGACTGTGCTTTAAGTGTAAAGTCGCACTCGTACACAGATCTTGTGAATTCCTGTCATGCATGGGGTAGACTGTGCTTTAAGTGTAAAGTCGCACTCGTACACAGATCTTGTGAATTCCTGTCATGCATGGGGTAGACTGTGCTTTAAGTGTAAAGTCGCACTCGTGCACAGATCTTGTGAATTCCTGTCATGCATGGGGTAGACTGTGCTTTAAGTGTAAAATCGCACTCGTACACAGATCTTGTGAATTCCTGTCATGCATGGGGTAGACTGTGCTTTAAGTGTAAAGTCGCACTCGTGCACAGATCTTGTGAATTCCTGTCATGCATGGGGTAGACTGTGCTTTAAGTGTAAAGTCGCACTCGTGCACAGATCTTGTGAATTCCTGTCATGCATGGGGTAGACTGTGCTTTAAGTGTAAAGTCGCACTTTTCGTACACAGATCTTGTGAATTCCTGTCATGCATGGGGTAGACTGTGCTTTAAGTGTAAAGTCGCACTCATTACACAGATCTTGTGAATTCCTGTCATGCATGGGGTAGACTGTGCTTTAAGTGTAAAGTCGCACTTTCGTACACAGATCTTGTGAATTCCTGTCATGCATGGGGTAGACTGTGCTTTAAGTGTTAAGACGCACTCATTACACAGATCTTGTGAATTCCTGTCATGCATGGGGTAGACTGTGCTTTAAGTGTAAAGTCGCACTCGTACACAGATCTTGTGAATTCCTGTCATGCATGGGGTAGACTGTGCTTTAAGTGTAAAGTCGCACTCGTGCACAGATCTTGTGAATTCCTGTCATGCATGGGGTAGACTGTGCTTTAAGTGTAAAGTCGCACTCGTTCACAGATCTTGTGAATTCCTGTCATGCATGGGGTAGACTGTGCTTTAAGTGTAAAGTCGCACTCGTGCACAGATCTTGTGAATTCCTGTCATGCATGGGGTAGACTGTGCTTTAAGTGTAAAGTCGCACTCGTACACAGATCTTGTGAATTCCTGTCATGCATGGGGTAGACTGTGCTTTAAGTGTAAAGTCGCACTCATGCACAGATCTTGTGAATTCCTGTCATGCATGGGATAGACTGTGCTTTAAGTGTAAAGTCGCACTCGTGCACAGATCTTGTGTATTCCTGTCATGCATGGGGCAGACTGTGCTTTAAGTGTAAAGTCGCACTCGTACACAGATCTTGTGAATTCCTGTCATGCATGGGGTAGACTGTGCTTTAAGTGTAAAGTCGCACTCGTGCACAGATCTTGTGAATTCCTGTCATGCATGGGGTAGACTGTGCTTTAAGTGTAAAGTCGCACTCATGCACAGATCTTGTGAATTCCTGTCATGCACGTTCTACTTCAAAACACAGCATTTCTGCATTAATCACACTTGCATGTGTTGTGTCTGTCACTTTGATTAGGCCAGAGTACATACAGAAATAATCCTAAAACTTGGCATATACCATTTCTTTGAAATTAAATAAAGATGTTAAGTGTGCTGCTTCACAGTCTTCCTGGAACTGGATAAGGTACCATTTTTTCCACTGGCTTGTTGTTATACTACAAAAGTACAGTTGTCTAGTTTACTTACCAAAGCAGTAGATGTTCGAATAGGTCACTGTTGCAGTATACCACCAAGGATACCATACATATGGCCAGTTTGCAAAGCTTCAGACTCAATTCCTCGTGCATCACATCTGCCTTTATCAGAAGGGGACATGGCAGCATAAGATGGGCATATGAACACAACAAAACTCAGTGCTGTCATGCCTTAAACAGGGAGGCCGAAGCCTAAAGTTTCAAGTACAGTCATGTCAGAAAAGAATGGAGAAGAATACCTCACCCTGACCAGGGAAGGGAATGAAAAAAGGGGAGGGAGGGAGAATGCTAGTACTGCAACAGTGATTCATCGAAGCATCTATTATGGTAAGTAAACTACACAACTGCACTATATTCCTCATCAGATCACTGTTGCACTAGGCACTACTTATGGAATAACTGCAACAGCCCAGAAAGAAAGGGCAGATGGAGAGGGCGCAGAAAAAAGGGCAGATGGAGAAGGCCTAAAGTCCGGAATTTCCTAATGAAGCCTACTTTGGCTCTGGAAAAAGAATCCAACTTGTTCATAGGCTAATGACCACTAGAGGCCTTATAAGCCTAGGCCATACAACCCAAATGTGCCCCACAAATTTGATTTATGTAAGGGGTGAGTTACTGACTGCCTCTGTTCATCAGAGACCTGGGCTCCAGACCAGTGGTGAATTTTCAATTACCCATCCATTCGTCCAAGTTGTGCTTAAATAGGCATAAGGAAGAACTCTGCTTTACAGGAATGGGGAACCTGTTCCAGAGAATGGGAATTCTCTGACAAACTTATCTGTCTCTCCAACATGTCGTATTTATGTTGCAAACAAAACGTGGATGTTTTACTCTAGTAGTTCTGATGCTGCTTATTTTAGAGAAGGTATATCAAAACAGGGTCCAGGGATGCCTTATATGCCAGGCAAAGATCACTTCTCAGAAGTCTGTATGATATCGAGTAAAAAGATAGTGGTTTGAGGCAATCACCAAAGGACATTTGTGTTTACTCCCTGTATTCTTTTAGTAAGGAACAAATAGAAAACAGCTAAATACAGGTGGAACAGTTCACTATAAACCCACATGTAACAAATGGGTAGTCACCAAAGCAGCTGATCTGTCAGGGTTCCTTCTGCAATGGACAACTGCTGCTGCAAGTGTCTGGTCACATACATACACAGCAGGGGGCATTAAACTCTATGATGGATCTGATAAGGACTGAGTACAGTGGTATGATGACCTCTCTGGAACTAGATGCCATGCTCTTGATTGTAAGTTGAGCGACATAGAAACATTTTCTTACTACCTTGGACACATGTTGGTCGAAGGCTAGACTACTATTACATGAGGATTACTATTATACGAGTACCCAGATCCCTGACTAGTGATTCAACTTTTAGGGGTGTTTTATTGGTGATGTAGTTACCCTGGGTGGCAGACTTCCCAAAAAGTGCTATAGTGCATTTCCTGGTACTGAGTTTTAAGCCATGGCTTTGGCACCAAGCATTTGGCTGTCTTAGAACTTCCCAAAGGTTGTTCTTGTCTTGGAGGGATGCAATGACTTCCCAATTTGCAATCATCTGGAAACTTGATTAGCCAGAGACTTTTAACATTGTCTTTGGTATCCAAGAAATAGATGTCAAAGAGGAGTGGGCCTAGCACAGGGCACCACTGGTGACCGGCCTGTTTGTGGAGGTGGCCTCACTGATTCTAACTTCATGGGTCTCATCAGTAAGCCAGCTGGCTATCCGGCATGTTAAAAAAGGGTTTATGCCTTGTTCTGTAAGTTTGTTACCAATGTCTGAATGGAGTATTGTACCAAATGCTTTAGCCAGATCTAAGTAGGCAGTATGCACCGTGCTCCCCTCATCCACTGCCTTAGTGACCTTTTTCAAAAAAGTCCACCGCATTCAGTAAGCATGACATTGTTTTGACGAAGCCAAACTGGGATGGACCCGGTGTATGGAGGTCTTCGATGTCCTTGGTGATTCCCATAATTCTTTCCTGGGCTTTGCAAATAAAACTGGTCAGACTAATGGGTCTGTAGTTTCCAGGATGTGCTGAAGATCCTCCCTTATGAAGGGGGATAGCCATTATCACCATCCATTCATGTGGAACAAAGTCTGTTTTAAGGTTGTAGTTAAATTACTGCAGGGGTTCGGATAAGTCGTATTTTAGACTGCTCAGGAAGCATCCTGGGATGTTACTGGGGCCTACTGAGGCCGTGTCCTTAGCTTTAATGAGTGCAGTCAGTACATGCTTCCTAGTCATAGTTGGAGGGGTTATGTTTGAGAGTATTTTTTTGAGGGGGGTGGTTGGTGATGAGTGAGGGGTAAAGCTGGAACTGAATTTGTCCAACAGGAGGTTCGGTATTACTGCCAGACATGTTAAATATGGCACCATTAGCCATCAGTTCAGCAAACTGCTGTGTGCTGCCCTTTAGATTTCTGACATAGCTGTAGTAGGCCTTATGGTTATCTTTCAGCTGGGAGGCTATATTAACCTCAAAGTTGGCTATGCTTGACCTAATTAGCCTTCTTAGTTGCCTATTTAGCTTGATGAGAGAGTTTTTATCTTCATGGGAATTACCCTTCATGATTTTTGCCATATTTTTTCCTTTTGTTTTATATCCTGTTTTAATGTGGGGATGCTACTAGACTGGTTTGTGTCTAGGGCTAGTCTTGGGCTTACATCTAGCAGCTACAGCAGCCTCTATGGAGCCACTGACATGGTTGTACAGAGCTTCTGAGCGCAATTCAGAACAGGCTGCTGACTTCTCGAGAGTTTGGAGGGGCAGTGAAGTTTGGAAAATTATCACTTAATAAAAGGTAATGTGCCTTGGAATTGTTCCTGTTACTGGTTTTAATGAGATTATGGAGCTGATTTTGATTTTGAAGGAGAAGGCCTTATTGTCAGGCATTACCAGGAAGGATGAGACGTTGGGGGGGGTGCAGTGTTATCCCATATTTGTGAGCAAGAGATCCAGTATATTGGAGCCTCTAGTGGGACTATTCAATATTTGGTCAAGGGTATTTGTATTTATGAAGTTCAGAAATCTCTTGTGTCTGTAAATTTGAGGCTGTGTAGGATTCCCAGTAATTAAAGTCTCTCATGAGTAGGATGTTAGGTTGGATAGTAAGTGTCTCCAGTAGGCCCAAGTCTGCTTTGTGAGCTTCATGGGACATACAGTGCAACCAACAGCTGGCTAGGATATGGTACAGGATTTTGTTTATGCTCTGCCCATGGAAAAAGTCCAGCATGTCATCCTGTTGGACCTCCTTAAAGGTATGCTTGTTACTGATGTACATTGAGCCACCTACACCTTTAGCCCTTGTCTGTGCAGCTGGTAGTCAGAGTATGGAAGGCACTGAAACCTCAGACTGCCTGGGTACTCTCTGCTGCTTTAAACCATGTATCATTAAGTGCGTAGATGTCTATATTCTTGAGTTTGAGGAGGGCTTGGAAGGAGTGTATTTTTTTATTTAGGCTCCTGGAATTGAGCAGTTACACCCTGAAGTTCAGCTGGGTTGATTTTACTTTGTCAGGAGGTTTGTCAATTTGGCATTGCCTAAAAAGGCACTATTATGGGGGTAGAGGGGGTGGATAAAGTTTTAGCCAGTATTCTAGTAGCCTAGAGAGGAAAGGTGCAGATCATCCTTAGCAATACAACATGGTCTGTTAACCAGGTCCTCCTAAGGGGACAAATACTGGATCGCCTTAAATGATACCAAAAAGACAGCCAGTTGTTGAAATCAATTATTTTTTGCTCATATTATAGCATTATTCTCGGAGATGGTAATATACTGCTCAGTTCTACGCTCATACCAGCCGGAAACACAGTGTAAAAGTTCCATAATGTCTCTGTTCATATAGTCCAGGGAGGAATATCTGAGGACATTTACATCTTCACGGACTATGACGGAATGATACCGGTACCTGTGGCGTACTTGTTATGCTTGGTACAAGTAAGAACTGATGAACAGGTTGCTTCTTTAACACACAAAGGCCCAAATGAGCAGAATGAGCCCTGACATCCTGAGGCAGATTTCTGCCATGGTTGAAATAGCAAAACTAAATGGAATGGGAAAGTCATCTAGAGAAAGTTTGTTTAGATACTTGCTGGTCTTTTGTGTCTTAAGAAGGCAAGGAAAAAGTTGATTAGATTTCTTGATATCTTAATTTTATTTTTATTTTGAATTTATTAATCGGGGTAGACATTGATCCCATTGGATCGGTTTCAATCTCAGCCGGAGGATAAACAAAACAGATACATGGCATTATATAAAAAGGTGAAAAAAAAAATGCAGAGACATATTATATATAAAGTGAATATAATAGTTGGGTTGAGAGTATAGATACATAACATTATGTACAGAGTGACCAACAAAGCACAACACATACATGCATTATATACAGATTTGATATCAGAGTTGGCAAGATAAAAGAATCCTAGTGAAAAGTAGCATCAGAGCAAGCTAATAGGGAGGGAAGTGATTATGCCGTGACCAGAGATAGAGACAGCGGCTGCATTGCCATGTGACCAGAGATAGAGACAGCGGCTGCATTGCCATGTGACCAGAGATAGAGACAGCGGCTGCATTGCCGTATGACTAGAGATAGAGACAGCGGCTGCATTGCCATGTGACCAGAGATAGAGACAGCGGCTGCATTGCCATGTGACCAGAGATAGAGACAGCGGCTGCATTGCCGTATGACCAGAGATAGAGACAGCGGCTGCATTGCCATGTGACCAGAGATAGAGACAGCGGCTCCATTGCCATGTGACCAGAGATAGAGACAGCGGCTGCATTGCCGTATGACCAGAGATAGAGACAGCGGCTGCATTGCCGTATGACTAGAGATAGAGACAGCGGCTGCATTGCCATGTGACCAGAGATAGAGACAGCGGCTGCACTGCCGTATAACTAGAGATAGAGACAGCGGCTGCATTGCCGTATGACTAGAGATAGAGACAGCGGCTGCATTGCCATGTGACCAGAGATAGAGACAGCGGCTGCATTGCCGTATGACTAGAGATAGAGACAGCGGCTGCATTGCCGTATGACTAGAGATAGAGACAGCGGCTGCATTGCCATGTGACCAGAGGTAGAGACAGCGGCTGCATTGCCATGTGACCAGAGATAGAGACAGCGGCTGCATTCTCCTACAGCCTTGTAATCACCACTTGGTTCTTATCAGAAGATGTGGTGAGGTGAACGATCTTAATCAAAAGAGGGAGAAATTCCCAGAGTTTGGGATCAAGGAATGAAAGTGTGCTCTGCGCAATGAAGCAAAGTTTGGAGGAGGAGACCTAAATGATTAGGATTTCTAAGGTTGCATATTGGTGTGTTTCTGAATAGCATGGATTTTAGTGGGGGAAGGTCTCAATTCCTGCTGAGTTTAAACAGCTAAGAGGCGAGTAGAAAGTTTGTACCTTGCAATTTTGTACTGGTAAAATCCAATCTGCCTGTGAATATGTAACGGATAATCCTTTCTCTTTTGTTTTTGAGGTGGGGAAGTCAGGGATTAAAACAGGAAGCTGTGTAGATTGACTAAGAATAAATTCAGAGAAAAGTTTAGGCATAAAGGAACGGTTGCTTCTGACACTCATCTTACCCTTGCGAAAAATCAACAAAGGCTGAGTAGATATAAGGACCTCTAATTCAGATACGTGTCTAGCAGAGATATAAAAAGGGCACTCTTCCATGTTAGAAACTTTAAACCTACAGTCAGCTCTTCTGTAAAGGGAAACAGTCAGCTTTTCTAAAACAAAATTCAATTTCCCAAAAAGGAAACTCACATTTTTTGTTGACAGACTGATATGGAAACCCCACTTATTACTTCACTTGGTATAAAGAGGAAAGTGAAAGCCTGAGTAGCAAAAATGCTGAAACAGCCAAAAGCTGTACCCTCCTGAAGTGCAAGCTAGGCCAGAAATGAGCAATTCAAACAGGTAATGAAAAAACAACGGTGCCCACACTTGAGATGGGTCCTGACCTCTGCTTTGCCATCAACGAGTAAATATTTTCCATTTGCGTAGATAAGACTTTGTAGTAGCAGATTTTCTTGGTTTCTTCAATACATGGTAAACATCCAAAGAAAAAGGTGTCCGAAAGGGATCAAAAGCCTATCACTCACACAGTTAGACTGAGATTTTGAGTACTGGGATGAATCACAGATTCCTTTGCCTTGTGTGTGAGAAGTGCACTCTGTGAGGAAGCTTGTGGTAATTGCTCCTGTCCAACTGCATGAAAAGGGAAAGAGTATAGTTGTGTAAAATCTTACCATGGCTATAGATGTCCTTCCCTTCACTGTTGCAGTATTCCTTATCAAAGGGATTCCCAGCCAAGGGTGCACAACATCCGGAAAGTATATCAAAGCCTAATGATTTTATAGATGTCGTACATCATACTTATGCTCCCTGCTCAAGGCGTAGGGCATAAAGGTGACACACGGATGTACATACCTCAGAAATGAAAAGCCCCAGGAGGAACAACAAGAAATCAGGAGGCACATGTGCATCCAGAAGGAGAAAAAAAGGAAAAGAGCAGCGGTCAGCGAATACTGCAACAGCGAGGAAAAGAGCAGGGGTCAGCGAATACTGCAACAGCGAGGAAAAGAGCAGGGGTCAGCGAATACTGCAACAGCGAGGAAAAGAGCAGCGGTCAGCGAATACTGCAACAGCGAGGAAAAGAGCAGGGGTCAGCGAATACTGCAACAGCGAGGAAAAGAGCAGGGGTCAGCGAATACTGCAACAGCGAGGAAAAGAGCAGGAGTCAGTGAATACTGCAACAGTGAGGAAAAGAGCAGTGGTCAGCGAATACTGCAACAGCGAGGAAAAGAGCAGGGGTCAGCGAATACTGCAACAGTGAGGAAAAGAGCAGGGGTCAGTGAATACTGCAACACCGAGGAAAAGAGCAGTGGTCAGCGAATACTGCAACAGCGAGGAAAAGAGCAGGGGTCAGCGAATACTGCAACAGTGAGGAAAAGAGCAGGGGGTCAGCAAATACGGCAACAGTGAGGAAAAGAGCAGGGGTCCGCGAATACTGCAACAGCAAGGAAAAGAGCAGTGGTCAGCGAATACTGCAACAGCAAGGAAATGAGCAGGGGTCAGTGAATATTGCAACAGCGAGGAAATGAGCAGGGGTCAGCGAATACTGCAACAGTGAGGAAAAGAGCAGGGGGTCAGCAAATACTGCAACAGTGAGGAAAAGAGCAGTTGTCACCGAATACTGCAACAGCGTGGAAAAGAGCAGGGGTCAGCGAATACTGCAACAGTGAGGAAAAGAGAAGTGGTCAGTGAATACTGCAACAGCGAGGAAAAGAGCAGCGGTCAGCGAATACTGCAACAGTGAGGAAAAGAGCAGGGGTCAGCAAATACTGCAACAGCGAGGAAAAGAGCAGGGGTCAGCGAATACTGCAACAGCGAGGAAAAGAGCAGGGGTCAGCGAATACTGCAACAGCAAGGAAAAGAGCAGCGGTCAGTGAATACTGCAACAGCGAGGAAAAGAGCAGGGGTCAGTGAATACTGCAACAGTGAGGAAAAGAGCAGCGGTCAGTGAATACTGCAATGGTGAGAAAAAAAGCAGGGGTCAGCGAATACTGCAATAGCGAAGAAAAGAGCAGGGGGTCAGCGAATACTGCAACAGTGAGGAAAAGCGCAGGGGTCAGCGAATACTGCAACAGCGAGGAAAAGAGCAGGGGTCAATGGATACTGCAACAGTGAGGAAAAGAGCAGAGGTCAGCAAATACTGCAACGGCGAGGAAAAGAGCAGGGATCAGCGAATACTGCAACAGCGAAGAAAAGAGCAGGGGTCAGCGAATACTGCAACAGTGAGGAAATGAGCAGGGGTCAGCAAATACTGCAACAGTGAGGAAAAGAGCAGGGGTCAGCAAATACTGCAACAGTGAGGAAAAGAGCAGGGGTCAGTGAATACTGCAACAGTGAGGAAAAGAGCAGGGGTCAGCGAATACTGCAACAGCAAGGAAAAGAGCAGCGGTCAGTGAATACTGCAACAGCGAGGAAAAGAGCAGGGGTCAGTGAATACTGCAACAGCGAGGAAAAGAGCAGCGGTCAGCGAATACTGCAACAGTGAGGAAAAGAGCAGGGGTCAGCGAATACTGCAACAGCGAGGAAAAGAGCAGTTGTCAGCGAATACTGCAACAACGAGGAAAAGAGCAGGGGTCAGCGAATACTGCAACAGTGAGGAAAAGAGCAGGGGTCAGCGAATACTGCAACAGTGAGGAAAAGAACAGGGGTAAGCGAATACTGCAACAGCGAGGAAAAGAGCAGGGGTCAGCGAATACTGCAAGGAAAAGAGCAGTTGTCAGCGAATACTGCAACAGCGAGGAAAAGAGCAGGGGTCAGCGAATACTGCAACAGTGAGGAAAAGAGCAGGGGTCAGCGAATACTGCAACAGTGAGGAAAAGAGCAGGGGTCAGCGAATACTGCAACAGTGAGGAAAAAATCAGGGGTCAGCGAATACTGCAACAGCGAGGAAAAGAGCAGGGGTCAGCGAATACTGCAACAGCGAGGAAAAGAGCAGGGGTCAGCGAATACTGCAACAGCAAGGAAAAGAACAGGGGTCAGCGAATACTGCAACAGCGAGGAAAAGAGCAGGGGTCAGAGAATACTGCAACAGCGAGGAAAAGAGCAGGGTTCAGCGAATACTGCAACAGCGAGGAAAAGAGCAGGGGTCAGCGAATACTGCAACAGCGAGGAAAAGAGCAGGCGTCAGCGAATACTGCAACAGCGAGGAAAAGAGCAGGGGTCAGCGAATACTGCAACAGCAAGTAAAAGAGGAGGGGTCAGCGAATACTGCAACAGTGAGGAAAAGAGCAGGGGTCAGCGAATACTGCAATAATGAAGAAAAGAGCAGGGGTCAGCGAATACTGCAACAGCGAGGAAAAGAGCAGGGGTCAGCGAATACTGCAACAGTGAGGAAAAGAGCAGGGGTCAGTGAATACTGCAACAGCGAGGAAAAGAGCAGGGGTCAGCGAATACTGCAACAGCAAGGAAAAGGGCAGGGGTCAGCAAATACTGCAACAGCGAGGAAAAGAGCAGGGGTCAGCGAATACTGCAACAGCGAGGAAAAGAGCAGCGGTCAGCGAATACTGCAATGGTGAGGAAAAAAAGCAGGGGTCAGCAAATACTGCAACAGCGAAGAAAAGAGCAGGGGTCAGCGAATACTGCAACAGTGAAGAAAAGAGCAGGGGTCAGCAAATACTGCAACAGCGAAGAAAAGAGCAGGGGTCAGCGAATACTGCAACAGCGTAGAAAAGAGCAGGGGGTCAGCGAATACTGCAACAGCAAGGAAAAGCACAGGGGTCAGCGAATACTGCAACAGTGAGGAAAAGAGCAGGGGTCAATGGATACTGCAACAGCGAGGAAAGGAGCAGGGGTCAGCGAATACTGCAACAGCGAGGAAAAGCGCAGGGGTCAGCGAATACTGCAACAGCGAGGAAAAGAGCAGGAGTCAGTGAATACTGCAACAGCGAGGAAAAGAGCAGGGGTCAGCAAATACTGCAACAGTGAGGAAAAGAGCAGGGGTCAGCAAATACTGTAACAGTGAGGAAAAGAGCAGGGGTCAGCGAATACTCCAACAGTGAGGAAAAGAGCAGCGGTCAGCGAATACTGCAATGGTGAGGAAAAAAGCAGGGGTCAGCGAATACTGAAACAGCGAAGAAAAGAGCAGGGGGTCAGCGAATACTGCAACAGCGAGGAAAAGTGCAGGGGTCAGCGAATACTGCAACAGCGAGGAAAAGAGCAGGGGTCAATGGATACTGCAACAGCGAGGAAACGAGCAGGGGTCAGCAAATACTGCAACAGTGAGGAAAAGAGCAGGGGTCAGCAAATACTGCAACAGCGAGGAAAAGAGCCGCGGTCAGCGAATACTGCAACAGTGAGGAAAAGAGCAGCGGTCAGCAAATACTGCAACAGCAAGGAAAAGAGCAGGGGGTCAGCGAATACTGCAACAGCGAGGAAAAGCGCAGGGGTCAGCGAATACTGCAACAGTGAGGAAACGAGCAGGGGTCAATGGATACTGCAACAGTGAGGAAAAGAGCAGCAGTCAGCGAATACTGCAATGGCGAGGAAAAGAGCAGGGATCAGCGAATGCTGCAGCAGCGAATACTGCAACAGCAAAGAAAAGAGCAGGGGGTCAGCAAATACTGCAACAGTGAGGAAACGAGCAGGGGTCAGTAAATACTGCAACAGTGAGGAAAAGAGCAGGGGTCAGCGAATACTGCAACAGCGAGGAAAAGCGCAGGGGTCAGCAAATACTGCAACAGTGAGGAAAAGAGCAGGGGTCAGCGAATACTGCAACAGTGAGCAAAAGAGCAGGGGTCAGCGAATAGTGCAACAGCGAGGAAAAGAACAGGGGTAAGCGAATACTGCAACAGCGAACAGAAGGACATGGTAGGATTTCTCCCAACTGTACTATGTCCTTCCATATTACTGCTGCAGTGAGCTTTACAAAAGGAAGAGTACAAAAGCTCAAGAGGAACTTGGGAGGAGGAAAGCCCAGAAGAGCCCTCAAGAAAACCATGCAGGATCGCTCTGGCAAAGCCAGCTCTTGCTCTGGAAACAACATCCAATTTGTAATGATTTACAAAGGTATGGACAGAAGTCCAAGTAGCAGCCTCGAGGATGGAACTGTTATCCAATCTTCTGAATAAAGCATCAGAGGAAGCCACAGCCCTTGTACAATGAGCCTTTACAGATGCAGAAAGGTTTTTTCCATGAAAGAAGTAACAAAAAGAAATTGCCTTAAAGATCCAGGAAGATATGGTTTGCTTAGAAACAACCAAACCCAGAGAGCTGGGATGAATGGAAATAAAAAGCTGCTCAGACTTGCAAATGGCCTTAGTCTTATCTAAATAATATCTGAGCTGCCTATGCAAATCCAAGGTGTGAAGAACTGCGGAAAAGGGAAAAGAAGAGAAAATTAATAGACTGATTAAGAGACAACTTATTAACCAGCTTGGGCATAAAAGGATTAGTATGAAGAGACAGTCTGTCCCTATGGATAAAAAAAATATAAGGAACAGTCATAAGAGTCTGGAGTTTAGATACTCTCTTGTTGAAGTAAGAGCCAAAAGAGTACCAGTCTTGTATGTACAATGTTGTAAGGAAGCTGAAGCCTCAAAAGGAACCGGAGTCAATTTTTCAGGCACAAAATTAAGGTCCCAGGAAGGTGGAATAGGCTTCTTGAGAGGCCTGATATGAAGGACACCTTTAAGAAATTGCTTGACCTCAATCCTAGAGGCCACAGGAGGAGTTAATGACAGACAAGCAGAAACAGCTGAGAGGTGAGCTTTAACAGACAAATATGCTAACTCAGCATGGAGCAATTCAAACAAATAAGAGAGAACCAGAAGCATTTCCACAGAAAGTGGAGCCTGGTTATGAACGAGGCACCAAACAGAAAATCTCTTCCATTTGGACACATGGGATTTCCTGGTAGTGGGTTACCTGGCCTCCTGCATACCTCTAACATCCTCAGAAAAAAAGTGGCTAAAAGGGATCAGAATGCTATCACCAACAATGTCAGTTGAAAAGTGGACAAGTGAGCCTTGTGTGACTAAATACGCCCTGTGAGGTAACTTTTAGTGACTGCCCCTGGCTAGGTGCAGAAGAAGGGGGGACCAATGCTGCCTGGACCAAAAGGGAGTCAACCAACAAGATTTTGGGGGAGTCCTTCTCTATCTTGAGCAGGACTCACAGAATCAAAGGAAGGGGAGGGGAGGCATACAGAAATATCCCCTTCCAAGAAAAAGTCAGGGCATCTACCTTCCAAGCCAGGGGACTTGGGACTCTGGTGCAAAAAAGGGGAAGTTGTCTGTTCAAAGGGGAGATAAAATCTACCCAAGGAGTACTCCACTGATGGACAATGCCCAGGAAAACATCTCTGTGAAGCATCCATTTGTCAGCCTGTGTTGTGGACCTGCTCAAAGAGTCTTCCACTACATTTTGCTCTGAAGGAATGTATACAGCCTGAAGAGTCACTTGACATAGATCCCAAACTTGAACAGCTAGTCTGCAAAGAAGGTAAGACCATGTGCCCCCTTGCTTGTTGATATACCACATTGAGTTATCGTCTGTGAAGATTTTGAGAGGCCCTGGAAGAAAGAGGGAATGAGAGGTTTGAAGAATGATAAGGAGAGCTGTTATCTCCTTGATGTTGATATAGTCTGAGCTCTGATGAGGAGGCCAGAGACCCTGGGCCCTGAGGGAACCCTATGTCTCATGTATTGATATAGTCTGAGCTCTGATGAGGAGGCCAGAGACCCTGGGCCCTGAGGGAACCCTATTGTCTCATGTATTGATATAGTCTGAGCTCTGATGAGGAGGCCAGAGACCCTGGGCCCTGACAGAAACCTATGACTCATGTATTTGAGAAACGTTCTTATCAGGGAACTGGGGGCTGAAAAGGAAGTCCCAAGTTAAAAGACAGCTGATGAATCTACCAATGAAGCTCAAGCTTGAGGCATGGAAGAAGAGGGAATAGAAAATCTAGTGGATGACAGTGTTGGAGCCATACTGACTTTAAGAACCACTGTAGTTTTCTCATATGAAGTCTGGATAGAGGTAGCATAGGGATGGAGGAGGCCATGAATTCTAGTGCCTTGAGAAATTCCCTGGCTGTAACTGAAACCAGAATAAGAAGGGACTGAAAAAAGGTGACTACAATAGTGAATATAGTAACAACTGGAAATGAAATCTTTAGAAAAAGGTAAGAGCAAACTACACAGGAAAAAATGGGAATTGTAGGAACAATACATACAGGGGAGGAATGAGTTTTAAAAGAAGGCAGGAATTAAATGAGCTACATAATGTTTGATTGAAAATGATTGGGTAGATAAGTAATAATTCAACAAAGGTGTTTAAAAAAAGAAAAAGAGAAAAGGTGATTAGAGAAAGACCCTTAGAAGAAGGCAGGGAAGCCAGCATAGAGATGGTCTAGAGCTTGCAACCGCGAAACACATGATCCTGGGAATGAACCAGGACTGATTTCTGGAAGCTTATTGCAAACCCCAGGCATTGCAAGAGACAAACAGTATAGTGGAGGTGCTGAAGCAAGGTCTTGGGGGAAGAAGCCTGAATGAGTAGGTCGGGTCTATATTAAAACCCCAAAAGATCTAAAACACGAATGCATGTACATCGACACATAAAGGTCGATGTACATACACAGCGAAACACGAAAATGGCGAAAATCAAAATGCCAAACTTGTTTCATAAGCAAAATGTGCCACACAAGCACCCCCCCCCTTCTTAAATATACTAACTCTGAGACTGCACTATAGTGGGGAAAAGGATATATTTCCTTATTCCCACCACCGCGCTACTGGCTAGGAAACACGTTTGGCTTTTTGATTTTTGCCATTTATGTGCTTCGTCGGGTATGTACATCGACCTTTAGGTATCAATGTACATACAATCACGTTTTAGATCTTTCGTGTTTCTAATATGTAACCGAGTAGGTCATCCAGATAAGGAAAGAATTGAACCTCCTTCATCCTGCAAAATGCAATCAAAGGAGCTAGAAATTTAGTGAAAATCCTTGGAGCAGTAGAAAGGCCAAATGGCAAAGAAGAGAACTGAAACTGCAATGAAGAAACACAAAAATGCAAAAACTTCCTGAAAAACGGGATTTATTGAGATCCAGGGAGACCAGGAATGCCTGGGGAAAAAGAAAAAGAAAAAAAAACAGGGTCTGAAGGGATAACACCCAAAAGGAAGGGACCTTCAGAATGGTGCTGAGCTGAGAAAGGTCCAGTATGGGTCTCCGGGTGCCTTTCTTCCAGGGAACCAGAAACATTCTGGAATAAAACCCCTTCCCCTCCTGGGAAGGGGGGCACAGCTTGAATGGTACCTTGTGCCAAAATTCCCTGAAGCAGTGCCAAAAGGAAGCTTTTCCTGAGGAGGTTGAGGGATGCACAGAAAAGAAGGAAGGATTTCCATACCATGAAGTATCTCTGATGAATGATGGACAGAACCCAAGAGTCTTGAGTGACCTTTAACCAAACGGGAAAAGACAGGGAAAGATGAAGGACCAAACAGGAAAGGACAAGGAAAGACAAAGGGATAAGGGAGCCTGACTCAAGAAAAAGGTAAGCAAACAGTCAGAACGCAGCTTGTCTTGAAAAGGAGGTTTCTGAGAAGTAGGAGTCCGGAACCTGCCTAGAACCCTACTTACCTTTGGGAGGAGGGTGAGGCTGTTTGCAAACAAAGGCAGATTTAGATGGATAATTCCTCTGGAACTTATGAGGAGGAGTCACAAACATATGCTTCAGTTCATGCAAGGCTTTATACCTTTATTCTGTAGAGATTTAAAAGCTGAGCAGCTGCAAAACTAAACAGGTTCTTATTGTCAAGACTAGCTTCCAACAATTTAGCCTTAATATCATCAGGCAAAGGCTGCAGATGAATTCAAGAGTAACGTCTCAAAACAGAACCAAAAGCACCCTAGAGCAGGCATCAGATGCATCATAACTAGATTTAATATAACGGTGAGCCACTTGAGAGGTAGAACACAGTAAAGAAAGGTCTGAGAGGTGAGACGTTCCCATCAGAATCATGGAGGTCTGAGACAGTCTGAGAAATCTGAGAAAGAAGGGTTAAGACATACCTGGTCATATGGGACTGCTAATAGCCCAAAAGGTCAAGGTGGCAGCAGTACATACTTTCTTGCCGAACCGTTCCATAGCTCTACTGTCTTTACCCAAAAGGAAGTATTTTAGAAGGCAAAGGTTTAGAGGATTTGTCAGAAGAGACGGACACTACCGAAAGGTCAGCAGAAAGACACTTGTAGAGAAACTTGCACTCATCAGTGTGATGCCCACAACTGCTACCAATATGTGATGGCCACGATATATGTCGTCCCTATGCTGGGTGAGTAATCAAGGAGCCTGAATCCTCACCACTGATACTGGAGAGGGATGTGCACTTGGAATACAAATGGATGCACTCAGTATTTCCATATGTATTGAGTACAATTTCTCTTAAGAGCATACAGGCAACGCACTCTGCCCAGGGTCCAGCTGTCTCTATATCTGTCTCCTTCCAGGCCCCCAATAAGACTCCCCACTGGTACAGCTGTAGGATTACGTCCTCAGTCAAGAGTCCAAGCCAAGTCCTCCAGCACCCTCTCTGTAAACCCAGTGCTTCGTGTCTTTGCCTCAAGTAGTTGGCATGCACACAATGAAAGGCTGCACAGGTTTACTAGCTATGCCCCCCTTCTGCCCACAGTATAAGGTAGTTATCACTGCTACCAGACACTCCCCAGTCAGCTATTCTAAGGCCCTTAACAAAGGGTGTCCAATTATACTGTGTAATATTAATACTAATACAAATGGCAGCAGTTCACTAAGATGGCTAGGCTTTCTAGAGTGGCCCACACAGTGTTGCCAAATAAATATAAGTACTCTCAAAGGTTCGATACTTTCTACAAAGAATAGCCACAATAAACATTTTAAATATATTTAATAATAAATAATAAAACATGAAAATATTGAATATATATTTACAGTAAACCACAGATTTCAAATTACAGAAAATATTGAAATTAACACTGATGGACAGACTCACATAAATAAAGAAAAACACACTCTAAACTAAGCTTCACCATATTCCTGACTGAATGCTTAGTGGTAAATCACTTTGTCTATGGTGCCCAGAATCTTGGGTTTGAGCCTTGCAGAGGCTGTTTATTTCAGGGGCACAGTAAACTAATTATATTATATAAGGGGACCTTCACTGTGTCACTACTACACAGAGGCACAGTATTCTAAATCTATTCTGTGCATTTTTGTACCATTTCATGGGGTGGCGAAAGCCACATCACTATGGCTAGGCTTACAAATGCCCCAGGGCAGATAGCCTAGTACTAAACTATGAAACTATGAAACTATGATAAGAATTTTACTGTTCTCTAGTTAAGTTACTTACTACCGCAAGGTAAGTTGCTGTGGGTGAGAGTCTTTCCAGTCAGGTTTCCCAAACAGAATACTCTATACTCTGAGATTTCTCTTTTTAATATCTAAAACGTAATTTCCAAGGGGGCTGGCAGAAAGACCTCATCTGATCACCTGACTCTAGGTTTTCACAGTATTCCCCTTTGAATCTGAGACAGGAATTTAGCACAGACGGACACAATACACATGCAAATGTTTATGGCAGTGCCTGGAGCCTCCCCTCTTTTCATTGAGCTAATGAAAAAGGCTCTTTCCCAGACTCAGCGTCTCCTGTCCTATTCAGCACTGTGAGGTGCCATTTTAATGGTTTAACAGCTTATTTACATTTCCCTTATTTTTCCTAAAGTTAGCATTTGCTGTCCCAGTGCCTTCTATTAAAACATATACATTTAATTCAGTTGCAATAATACATGTACATTTCTTTTCATTTCAGCAGGGTGCACTGTGGATACATTTCAACAAAAATAAAGCTCACAAATACATTTTCAGCACAAGCATTGGTACAAATCAGTTTGATATACAAATGACATACAGTTCCAATACATTTGTAACACAAGCATCTTGTATAAATCAGTCCGATATTCACAGGACATATTCTTTACAAAACTCCAGCTGGCTATGCTGGCACTTGCCCATATCATCACAATCAGGCTTCTTATGGGCTGGAGGTTGAGAATCCAGGGCCACAGAGGCTGTTAAAAAGGTATCTAGAAGAGCAGACTGGAGGTACAGCAGAAGGCTTTGGGGACTCCATCTGGAGGAACTCATAATACCTCTTTTGAATGACAAACCTGAGAACACTCCCATTTAAAATATTCCATCATTCCAGTAGTGGTATCCCCAAAGGAGAGTCTGGGCTAATAGAATCTTCCTCTTCATAGCCACAATCCAGAAGAGTCCTGCTCTATGGGCCTCCTGAGTGAGGTAGATGACCAAGGCCAGCAGGTACATAAACTCCTTGGAGAGGCTTTAAGGTCACCAGTGCATTAAATAACACTTCTGTAAAATTTTGCCATTCGTGCTGATGGTCTTCAGCAGCAGGGGAAACATGCCTTTTTTTTTTTCTTTTTTTCTTTTTGCTTTTTCTTTTTAGGGACATCTGCCCTAAATATCCAAGGAGGTTCAGACCAACCAAAGTAGTAGGAATCTCCTCCCAAACAAGTACTTACAGTATCCCCCTGTCTCTCTCTGAAATAATCATTCGAGGTTCCCCCTTGCAGATCAATGTGTGTATGCCTCTTTAAGAAGCTATCAAAGGGCTTGTACAAGTGTATAAATGCTGAGCATATGCAAGTCTGACTGCCATTTTGTAGTATGCTCCTGAGATTTAAGCATGTCTGTATGTAAGGTCGGTGTGTTAATCAGTTTGTTTATATTTAATGATGCTGCTATCCATCCTGATGTGTTTGTGTCATAAAGCATCTTAAATGAACTACTCCACCTGTTTCATCTTCAATGTATGAGGGGACGAGCGACACCCCTCAGGATTCAGAATGGATGTCTGCAGAGCCTCCAAGGCCAAGTGAGAAGTCACATCCATGCAGGCCTTCAACGGAGTCATGGCAGAGGAATCCAACATAACAACCAGGCGATCCTCCACCCAATTCCGAAGAAGTCAGGACAGCAGCTGAATCAGACCTGAGCTTCTTGGCAGGCAGATGACCTTCAGTATGGGAAGATTCTGCATTAGCCCACAGCACCAACAATTTAAGATGTTGGTTCTCCAGGTATATGGACAAGGAGGACAGTCGACTACATAAGGTCTTGGGGACAAATGCTTGGCAAACAGAACACTGCCTAAGGTCGTGAAAAGCAGCTAAAAAAAAGAGACACTGCTTGTGACTATCCTTATGGGGAATATGCCTCCCACACTGACATTTCTCTTTCTCGGTGACATGTAAACTCACAAAATTAAAAAAAAAGAGAAAAAAATAAGAAGAAACACCAACGGTGCACTTATGTGAAACAGCTCAGTAACCAGCACAGAAGGAGCATTCAGACCAACGATCAATGATTGTGTTGGACTAGCAGCAAAGAAGTTCTGAGGTATGTTCATCTGTATGTCACCTTTATTCCATACACCTTGAGTGGGGAGCATACATGTGGCATACAAGGTCTATAAAGTCATAAGATTTTGGTAGACTGTCTAGACGTTGGGTTATGGAAGGACGTCTAGTATTGTCTGGTCAAATGGAAGTCACGAGTAACAACTTTAGTAGGTCATTTCTGATCTTTAAAAGAACTTTGGAAATAAGAGGAACATGAGTAAAGCATAAAGAACACTCCCTTCCATGGGACTGAGAATGCTTTTGTTCTGAAGCAGAAGAGTTTCAGCTGTCTGTTTACAGTGGAGGCAAAAAGATCTATTTGAGGGGTTCCCCACTTGCATACTATCTGTAGGAAAACCTCTCAATGTATTATCCACTAATGAGGATCTATCTCAGAGCAGATCAAAGCATCTGTTATTGTGTTCTGTCCTGATCCAATATAAGATGCCAGAGAGTGCAGCAGCCCCCATATGCTGCGCTACAGTGTTAACGATTAACCTACCTGGTGTAGGAACAGAACCCAGAACATTCTTCACCAAAGGCAAGTGTGCAACATGTTCAGCCACTGGGACTCCTAATTGTTAAGAACATTATCATTTGAAAATGTTCTAGAACCCTCCTCTGTATCCAAAGAAATTAATGTCAGGGTCAGCACTGGGATTTTTTGAAGATATTTATTTGTATATGGGACTTAAACTTTGGGAGTTTGGTGACAAAGAAGCCACTATGAATTTATTAAAAGAACTCCTGAATGCGTCTTGCATGAGATTATGTTCCGTTTCCACCCAGACTACTTTATCATAGATATTTTTTTGAAACTTCGCACATCCATACACACTACTGTTAACAGTTCCACTTCTGTTTCAACATCCCTCGTGTCTATGAATGCTACTGACCTACATACAACTGGTCTGTCATCTCTTTGCATTACAAACGTCTTTTTCCATCACAGTACTTTAACACTGATCCATCTGGAATAAGTTCACTAAACATTTAAAATGCTTTTTTCTGGTTAATACCTTCATTCATAGGCGTTGTCCTGCTCTATCAGTGTTCTGAAAAGTGTACTTGTTTAACATATTAGGTAAAAATGTTGCAAGATACAGCATCATTACTAAAGAATCCCTATTACAGTTGTTTGTCTTCTAACCTTGGCATCTTCCTATTACAGTTGTTTGTCTTCTGGACTTGACATCTTCCTATTACAGTTGTCTTCTGGCCTTGGAATCTTTCTATTACAGTTGTTTGCCGTCTGGCCTTGGCTTCTTCCTATTACAGTTGTCTTCTGGCCTTGACATCTTCCTATTACAGTTGCCTTCTGGCCTTGGCTTCTTCCTATTACAGTTGCCTTCTGGCCTTGACATCTTCCTATTACAGTTGCCTTCTGGCCTTGACATCTTCCTATTACAGTTGCCTTCTGGCCTTGACATCTTCCTATTACAGTTGCCTTCTGGCCTTGACATCTTCCTATTACAGCTGTCTTCTGGCCTGGACATCTTCCTATTACAGTTGCCTTCTGGCCTTGACATCTTCCTATTACAGTTGCCTTCTGGCCTTGACATCTTCCTATTACAGTTGCCTTCTGGCCTTGACATCTTCCTATTACAGTTGTCTTCTGGCCTTGACATCTTCCTATTACAGTTGGCTTCTGGCCTTGGCATCTTCCTATTACAGTTGTTTGCCTTCTGGCCTTGACATCTTCCCATTACAGTTGATTTCTGGCCTTGGTATCTTCCTATTACAGTTGTCTTCTGGCCTTGACATCTTCCTATTATAGTTGTCTTCTCGCCTTGACATATTCCTATTACAGTTGCCTTCTGGCCTTGGCTTCTTCCTATTACAGTTGCCTTCTGGCCTTGACATCTTCCTATTACAATTGCCTTCTGGCCTTGAGATCTTCCTATTACAGTTGCCTTCTGGCCTTGGCTTCTTCCTATTACAGTTGCCTTCTGGCCTTGACATCTTCCTATTACAGCTGTCTTCTGGCCTGGACATCTTCCTATTACAGTTACCTTCTGGCCTTGACATCTTCCTATTACAGTTGCCTTCTGGCCTTGACATCTTCCTATTACAGTTGCCTTCTGGCCTTGACATCTTCCTATTACAGTTGTCTTCTGGCCTTGACATCTTCCTATTACAGTTGCCTTCTGGCCTTGGCTTCTTCCTATTACAGTTGCCTTCTGGCCTTGGCTTCTTCTTATTACAGTTGCCTTCTGGCCTTGACATCTCCCTATTACAGTTGTCTTCTGGCCTTGACATCTTCCTATTACAGTTGTCATCTGGCCTTGACATCTTCCTATTACAGTTGCCTTCTGGCCTGGACATCTTCCTATTACAGTTGCCTTCTGGCCTGGACATCGTCCTATTACAGTTGCCTTCTGGCCTGGACATCGTCCTATTACAGTTGCCTTCTGGCCTTGACATCTTCCTATTACAGTTGCCTTCTGGCCTTGACATCTTCCTATTACAGTTGCCTTCTGGCCTGGACATCTTCCTATTACAGTTGTCTTCTGGCCTGGACATCTTCCTATTACAGTTGCCTTCTGGCCTTGACATCTTCCTATTACAGTTGTCTTCTGGCCTGGACATCTTCCTATTACAGTTGCCTTCTGGCCTGGACATCTTCCTATTACAGTTGTCTTCTGGCCTGGACATCTTCCTATTACAGTTGTCTTCTGGCCTGGACATCTTCCTATTACAGTTGCCTTCTGGCCTGGACATCTTCCTATTACAGTTGTCTTCTGGCCTTGACATCTTCCTATTACAGTTGCCTTCTGGCCTTGACATCTTCCTATTACAGTTGTCTTCTGGCTTTGACATCTTCCTATTACAGTTGTCTTCTGGCCTGGACATCTTCCTATTACAGTTGTCTTCTGGCCTTGACATCTTCCTATTACAGTTGCCTTCTGGCCTTGACATCTTCCTATTACAGTTGACTTCTGGCCTTGGTATCTTCCTATTACAGTTGTCTTCTGGCCTTGACATCTTCCTATTATAGTTGTCTTCTGGCCTTGACATCTTCCTATTACAGTTGCCTTCTGGCCTTGGCTTCTTCCTATTACAGTTGCCTTCTGGCCTTGACATCTTCCTATTACAATTGCCTTCTGGCCTTGGCTTTTTCCTATTATAGTTGCCTTCTGGCCTTGGCTGCTTCTTATTACAGTTGCCTTCTGGCCTTGACATCTTCCTATTACAGTTGTCTTCTGGCCTTGACATCTTCCTATTACAGTTGTCTTCTGGCCTTGGCATCTTCCTATTACAGTTGTCTTCTGGCCTTGGCATCTTCCTATTACAGTTGTCTTCTGGCCTGGGCATCTTCCTATTACAGTTGCCTTCTGGCCTTGACATCTTCCTATTACAGTTGCCTTCTGGCCTGGACATCTTCCTATTACATCTTCCTATTACAGTTGCCTTCTGGCCTTGACATCTTCCTATTACAGTTGCCTTCTGGCCTGGACATCTTCCTATTACAGTTGCCTTCTGGCCTGGACATCTTCCTATTACAGTTGCCTTCTGGCCTTGACATCTTCCTATTACGCCTTCTGGCCTTGACATCTTCCTATTACAGTTGCCTTCTGGCCTTGACATCTTCCTATTACAGTTCCCTTCTGGCCTGGACATCTTCCTATTACAGTTGTCTTCTGGCCTGGACATCTTCCTATTACAGTTGTCTTCTGGCCTTGACATCTTCCTATTACAGTTGCCTTCTGGCCTTGACATCTTCCTATTACAGTTGTCTTCTGGCCTGGACATCTTCCTATTATACTTGGTTGTCTTCAAGGCTGCTCTTGACCTTTTCCTCTTTAGACTACAGTTTCTCTGAAGTTAGAATATGACCAATAAATGTCAGATTTTTGTTGCTGGTATTTTAAACTGCTCCTATTTAACTTGAAGTCATGTCGTCTTACATTCAGCATCCCTGCTCACTATTCTGCTTTTCTTGCAGCTGACACCACACTAACTGATCACCAATTATATTTACGATGCAGTCCATGTCTCCATTTATCTGTGGAATAGTTCTTTCAAAATGCACTGGAACTGCTAAAATACTGATGGGAAGTCTTAGAGGGCTGCACCTTACCAGTGGTGTACATACTTAATTATAGTTTCTCTACCTTTAACTGCCAGAATTCCTGGTTTGACTCCAATACTGAAAAGAACTTAGAATCTTCGGATGCTGCAATTTAAGGCAAAATGATATACTATCTGACATGTATAGTTTAGATCCATTTTCTCATACTCAGAATATGAAGAATCTGCATCTCTGACAAGAGATGCCTCAGTTCTTCCCTTGGAAGTCCTCACTCCAGAAAGGCAGCATTTAGCAAGATCATGATATCAAGAAATCGCTACAACCTTTAAGCCAGCTTAGCCCATTCCTATAAAAGGACAGGAAGATGCAGATCTACCAAGTGGCAAGTTACGCTTACAAGAAGTTCTGGTACCAGAGCAGGTCTTCAGTTTGGAAATGGCCACTGCGGTCTTGGTAACACAAGGGGAGGGACATCCCTGGGTTCTGCATTTCAAGTTAATGAACATCCTCAGTGCTCAGCAAGATTAGACCTCCCTCATTCTTTGGCTTGATAAGTAAGAAATGTTCTAAAACAGATTTCTCCTTGTCCACTCCCATAAGGTCTATGAAGTGATGCATGCTATTGGCTGATGGGGTGGTAATCTCCAAAGGTGTTGTGCCAGAGGCCTTGTCCATAGTAGATATCAGGTCTGGGGAATGGCCAAGGACTTTGAAAATAATGTGTGTGTGTGTGTGTGTACACAAAAGTATCTAAAAAAAAAAAAAAAAAAGAAGTTATGTCCTTACCATAACGTTCCATCTGTGCTATCAATCTTCATTCATTCTTGACAAATGGAATTCGATTTTGACCCCTCAGAACCGGCTTGGTCATTATACAGCTCGTACCGGCCAAAAAAACTCTCGAACTAAGACTCTACCCGTAATGCTCCTCTCTCTATTACCTCAGATCGAGTTTGTAGTCAAAGTATAGAAGGATAACAGAAGCCCTGTCTAAGGTGAAACCTAAAATCCTCCCAAAACAAATGTCCAAATCTCCAGAAGTCCTTAGGAGGAGGCAGAGGGTGGGATGCCAAGAATGAATGAAGACTGACAACACATGGAACGTCATCATGGTAAGGACATAACTTCTTTATCTGATGTTATCAGTCTTCATTCATTCTTGATGAATGGGACAGAGTCCCTAGCTACATTAGGTGCTGGGTGGCCCTAAGGAAGGATATTCCTGAGCACCATAGAGCCAAAAGATGCTCTTCCCCTGGAGGCCATATCCAATCTGTAATGAGTGATAAATGTATGGGGAGTGGCCCACATTGCAGCTGCACATATTCCTTCCACGGAAGCCTTGGAATGGAAAACAGCTGAAGTGGATACAGATCTGGTGGAATGCACTTTAACAGGCACAGGTAACTTGCAGTTACTATGACTGTAAATGAAGGTAACACAATCCCTAAGCCATTTTGATAAGGTAACCTTGGAGACTGGTTTACCCAAAGTGGGACCTGAAAAGGATACAAATAATTGACCTAATTTTCAATATAATTTGGTTCTGTCCAGATATAAATGTCTGTGAGCATCTAGCAAATGCAAGTAGTATTCCTCTTCATTTGGAAAGAAGACTGGCAAATGTATAGTCTGGTTAATATTAGTTTCGGAGTCTACCTTGGGTAGAAAAGAAGGATTGGTTCTTAATGAAACCCTATCCTTATGAAAAATCATACACGTGTGTTTCACCATAAGGCCTGAAATTCAGAAACTCTCCTGGCAGAAGTGATGGTCAGCAGAAAAAGAGTTTTCCACGATAGGAACTTGAGATCGCAAGTAGCTGCTAGCTCAAACGGCTGAAGGACTAAGGATTGTAACACTAAGATCAAATCCCATGGAGTTGTAGGATCTTTGAATGGGGGCTTTAGACGTAAAGTGCCTTTAAGAAAGGTTTTACATAAACAATGGGAAATCAAGGTAAGACATTCAAACTCATTGTGGAAACTGGAAACAACTGGTAACTGGACTGTGATGGTGGAAGCAGAAGCTCCCAGTTCAAACAGGGAAGCGAGAAATTCCAAGACCTTGTCAACCGGGGCTGAAAAGGGCTCTAAATTATTCGTACTGGCCCAGATTGAGAATCTCTTCCATTTGCTAAGACAGAGTTTCCTGATGGGCGGTTTATGAGAAGCCAGAAGGATTTTTTTTTTTTGCAGGGAAACGTAATTTTCTCTGCCTGGCAATTAATGGAATTGGAGATACCAAGCTGTCAGCTTGAGATTATGAAGGTTAGGATGCACCAATCCCTGCGGGTGAGACAGCAGGTCTGGAACTGGGTCCAGAATCCAAGGACGGTGAATCAGGTGAGGCCAGAGGAAGGAGAACCAGACTTGACAGGGCCAATAGGGTGCAATGAAGGATTGGGGGAAAGGCACAAAGAAGGCCCGGGGGCCAGTTCAGAAGGAGTATGTCAATTGTGGACTCCCCCTGTAGGGGAATTAGGGAAAAGTAGCTGCTGCATTTGTTATTTATTGGTGAGGCAAAAAGATTGCAGCAAGTTGGCCCCAGTGACGAAAATTTTTTATCACGACCTTGGGATTGAGAGACCACTCGTGAGGCAGAAGGATGCATCTGCTCAGTTTGCTGCTATCACAATGGAGCTTCCCAGAATATGCATTGCTATTAGAAAGTGGTTGGAAAAGGTAGCCCATTGCCATATCCTGAGAATTTCCAGACACAGGGGGTAGGATTTGGTTCTACCTTGCTTGTTGATGTACCAGACTACTAACATGTCATCCGATTGGATTGCAACCGTCCCCAAAGGAAGGACAGACTGAAAGGTTTGCAGTGCTAGAAACATTGCCCTCAATTCTAGGACACTGATGTGCAAATTGGTCTCTTGCACGGAAGGTGTGGCCTCATTGATTTTCCTCTCACTTCATCACCCAGGATAGATCCTTCTTGCAGTTATTTGTTATCAAAATCAGATAAGACACTGGCTGTTTCAGTATTGACCATTGCACTGGTAACAGCAACTGAAGCAGCCTTCACATGATACTTTGCGAGGGGCACTAAAGTTATGGTCACTGCCACAGACCTCAGAGTTTTCAGAATGAGAACAGCAGGAACCTTTTGGAAATGATTAGTTGTACTTGTGATCTTAAATTTTGTAATCTGTGTAGCAGGAGAGAGGCTATACAAGAAATCAAATTGAGGGGTGTTCCTATAAATTCTAGGTCTTGTGCTGGAGTCAATTGTGATTTCTCTCTGTTGATCGTAATTCCCAAAGACTGGAAAAGTGTCAGTATGAAGTCCGTGGCTTGAAGCGGTAGACGGCTGGTTGGGGCAGTGAGGAGCCAGTCATCCAGGTATGTAAACACTCGGAATCTGTGTAGCCTCAAGTGAGCCGTTATTGCTGCCATGCATTTGGTGAACATCGTGGGCGCTGTGGCGAGACTGAAGAGCAGCACTCTGAATTGGAAATGACTGGCTCCCAGCCAGAAATGGAGGAATCCTCTGGAGTGTTTGTCCATCTTTATGTGGTAATACACAACCTGAAGGTCTATAGAGCACATCCAATCATTCTCCTCCAGAAAGGGAAGGATAGACTGAACCACGACCATCCAGAATTTTGTTTGCTGAACGAAATTGTTCAGAAGGCTGAGATCTAAAATTGGTTTCCAGTCCCCTGTCTTTTTTGGAACTAAAATGAATCTTGAGTAAAATCCGGATCCTCTTTGGTCTGCTGGGACTTCTTGGATGACTCTTTTTTTTTCTAGCAGCTTATGAATCTCTACCGCTGCTTGGTCCATCTGATTGGGTGGAACATCAGGAACTCTTTTTGGGGTCATTGGAAAGACAGTAGAGAGAATTTGATGATAATTCTCTGCACTCAAGTATCCGAAGTTATCAAAAGCCGGGACGTCTGGTGCAGTGAAATCCCCTGACTGCTTCCAGATGTAAGCAATCAGGCCTCTATTCAGGAGCGCTGGTAGGGCTGCCTGGAGCCCTGATTTCATGCCATGGGGAGGGCATCTTCCACTTGAACTCCCCCCTCTACCCCAAGGAGAGTATTCACCACGTGTCCTGAAAAGGTCCTTGGGACTTTTTGAACCACATTTTTCCACTCCTCTGATTCTTAAAGCAAGATCACTGAGGAGCAGAAAAATGAATGCTCACAGCAGAAAGGGTCATTCCATCTTTTGCACACCTGGCTAATGTGTCTCTGACTTTGGGAGCAAACAAGGAGGCTCCATCAATAGGAGCACTGATGAAGGAAGACTTGAAAGGTTCCGCAAAGTCACACAAGGCCATACAGGCATGGCGCCTTATGGCAACGCCTGAACCCACTGCCCTAGTCGTTCCTTTGGCTGCATGAGCAATGAGCTGCATGGACGAGTTTGATATAGACTCCATGCTGGCAAGCTGAGAGACTTTATCCTGCACCTTGTCAGACACAGCTTTGGCAAGGGTATCCAATAGCTCCTTTATCAGATCCCTTTGGCGTCTAGTATTAAAGTGCGCAATGAAATTCAAGGACCTAAGAGTGAAGGTCAATGATGCAAAGACCCACTTCCCAAACCTGTCCATTGTCCGAGACTCTCTGTTAGGAGGGTGGACAGTGGAACTCTCCTCAGCAAGTTCCTTTTTGGTGGCCGCCGCCACCACCATGGCATCTACTGCTAAACCCTTTCCCCAATGTGGTTGGTCTTCTGAAGCAAAGATTTTGCCTGGCTTCTGGGGAATCACTCTGTGAGAATCAGAAGCCTTTCACCCCTGTGCATGATAAGCTTAATAAGATCATCAGAGGGTGGGGTCACCCAGAAGTAGACGGGCGAGCACTGAAAGTCTGCAAGAACACACATTCCTCTGAGGATAAGTTTGAGGACTTCCGATCACCCCTCTGTTTTAAAATTTCCAGGATACCTCCAAATGAGGTAACCGGGGGGGGAGAAACCCTCCCCTTCACTGTAATCTGTGTCTTCCATGACAGATTCTTCTGGAGAATCTAGATGCTTCCTCTTGTAAGTCTTCTTACGGGGTGGTTCCTCAGAGGGAATGACTCTGAAGAAGAGGGGCCCTGAACAGGGATATCTTGCCGTTTTGGTGCCTGCCGTCCTGACATGACAGATGGTGACAGCTGTGGTCCAGAAGGTACAAATACGTGACACTCTAAAGTAGAAGGGGCCAGCTGAGTGCCCGCTGAGGCTAAAGCTCTCTCCATGATCTGGAAGGCAAGCCCACCCGAAGAGGGATGGGAGCTCATAACCAAGAAAGACAACCTCAGAACCAGGGGGAGGTCACACCCCACTCTGAAGGATCGCTTTTCAAACCAGGAGCCAGGGAAGAGTCTGAAACTGCCAGGGTTCCAAGAGCCAAAGATGGCCCCAGACATACAATTGTTACCATAATGGAGCCCTCCGAACTGACAGGCAAAGTACGGCCCCCCTAGAGTCTATCATTTCTGAGGTAGTCGAAGACATCATAGCCAATCCAGGTACTGCAGCAGCTGGAACCAAGGTCATTGAAGTGCTGGGCTCCAAACCTAAAAGGGAGGACAGAGGAGGAAGATCAGGAGGAGTCCTGGGAGAATAGACTTCAACTCTGGGAAGGTGGGAGTTCTGAGCAGGTGCAGGAAGACCCTAACTGCCAAAAGCTGATCCAATAATCTCACCACGTCTATCTCAGAAATACTTCTGGTTGATTGGACCAACATCCCCGAGAGAGACTCTGGCCTATCCATGAATGGACTGGGGAGTGACCCCAAACAGGGGTCTACAGAAGGGGAGTATCTTGTTCTAGGAGGTACGAATGCTTTGAGCTTTGGCACCGTATGTTGCAGAGCAGATGGAAAAGTCGGAATAGAGTGGGAGATCAAAGATGCTGGAGGCGACGAAATTGTTGGTGCTGAGACAGTCAAGGTCTGTGTGGATGAGGCTGTCGGTGCCGAGGTTGTCAAGATCAGTGCAGAAATTGTTGGTACCAAGGGGGTCATGACTGTTGGTGGCACAGGCTGTTTCACAATTAGCTTTGGGACCTTAATCTTCAGTTATGAAGAGCCTCTTGGAGTCCTTTGCCATTGGTGAGATCGGCACTGAATGACTTCTCTTTTTCTGTTCAAATTTAGAAGACTGGCTTAGAGAGGCCTTCTTCAAATGAGGGTTTTAATAACCCTTTTAAAATCAACTTATTCCAGTGCTCTGCCAAGGTTCTGGAACTAAAACCTTGGCAGATCTTACAATTAGTTTCTAGAAGGGGCGCACCCAAGCAGTATACACACAAAAGATGTCCGTATGAATTGGGCATCTTTTTTCCACAATCTTGGCACTGCTTAAAACTAGATGTGTCTTTCTGCTTCTCCACCATTTTGAAGAGATTACGCACACACTCAAAGGACAGGAAGGAAACCTACCAACAATTGTAGGGAGAAATACCTATAAAGGTAACCAGAAAGGAAAAATACCAGTGATGGTATCAAAAAAGATTACCAAAGAGGTAAAGGGGGTGGAATTACAAATGATGATAATAAAGAACACCGTTAGGTAGAAAGAGTACAGCTGATTTAGATGTGCACACGCCACACTAAATAATGCAACAGAAAAAAAATAAAGTATTCTAAAATATAGACAGCAAGTTTTAAGGGAATATATATAGATCCACAGATCAAATTAAAGCACTTAGCTGGAGACTATCGGCTGATGCATCTTGTTATAAAAGTGGCAAATTAAATCTAAGGTAATAGAGAGCATTATGGGTAGAATCTTACCTTGAGAGTTTTTTTGGCTGGTGCAAGCTATATAATGGCCAAGCTGGTTCCGAGGGGTCTGAACTGAATCCAACTCGACAAGAATGAATGAAGATTGACATCATCAGATATAATAATATTTTTTTTGCAGGGGACAAGCCTCCCACACCCTCTGTTACTAATACATACCAACTCAGTGATCATACAACAGTGGGGAAAGGGCAAACCGCCAATTCTCACAGTATCACAATCTCAACAAAGTAGCAGTGCACCCTGAGATCATCTGACTATTCATTCGCTTGCACAAGCGTAAAAAACATTTGATATTCTGAATGTTCATTTAACTATATATACATTTATATCTGCACCTATATATCTATACAGCTATATCTATCTATTTATCTATATATCAATAGCAAAAATAGTTCTCCAACAGGGTAGATATCTGCTCTTGTACCATCACAGCCTTCCTTACCAGATGGGTTAATAAAACCTTTTCTCTGAATAACACACTAAGGCAAGAAAATAGTACAGATGGCCAGGTGTACGCCACGTTTATCTCCGATACCTGGGAATGTCCAAGGGGTAAGAGTCATCAGCTCTAAAAGTCTGGAAGGACATCAGACCTCAGTCTATGACCGCAAAAGTGAATTATACAATACCTTCTTAACATCTGCAATTTCAGAGTCTGCATCTTTTACACTAAGCAATGGGCGATGCTTTTTTTAACGACTTTATTCAGATCACTGGGTGATACTCAACGACTTTATTCAGATCACTGGGCGATGCTCTTTTTTGAGGACTTTATTCATATCACTGGGCGATACTTTTTTAACGACTTTATTCAGATCACTGCTACAAATCTGCATCTTGTCTTGTTTCTCAAGAACAGCCATCCAATGTACCCACCGTTCTGGGCTCTGTTTCAGATCCATGCCCAAGTACTTCATACATTTCAATTCATGATCAGTTCTACTTCTGACAGCTACAGATACTTTCCTTGGAGTAGGTATTACTGGCAAAGCAACAGGATTTATTTGCATATTATAGCCATAAGCCTGTAGTGTAGGCATAAAAGCCATCATTGCTACAGCTCCTTACGTTATTCCTGATGTCTTTGGGACTGTGTGGCTGTTCATGAATGTGAACAGGAACACATTCCTCTTTTCTTTTACTGTGTAAAGATGTTTTTGCTTTTCCAAGTTCACTCAAACTAAACATCCTAAACTACTAAGTGAATTTATTGACTTACTTGTTTATTCTCTGAAAATGTATTTTCTACCTATTATTTTTATACTCAGCTGTCAGCTACATTTAACCCAGTTGTTTTACTTGGTGCTCTAAAAATAATAATGTGCTAGCAACTCTCTTTTTGTACTGTTTAGCTGTGCTGCTTCAAAAATATATCTGTATGTTACATACTCAACCCATTTCAAGTTTCAAATTAAGATTTCTCTCCACAAAAATGACTCTTACTCTTGCTCTTTGCCTGTGATGGACTTCCATACATCACAATATCGACTGCATTTTATTTTAATAGCACCAAAAAGTACACTTTCATATTTTTGTTTAGCATGCAAATCTTTGAATGCAATTGTCTTTCCTTTTACACATCTCGTCAAAATAATTCTTCCTGTCGGAATTCCTAAAAAAGTGAACTAATGCAGGACAATGCTTCCTCTCATACTTACTGCTATAGACAGAACACATACAACTTGCATTTTAGCTACATCATATTTCCTCTGCTCCTCATGGTCTCCTTCTTGCAGTAATTATGATTACAACACATTCTCACTTTTTTTTCAAAATGTCTGCCTTTTATTTAACTTACACACATACATTTCCTCCACATTGTCTCTAATGGACACAGGTAACCTGCAAATGGTTCATCTCCCAAGCCCTTGCTTACGCTTATCAAGGGTATCAGAACTTGTCAGATTTGGGATTCATGGCTAGGTTTAAAAAGGCCCTTGTGGTCATTAGCCTAGTAAACATATATGGACCTATTTAACATTTGTGTATTTATAACTTCACTCTCTCTCTCTCTCTCTCTCTAGGTATATGTCTTGAGTTTTTGATGAAGTCAGGTCAACATGCCTTAAGAGCCTGGACCTTATTTGATCATTTCCTTTCCTTTTTATAACATATTCTCTGTTTTATTAGGGAATCATGCAACTCATAAATTCACCATGTTTGCCTTGATACTTCAGTTTACAGTCGCTGTAGCACCTTACTTTGTTGTTGTAAAGAACAAATGACAAATAAATTGGAAGTTTGTTCTAGATTCACAGTGATTCCAGAATGCATAATTACTGCTATTCTGTCCTTCTCCCTTTTTAGAAAGGCTACATTTTGAGGCTTCTGCCCCAGTGAACTGCAGTATTTGCTACACACTGCAGTTCTTTTTTCAGGCTTCTTAGTTACTCCACTCAGACAAATAAATTATGTTTTTACACCCAAAGAATTCCCGGTAGTTACAAATGGAGCTTTTTGGTAACAATTATATTTTGGCACATCTGAAGATAAACACTTGAAAACAAAAGTAATGTACTTGATAGATCCATGTTGATCAGCTACAACCTCAGCACCTTTTTAAAAACTGCGGATATGAGGCTCTGACTCCTCCCCTACCCACAATTCCCTCCACCCCAGTGAATTACCTCAGATCGAGTTTGCCGACTTAAGCAACATTACTTCCCCTCCTACAACTGAATAAACCTTTAAGGTGTCATAGGTGAGGAACATATTAATACTACAGTAAGGTACAAAAGGAAATTCCTAATAGGCGGGGTCTGAGGTAAGGTCAACAGGGTCACCAGAAACGGGCAGTGATAATATTGGAAGGGGGGAGGTACAAGGGATGTTGAACCAGATGAAAAGGAGGCACAGTGGATCTCTCATTATGGTAAGTACAAACATTCAGTATCCAATGTTGTCTATTTTCATCCAAATCAACCTTTGGGACAGATTCCCAAGCTGCAAAATACACCTGGGTGGCATCACAGAAGGACATTCCTGAGAACAGTGGAACCAAAGGATGAACATGCTCTTGGCTGCATGTCCAGTTTGTAATGAGATACGGACGTGTGAACCATGAACCATGTTGCTGCTGCACAAACGTCATCAATGAGAACTCTCTTCATGAATGCCACAGAAGTAGCTATTCTTGTGAAGTGGGCTTTTGGTTTCATACTTAGGGGGAAAACCCCATTTACTATAAACAAAAGAAATGCAGTCTGACAGCCATTTGGATATTGTGACTTTTGATATGCTTTTTCCTCAATTTTGCTTTAGAGAAGGATACAGACAGTTGATCTGACTTTCTTATATCATTGGTACAATGCAAACAGAATCTGAGCGGTCTTTGAACATCTAGTGCATGCAGTAAATATTCTCCTTTGTTTGAAAGCATGGCAGAAAAAACTGGAAAATCAATTGATCAGTTCAAATTTGCTTTGAATATCACTTTTGGTAGGAAGGAAGAATTTGTTCTCAACACTACTCTGTTTTTATGGAAAATGAGGCATGGTGGTTTGCAGGATAGCGTTTGTAATTCAGAAATCTATTTAACAGACATACCTGTAACCAAAAAAATGGTCTTTCATAACAGATACCCGACATCTACTAAGGCTGCCAGTTCAAAGGGTTTTTGGGTTAAGGCTTGAAGGAGGATAATAATGTTTCATAGGAGAAATGGGCCGCTAACTGAGGTGCTGAGCAAGTAATCACCCCGACAAAAGCTTTGGAGATTTTAAGAGAGGCAGTAGAGGAGTCATTAAGCAGTCTGTAAAAGTTTGAAATGGCAGCCATCTGTACCTTGACGGAGAGAAGGCTAGACCTTTTCTGAAAAAGTTATGATAGGAAATCTAAGATCAATGGGGAGAGGAGCAGAAAAAAGGTATAATCCTCTAGAAGAAGCCCAAACAGAAAAGCTTTTCCACTTGCTTTGATAAATCATTTTTTTGTAGGCTGTTTTTGTGAAGCAGAAATAATATGAACCACCAATGAGGAAAGCCTGGCATCTCTGGCTACTGTCAGAATTGGTGTAACTATGTGGTCAACTTTAAGGCTTCTAGATCTGGTAGATGCAATATGGATGGGTGAGACAGATCTGAGTTGCGATCCAACACCTAAGGAGAATGTATTAAAAGAGGGCAAGGGAAGGGAACCAAACCTGCCAAGGCCAAAAGGGGGCAATGAGGATCATTTTGGTCTTGCACATCCTGGCTTTTGGAATAAATTTTGTCAAGAGTGGAAACAAAGGAAAGGAGTAAAGGAGTTCCGAAAGTCAACTCTGAGCTAGAACATCTCTCCGTGACTACCCCTGTAGACAGATTAGGGCAAAGTAACTGCTGCACTTACTGCTCATGTATGAAGCAAACAGGCTGCAACAAAGTGGGTGCCAGTGGTTAAAATCTTTGTTACCGCTGTCTGGCTGAGGGACCACTTGTGAAGCAGTAAAACTGACCTGCTCAACACATCTGATGTTCCCCAGGATGTGTGCTGCTGTCAGAAATCAATGGGGAGACTGCTGTCAGAAAACAATGGGGAGACTGCTGTCAGAAAACAATGGGGAGACTGCTGTCAGAAAACAATGGGGAGACATCACCCATTGCCATGTTCTTATGGCATCCTTGCAAAGTGGTTATGATCACATTCCCCATTGCTTGTTGATGTACCGGATCACTGCCATGTTGTCTGTCTGAATAGAAATCACACCCATGGGTAGGAGGTCTTGAAAGGCCTGCATCACTAGGAAGATTGCTCTCATCTCCATGAAACTGATGTAAAGTTTGGCCTCTAATGCTGACCAATCATCTTGAATGGTCTTCCCCTCAAAATGCCCCCCCCCCCAAAGAAGGAAAGCGTCTATGGTTACTGTGGCCCAGGAAATTGATGGACAAAAAGGTCTTCCTTCTGTTACTGACAGGGACGTTATCCAACATTTGATGTGATCTCTGCAAACCTGTGCAAGGAGGGGTTGTAGGCTTTGCAAACTTTGGACTAAAACAGTCCACTGCAATACCCTCATGGTATCTTGCCAGGGAAACTATATGATGGTAGAAGCCATCAACCCTAACAGATGAAGAACCACCCTTGCTTGACAAAGAGGATGCTGGATTACCTGAGAAGCCATATTTGTACAGATAGCACAATGGCATCTAGAAGCTTGGCAATATGAAGAATTGTATTGATGTGACATCTTTAAAATGTTATTTGTTGAATGAGAGACAGCTGCTTTTTAGACTAATTTACTATGATTCCCAGTAGGTCTGTAAGGTGGAGTAGTAGCTCCTGTTTTGCACTGGCAGATCCCTGAAAGCAGCTGGAAGGAGCTAATTGTCTAGGTATGGGAAGACCTGTAACCCTTGCAGATGGAGATGACTGCTACCACTACCATAATATTTCTGAACATCTGGGTTGCGATGATGATACCAAAGACATCTCATCTTCTCTTTGTCAATGATTTAAAACTGTATACCTCATCAGATGAGGACCTGAAAGCACAGCTGCAGGCTGTCAAAACTGTTTCAGCTATTAGAATGTCATTTGGCACTGATAAATGTGCAAAAGCAACCTCTAAAGCAGGAAGACTGCAGCACCAGGAAAACACCAGTTTGGGACAAGAATGAGATATAAAAGAACTTGAGCAAGAGGGAGTGTATAAATACTTTGGAATTGATGAAGGATCAGTAATAAAACATGAACAAATGTGAGTAAAACTTAGTAAGGAATAATTTAGAAGACTTAAATTAATCCAGAAAACAGCACTGACATCTAGGAACAAAATCCAAGCAATAAACCAATTTGCTCTTCCTGTCCTAACATACACTTCTGGAGTGACTGATTGGCCCCAAAATGTGTTGCATAGATTAGATATTAAAACCAGAAGAATGTGTCATGCTCACCAAATGATTTATAAAAATCAGTGCATACCAAGATTATATATGGGCCTCCTTGAAATTGATTACATGTACAGATCTGCAATCGTGGGATTCCACACATACCTACTGACCTCATGAGACTCAAATGTAGTGAAAGTGTTGAAACATGAGGAGAATAATTCTAAGACGACCTCCGTTTAATCTAGCAGAAGCACATCAGCATCAAGCAGAAATGGGAATCAAACTGGAAGTAGATGAAAATCAGGCAGCATCTGAATGTGCAAAAAACAAGAGAAAGAATATAAGGTGAAGGACCAGATGAAAAGGCAAGAAATGTGGAAAATGCATAAATATAGTTGCAAGTATAAAAAACCTCTGGAAGAACCTCATGTTGATCAGGAACGAATGCAGGAATGGTTACGGAGAGGTGAATTCGAACCAAGAGATGAAAGGTTAATATTGGTGGCACAAGATAGTGGGCTACGTACATGCTGGTTTACAAAGTCCACTGAACATGTGGGACAAACAGACAAATGTAGGTTTTGTAAAACCAAATTGGAAACTGTTGCACACCATGTTGCTGGTTGTGACATACTAATGACAGAAGCACTGGGGATTGTGCAAACATTATGGTAATGAAGTGGCTGAAAAACACTGGAAACGAGCCACAAAGCATCATAGAAAATGATAAAATTTGTATCACACGGGATAATGCATTACTAAAAGTTCAAAAGATAGATGCTAGAAAACTGGATATAGTGCTCCAAGAAAAGAAGACAAAAGTAGCATTGATCATTGAAATCACCAAACTCAGTGACTACAGCGTCCTGCGCAAAGAGAGACTCAAAGTTATAAAATATCAGGATCTGCGAGCAGAAACAAGAGCCACGTGAAAGAAGGATACCCAAATAGTTCCGGTAGTAGTAGGCGCAACGGGTCTTATTAAAAAAAAAACGAGTCTAAAATCTTACTTAGATAAGTTACCAATGCATGTAACTCTGTACGAACTGCAGAAGGAGTCATTACTGGGCACGTTGCGGGTGCTGTAAAGAGCACTTCTGGCTGACATCAAAGAGTGAAACAATACTAATTTCATGAACTACTTTAATCATACTTTGACTAAGGAATGGGGTCCATTCCCGTCTTGGTATTAGATACACAAAAGATTTGGAGAAATTAAAAAAGGACAAGACCAAAGGACAGTGCTCTCAACTGAAAATGCTTGGCTCCCAATTGTAAACAGAGGAATCCCTGGATCATCTCTGTATCTTTATGTTATAGTAGGTGTCCTGGAGATCTACAGAGCACATCCAATCATCCTTCCCCAACACAGGTAATATGGACTGTAGCGTGACCATCCGGATCTTTGTATGTCTCATGAACTGATTGAGATGGCTGAGGTATGAAACTGACCGGAGTTCCCCTGTCTTCTTCGGGACTAAAAGGAACCTGAAATAAGACTCAGAATCCTAATTGGTCTCGAGGGGAGGGGTGCTGGATGACTCTTTTCTAGCAACTTTAAAAGCTCTGCTTCTGCAAAATCCACCTGACTGGGTGGGACATCAGGAACCTTTAACTTTTATGGCAGATATGAAAAGGAAATGTCATAGTATCTGGTGATTATCCTTTGCACCCAGGAATCTGATGTAATGTATTGCTAGGCTTGTGGGTGTAAGGATAAGTGCCTCTGACTGCCTACAGAGTGTGGCAGCTGGGTAACCCTTCAGGAGCACAGACTGGGATTCTTGGTGAAAGGACCATGAAAACCTTGACTATGCAGTCTAGCTCTGTCCCAGGGTAATGTCCATTTTAGTTACCTCCCCCTCTGCCTGGGGGGAGTGGAGTCTGTCTTCAGGAATGTCTTAGGTGATAACCCTGCGATTTTCTGAAACCCTGTGATTTTCTGAACCACATCTATGTACCACCCCTTTGATTCCTAGAAAAGGTTCTCTGTGGGGTGGTGAAATGGATTCCCATGGCAGACAAGGTATTATCATCCTGCCCACTCCTAGTAACCATTTCTTTAACTTTTGGTCCAAAAAAAAGGTTAAGCTATCAGATGGGGCATTAATAAAGGACATCTTCAAGCTTTCCACAAAATCTCAACAATGCACTCAGGCATGCTGACACATGATGATGCCGGTGCCAGCTACTCCAGCTGTACCATCTGCTGCATTATAAAGCAGAACATGTTAGAAGTGGATTTTAGGGTAGATGGTTGTTCACTGTTTTTTGAACATCCACTGGAAAGTTACCTGTGATAGATTTAGAAAGTTCCTTGATCAGGTTCCATTGAAAATGAGTCATATGTCTGAGGTAATTCAGCAATCTAGGTGCAAAAGTTGCTGAAGCACAAGTCCCTGACTCTCTGTTAGGAGGATGAAAGTACAGTTTTGTACCTACCATAAATGTAGATGTCCGATGGATATGCAACTGCAGTCATAACATATGGGTTGTCCTGCCTCAGGCAGCCCTCAGTCGGCCGGATTCCAAAGTTTGGGTCCGGCGTCGGCTGGTGTCGCCTCCTCTCCGACGTCAGAACGGCTGGAGTATAAAGGCATCGGCCGACGCCATCTTCTTCAGTGTTTCTTGCCCCAGATGCCAGGTGCCCTCCTAGGAAGGCTAAATTTGGTGAATGGATAAAGAATTCCAGACATGCACAACAGTAATAAACAGATACACCATAGAGATACCCCCAGCTAATAGGAATAGGGGTAGTGGACCCATAAAGAAGGTTGCAGAGGGGTAGGAGGGTGGGAGAATCCGACTGCAGTTGCATATCTATCGGACATCTACATTTATGGTAGGTACAAAACTGTACTATGTCCTTCAAGAATGCAACTGCAGTCATAACATATGGGTTGAATACCATAGCCAAGCTGGGGGTGGTTGGAACTAAGAAAGTGATGGTGTAGCTAAAATACCCTGCAGGACTGCCGAAGCAAAGCCTGCTTGGGATCTGGAGTATAAAGGCAGGTTGTAGTGCTTGGTAAATGTATGCACGGAGCTCCATGTAGCAGCCTCTAGAATGTCCTTTGTAGCCACTCCTCTTAGGAAAGCTGTGGATGTGGCTATAGCTCTGGTGGAGTGTGGCCTAATATTGGCTGGCACACCTTTTCCATGAAAGGAATAGCAGAATCTGATGCAGTGTCCAATCCATTTGGAAATTGTTTGTTTGGAGATTGCTTTTCCTTGTACTCCAGCAGCATAGGCTACAAGCAGTTGGTCAGACTTTCTGGTGGCCTTAGTTCTGTCCAAGTAGTAGCGTAGTTGCCTGTGTATGTCCAAAGTATGCAGTAGTGCTTCCCCCCTGTTTTGAGGATTGGGGAAGAAAGTAGGCAGGTGAATGGCTTGATTTAGAGACACCCTGGAAATTACTTTTGGCATGAATGAAGGATTGGTTCTTAGAGAGACTCTGTCCTGATGAAAAATGAGAAAAGGAGGTACTGCCATGAGTGCCTGTATCTCCGAGACTCTTCTTGCTGATGTGATTGCCAATAGAAAAACCGTTTTCTAAGAGAGAAATTGCATTTCTGAAGTTGCTGCTGGTTCAAAGGGAGGAAGAGTTAATTTTTCCAAGACGAAGTTGAGGTCCCATGCAGGTACTGGCGGTTTCCTGGGAGGTTTGATATTCTTTATCCCCCTTAGGAACTGTCTTAGCAAAGGATGTGAAAACACAGGTGGATCACAATTGTATTTTGCTGAGATTGCTGAGGCATGAATCTTTATGGAAGAATATGAGAGACCAGTATGAAACATTTCTGCCAAGTATTCCAATATCTGAGGTATACTCAATACTGTTGTATCCTGACCCCTGCTAGCATTCCAGATGATGAATCTCTTCCACTTGGCTGAATAGGTTTTTCTGGTGGAAGGTCTGCGTGCTTCCAGTAAGATCTCTTGAACTTTTTTTGGAAAGAGAGATATCGGAAGGAGTTATGGTAACCTCCAGGTAGTCAGATGCAATGTTTTCAGGTTTTGATGAACCGTCCTGTAATTGTGTTGTGTTAGAAGAAGAGGCCATAGGGGCAGAGGCCACAGTTTGGTCCAAGTTATGCTCAACAGCAATGGGTACCAGTGCTGCCTTGGCCAGTCTGGAGCTATCAAAATGCCTGTTGGTTGTTCTGCTTTGATCTTCAGTATCACCTTGGTCAGCAGTGGTAGAGGAGGGAATGCATAAATTGTTAGGGACTTCCAGCTGAAGGAGAGAGCATCCGTTTTCCAGGCTAGAGGATGGTGGGTCCTTGTACAGAACTTTTCTAGATGATGATTCATGTGAGAAGCAAAGAGATCTATGTCCGGTCTTCCCCATGTCCTTGTTATTTGTGAGAAAATGTGAGGATGCAGCATCCATTCGTGTGGATCCAAGAAATTTCTGCTCAGCTTGTCCGCCAGTACATTGTCCTTGCCTGGCACAAACTGGGATTGCAGATGTATCTTCAGACTTAGGGATTTTTCCCAGAGAATCATTGTTAGTCTGCAGAGGGGATAAGAATGAGTGCCTCCCTGCTTGTTTATATACCACATAACAGTGGTGTTGTCTGTCCTTATTAGCAAATGTCCTTGTTGAAGTGATTTTTCGAAAGTCTCGATTGCATGTATCACTGCCAACATCTCTTTTTGGTTTATATGCAGATGCCTTTCCCTTGGTGTCCATTGACCTTGAATGCATCTGCCCTCCATGTGCGCCCCCCATCCATGGTCTGAGGCGTCTGTTGTAATCATTTGACCTGCTTGAGGTTTGTTGAAAGACATGCCTTTGTTTAACTGACTTGCTTGAGCCCACCACAAAAATTCTCTTTGCAGACATGGAATGAGTGGGATTACGTCCTCTAGGCTTTGGCTGTGTTGGTACCATAAGCTTTTTAAGTACCATTGCAGCTTTCTCATATGAAGTCTTGCCAAAGGTATCAGAAGAATGAAAGATGCCATGAACCCCAGGGCCTGCAGGATTTTCCTTGCAGTCAGCTGGGAGAGCTTTGCTAGGCCTTTGAAGTACTCTGGTAACTGCTGTTGTTTTTCCTCTGTGAGATAAGCCATCTGTGTTTTTTGTGTCCAGTTTGGCTCCTAGGAAAATAATCTGTTGGGATGGCAGAAGTCTTGATTTCTGAATGTTGACTGTGTATCCCAAGGCCTGTAGTAACTGAATGACATAGTCCAAGTTTGCTATCAAGGTTTGCTTGTTGTCTGCTTGTATGAGGCAGTCGTCCAGGTAGGGGTATATTTGGATCCCCTGGAGTCTGCAGTGCGCCACTACTGATGCCAGGCATTTCGTGAACACTCTGGGCGCAGTAGATAAGCCAAACAGCAATGCTGAGAATTGATAATGCTCTGTCCCTGCAAGAAATCTGAGGTATCTTCTGCAGCTTTGTCTGATTGGGACATGCAGGTATGCCTCCTTGAGGTCCGGAGTGACCAGCCAAGACCCCTTGCCCAGCATGGGAAGGAGTTGCTGCAACGTCAGCATTGTGAACTTTGGCACAATGAGATAAGTATTTAGAGTAGACAAGTCCAGTATAGGTCTCCATTTGTTTTCCTTTCTTGGAACAAGGAACAGTCTTGAATAAAATCCCTGGCCTTGTTCCTGTGGAGGGACCTTTTCTATTGCTTTTATATTTAACAGCTTTGAAACTTGAATGAGTGCCTCTGCCCTTTGATGAAGTGGCAGGTTTGGCATGCCTTGTCTTATTGGTAAAGTATGGAAGTGGAATCTGTAACCTTTGTCTATTAAATCCAGAATCCAGTTGTCCTTGGTTAAGATATGCCAGTTTTTTGAGAATAAGGATAATTTTCCACCCAAAGGTGCTTCTCTTTGAGCCTTTGTAGATGGTATGAAAGTCAAGTCATTGTGGTTGTCCTTGTGGTGCAGCTTCTTTGATTTGGTGGTTGCCATTGGCGGCCCCTGTAGGAGCCTCGGTATTGCCCTCTACCTCAGGCACGCCTGTTTTTCCCCTTTGAAACTTGTCAGTGTCTGGAAAGGACCAATTCTTTGAAGGCCAATTCCTGCTGAATCTGGGTGGCTGAACCTGGAGGAAATCTTTGACTGTCTGTACTGATTTAGCTGTTTCCTCAATGGACTTCAACACATCTTGTGCATTAGCACCAAAAAGCTTCTGTTTTTCCAGAGGTGCATCAAGTAACTTTACTTTAACATGGTCTGGCAGTGGCTGTTCTTTTAACCAAGCATGTCTACGTATAACAGCCCCAGTCATAGCTGCCCTACATGAAGCCTCCAATGCATCATAACCACACTGAAGAAAATGATTGTTGACCTGCTGAGTGTTATGTACTAGATCCTGCAATCCCTTTCTATCAATAGGCTCAGGAGAGGCTAGCTTTTTCTGTAAATCATCCAGTAAAAAATCCTGGTACTGAAACATATGAAAAAGGCAGTTAAGTGACCTCATGGCCAGGGTGGTAGAGGTATAAACTTTTTTACCCCATCTCTCCAGGGACCTAGCTTCCCTATCCGCTGGCAGTGGATTCTTGGCTGTGGAAGTAGCCACTCCCTTGGGGCCCTGTGAAATAGTTTCTAGATCCACAGAATGGGCCTTAAAGAGATGTTTGTGGGTGTCAGGGATCCTATAATATCTGTCTGGCTTGACAGGAGCAGGAGGGAGAGAATCAGGGTTAGCACTGGAGTCGGAGAAAACATCATCCAGGACATCCATAACTGGAGGGATAGCTAAAGTTCTGTGCTGGGGTAGCTTGAGGAAGGTACGTAGCCTTTTTCTGGAATCAGAGAATTCCTGACCCTGCCATTTAAAATGCTCCCTCAGAGTGTAGGACTTCACCGAACGAAAAATCCTCTGGAGGAGAGGCAGAGGGAATTGATTCCTCAGCATCAGAGTTCTCATAGGCCTGGAAGGATTCTTCTTGGGTATCTGAAGGCTCAGAATCCCCAGAGGCTTCATCTGAAGAGAGGTTGTCGGCCTGCTCAGTTCTGGGTCTTTTCTATGCAGGCGGCTGAGAACCTCTGTCTGGATGAGGCTGAGACCCCCTGATAAGAGAAATAAGATCTGCAGCAAGAGACATGATCTGTTTATCAGAAGAAGGGGCCTGGGCAGTAGGTTTAGGATGGGCCTTGGCCTGGCTGGCGGCCTTAGCACGTGCAAAGGCCTTGATGGACATGGATACAGGAGGCCTAGCTGCCCCACATGCAGGAGTAACCTTGTCCACAGGAATGGTGTCGGGTAGATCCAGAACTTCGGTTTCTGGGGGAAAGTCAACAACCGGCACCGGTGTAGACTCCGAGACCGAAGGATGAGTTAACGCTGTGTCGTCGGCCTGGAGCGGTTGAATTACCGCTTCCGAAGGGACCGAAGCACTTGCGGAGGGTTTAGGAGGAGTATCGGTGGAGGACACGGGCCGAGGATGTCGGTCCCGGTCCTTTCATTTTTTGGAAGATTGAGTAGTCGGTTGTTCCGACGGCATGATATAAGCGAAAGATTTGCCGAAAAAGTCTTTGGCAAATTCTGCCCGGCGCCTGAGAGTACGCTTATTAAAGCAAGCACAGGCAGCACAGGCCGAGACGTCGAGGTCTGGGCCCAGGCAAGGTAGGCAATAAGAATGGAAGTCCTTATGAGGTATTTGTTTACCACAAGACAAACAATTATTAACTTTCTCAATTTGTTCTGACATCGGCTGAGGCAAGAAAAAATGTTCCCCAATGGGGTACTTAGCTTTTAGATGACTTCGGTACTGAAAACACAGGAGCTGACCGACCGGCACTTGCAAACTGCTTCTGCTTCGGGCACCGCGCGGCAAGAAAGACTGAAGAAGATGGGGTCGGCCGATGCCTTTATACTACAGCCGTTCTGATGTCGGAGAGGAGGCGACACCAGCCGAGGCCGGACCCAGACTTTGGGAATCCGGCCGACCGAGGGCTGCCTGAGGCAGGACAACCCATATGTTATGACTGCAGTTGCATTCTTGATGGACATCAGGAGAATTCTCCTCAGACAGTTCCTTTTTTGTGGCTGCTGCTAATATCACATCCATCTATTGGTGGTCCTTAGTTCAATGTTTCCTGTCTTTTGGGTCATTAAAATACTGTCTGGCATTTAGGATAGTTTCCACTCTGTCAGAGTCCATCCAAGACCACTGTGCCACAAGATCTATGAGGCCATCAGTGAGCTGTGCCACCCAGGATGCAGATGAACCAGTTATCAAAGGCCTATAGAACACAGATTCATCAGGGAAACAGGTTTCAGTGGACCACCCCCTTTCTATTTTATCAATTCTAGGATATCGACAAAAGTGACATCTTCTAGGGGGGATCTAGGGGACCCTTCACCTTCATCCAAATAAGTGTCTTCAGTGACAGACTCCGGAAAAGAGTCTATATGCTTCCATTTGCACTTATGTTTTCTAGGACCTTGTCTCTGGGGGTCCTCAATTTGGAACCAGACTGAGAACTAGTGTGTCAAGTATCCTCCAAGGCTATGGGTACTGACTGTCCCCATCAATCAAAAGGACAGCAATAAGTCACAGTGTCAACTGGGAGATGCGACAGTTCTGAACTCATGGGTTGTACCTGACTTCTTGGCCCAGCCAAGACTCACTCAAAAGCCTCAAAAGCTGATGCAATGATCTGAGCTGACAAAATGTCCCCCCATCCAAAAGCTTCAGGAACTTTCCCTGGTCCAACAGAGGTCAGCTTTGAAGAAGACCTTGGATCCAAGCTATTGAATCCAGGGGCCCTGAGTGGCAGAAACAGCTCGGAAAACTTCAGAGCTGACTCTCCCTCCAGAATCCTGGTACCAGCACTGCAGCTCTGAGACTCATCTAGACCCAACAGAATTGACATAGAAAAGAGTAAGAAATGTTGTCGACACCGAAGGTTCTGGAACTGTCAGCTCTGACTGAGGTGTACCATAAGGGCTCAGGCCCATGGGGCCAGATCTGAAGGGTGGGTTGGGTACTGAAGAGGAAACAGGAAGGGTATATGGACTTGTACCCAGAACATCCCATGGAGACAGAGCTGGGAGAACTCCCAGCTGAATTTGTGTCCTTAAAATTTCTTCATCATATGGCTACCATGCATTTCAGTAAGTCTTCTACTGGACTGAGCTAATTTCAATGACAATGTTACCAATGGAGCTCTGGAGGATGAGACATGCGAATGGAGCCTACGACTCACCAGCTCCAGTGAGAACGTAGCTTGAGGAGAGGGAGAATGGATCTGGATAACTGGTGGATCCAACTTCCTTGGAAGTTTAGATGCCAGACAGTACAGTTGTGTACACTTACCATAAATGTAGATGTTCGAGTGTATTCACTGTTCCAGTCATTACATTTGGGTAATCTGCTGGCAGGTTGCCCTCAGTCGGCCTGATTAACAAAGTCTTGGGTCCTGCGTCAGTTGCTGTCTCTTCTTCCATGACGTCAGGTCGTCTGGGGTATAAAACATGCAGCCGACGCCATTACATCAGTTTTTCTTGCCCCAGATGTCAGGTGCCCCCCTAATGGGGAGCAAATAATCATAAAAACACAAATGTATACCTCCAACAAAAAGCAAGTACACCAAAAAGGCTTTTAAGCATAGCAAAAGAAAGTAGCGGTATAGCGAGAAGAAATTAGGGGGCTGGAGGGAGGGTAACCAGGACTGCAACAGTGAATACACTTGAACATGTACATTTATGGTAAGTGTACACAACTGTACTATACTCTTCGTGTTTCACTGTTGCAGTCATTACATTTAGGTAGATTCCCAAAGCTATAGTTGGGAGGAGGAGTTTATATAGCATTAGGGCCAGCTATAAGGCCCTGCAAGACATCAGTGGCAAAGCCAGCTGTGGATTTAGAGAAAATTGGCAAATGATAATGTTTGGTGAAAGTATATACAGAACTCCAGGTAGCAGCTTCTAGTATGTCCCTGGTGGGAACACCTCTGAGAAAGGCTGTAGAAGTAGATGCAGCCCTGGTGGAGTGAGATCTGATCCCCTGGGGGATAACTTTTCCTTGGTGCTTATAGCAGAAATGAATGCAATGGCTTATCCATTTAGAAATGGTTGGTTTTGAAATGGCCTTTCCCTCTGCTCCTGCAGCAAATGCTATCAGCAGTTGTTCAGACTGTCTTCGAGGTTTACTCCTGTCCAAGTAGAATCTAACTTGTCTGTGCACATCTAAGGAATGCAGAATCCATTCCCCTTTGTTCTGTGGATTGGCAAAGAATGTTGGCAAATGAATGGACTGATTAAGAGCCACACTGTATACCACCTTGGGCATGAAGGATGGATTGGTCTTGAGTGCCACCTTGTCTGCATGAAAAATGATGAAAGGCTCCACTGCCATAAGGGCCTGTAATTCAGATATGCTTCTAGCTGAAGTGATTGCTATAAAGAAGGCTGTTTTCCAGAAAGAAATTTTAAGTCCGCAGTAGCAGCTGGCTCAAAAGGAGGTAGAGTGAGTTTCTCCAATACAAAGTTAAGGTCCCAGGCAGGGGTTCAAGCTCTCATGGGTGGTCTCAAGTTTTTTGCCCGTCTGAGGTACTGCTATGCAGAGGATGAGAGAAGAGGGGAGGTTCTGTGTTGTAATGAGCTGAAATGGCTGAGGCGTGGATTTTGATGGAGGAAAAAGACAAGCCCTTGTGAAGCATCTCGGGTAAGTACTGCAAAATCTGAGGTAAATTGAGCACTGCTGTGCTCATCCCTTGAGATTGGTTCCAGGCACAGAATCTTTTTCATTTGTCAGCATAAGATTTTATAGTACTAGGTCTCCTTGCCTGTAAGATGACATCCATCACAGGTTTGCTGAGGGATGAAAAGGGTGAATTTAAGTGATTAGCCAGGCTGCAAGGTTCAAAGTTGGAAGCTGAGGGTGCAGAAATTGGTTCTCCTGCTGGGACACCAGGGAAGGGGTTTGAGGTAGGTGCTGTAGAGGTAACTGCGACACACTGCGCAGCAGGGGGTACCAGTTTTGGCGCAGCCAGTCTGGAGCAATCAAGATCATCCTTGGTTTGTCCTGTTAGTAGGACATTGGAGAGCAGAGGCAGTGAGGAGAAGGCGTAGACCGATAGGTTTTTCCAGCTGAAGGACAGAACATCCACTTTCCAGGCTTGTTTGTGGGGAGTCCTTGTGCAAAACTTGTCCAACTGGTAGTTCTTGGGGGAGGCAAATAGATCTATGTCTGGGCTCTCCGATTCACTTGTCAGCATGTTGAAAATCTTTGGTTCCAGTTTCCACTCATGTGGGTCCATGAGATTTCTGCTTAGCCCGTCTGCCAGTGTATTTAAGTTTCCTGGCAGGAATTGAACTTGTAGGTGCACTTGGTAGCTCAGGGCTGTGTTCCACAATGCCATGGCTAGTCTGCAGAGGGGGTAGGAATGTGTATCCCCCTGCTTGTTTATGTACCACATAACTGTGGTGTTGTACTGTCTTTACCATTAGTTGTCCTGGAAGGATGTAGTCCTTGAAGGCTGTCAGAGCATTCTGTACAGCTAACATTTCTTTTCGATTAATATGTAGGTGCATTTGACTTGGGTTCCATTTGCCCTGAATGCACTTCCCTGTCAGGTGAGACCCCATGCAGAGTCTGATGCATCTATTGTTAGGGTTTGGGTGGCAGGGGGTAGTGTAAACAATAGTCCCTTGTTTTGGTGGCAGGCCTCTGCCCACCAGAGGAACTCTAGGTGTAGGCAAGGTATGATGGGAATCATTGTTTCAAGGCTGTGAGAATGTTGACTCCATAGGCTTTTTAGATACCACTGTAGTTTCCTCATATGCAGTCTAGCATATGGAATTAAAAGAATGCAGGAGGCCATGAACCCCAAGGCTTGCAGTATTTGTGTTGTAGATAGCAGGGTTTTTGTGGCCACTTGTTTGAAATAGTTTACCAAATGAATTTGCTTTTCTGGTGTAAGGTAAGCCATCTGGGAAGTTGTATTCAAGCTTGCTCCCAGGAATGTAATTTATTGACAGGGTACCAGTTGTGATTTCTTTTCATTTATAGTATACCCCAGACAAGTTAGAACCCTTTTTACTAAATGCCAGATGATTTAAAAGTATGCCCTGGCTTTCTGTCTGAATTAGACAATCATCCAGGTATGGGTATATTTGAATACTTAGAAAAATAATAAAAAAACAATTACCGAAACCAGTGCAGTTAACCGTTTATTGCAATCCAAAGTACTTGCAATTCAAATAACTAAGCGCTTCGCCAGATAATCCAAAGGCATCTTCAGAGTAAAAAGTCTGGAGTAGAAACCTTGTCCCTTTTCCTCTTCTGGTACCAGTTGAATAGCCCCCATGCTTAAAAGGGAAAGTACTTGTTTTTGAGCCTCTGCCCACTGATTTGGGGGCAGGTCTGGCCACCCGTTTGGTGTTGGCAACATGTGGAAATGAAATCTGTATCCCTGGGACACTATATGTAAAACCCATTTGTCCTGGGTTATGAGTTCCCAGTTCTTTGTATGAAGAGCAATCTTTCCCCCCAAAGGGGCAGTCAAAAGATAAGTTCTTGGTACTTTTTAAAGGAAGTCAATGAGTCTGTTTACCAAAGGGAGGTGTCTTGTTATTTCCAGATTTGGAAGAGGAGGTCCCCCACTGCTTGGTTCTGAGAGTCCCCTGGGACTGAAACCTGGGGTTTTTGCTGTGCCTGGGTTTGCCCTAAGAAGACTTGGAAGGGACCAGAAAGGACCAATTCTTAGTAGGCCAGTGCCTACTAAATCTAGGAGGTTGCACTTGCAAAAACAACTTTAACAGTTTGCATAGATTTAGCTTGATCTTCCATCCTTTTAAGAACTTCTTCAGCCTTTCTGCCAAACAGGCGGTCCTGATGTAAAGGAGCATCCAATAATTTAGCTTTGACATGATCAGGCAAAGATTGTTCCTTAAGCCAAGCATGCCTTCTAAGCACAGACCCAGTAACAGCAGCCCTGCAAGTGGCCTCTAAAGAGTCAAAACCACATTGCAAAGTATGTTTTCCAACTTGTTCAGCAAAATGCATTAAGTCCTGTAAATCTTTATTTTCCACACAGTCAGGAATCAACATCATTTTCTGTTTAAGCAGTCCAATAACATGTTGCTGATATTTTAACATATGAAATTGGCAGTTTAAAGCTCTGATTGCCAAGGTTGCAGAAGTATAAACCTTTTTACCCCATCTATCCAGCGCCCTGGGGTCTCTATCAGAAGGGGTAGGATTTTTAGCAGTAGAAGCCTTAATGCCCTTGGGCCCCTGAGAAATAGTCTCTGGATCTGCAGCAGGATTTTTGAAAAGGAACTTGTGGGACTCAGGAACCCTGTAGTATCTGTCAGGTTTACTAGGAGCAGGAGGCAGGGAATCAGGGGCCAAACTGGATTCCGAGAAAACATCATCAACAATGTCTAGTACAAGAGGTATAGTCAAAGGCCTATGCTGAGGTAGAAGGAAATCCCTAAGCCATTTTTTTGAATCAGAAAATTCCTGGCTTTCCCAGTGGAAATGCTCCCTTAAAGTATGTAAAGTTTCTCCAAAAGAAAAGTCCTCAGGAGAGGAAGCAGAGGGAATGGAATCCTATGCATCAGAATCCTCATAAGTAGGTAAGGACAAATCCAGGTTACCAGAAGAGTCAGAAGAAACAGAATCCTGATCAAAAGATTCATAATAAAGCTCAGCTCTAGGCCTCTTAGAGGGGGGGTTGACGACCCCTGATTAAAGTTATTAGATCTTCAGCCATTTTTATCATTTTTTTAGGCATAGGGGCCTGAGCATGCGGCCTGGGCGTCGATTCTTTAGACATGGATCGAGATTTAGGCCTTAGTAATGAAGGAGGTGTTGTTTTAATATGCAAGTCTGTAGGCCTGAATACACCCTCAGAAGGCAGGGACTGCACAGCGGCTCCGGACCCATCCAAGGTAGAGACATCCACGGGTTCCACAGCTGAAGCATCTCGCGGCATACCGGACTCTGAATGGGTCTCAGTAGAGGCCTGCGAATCAGAAGTAGCGGGTATCAGGGGCTGCGAAAGCGCCTCACTGAGTACTGGCGATTGGCTTAAGAGAAACGTTGTTGGCAGTTCTGGACCTCGATGGCCTGTCTCTGTCTTTATCTTTGCGTTTTTTCAGAATCCTGGTAGTTGAATGGCTAATCGATGACATTTCTGGATAATTAAACCGAGAACTGAAATAATGAGAGGCAAAAATATAATGACCGCGGATAGTGCGCTGATTAAATAAAGCACAAAATCGACAGTAAGGTACGTCGTGGTCAGGGCTTAGGCAAGGAATACAGTATGAATGAAAATCTTTATGAGGTATTTGCTTTCCACAAGTAATGCAGTTATTAACTTTTGCTGACATCGGTAAGGAGAAAGAAAAGTTTCCCCAATGGGGTACTTAGCTTTAAGTTGAAGACTTCGGAGCCGAAAATCGAAAACGAAAATTTCAGGAGTCGGCCGACCAGCACTTGCGAACTACTTCTGCTTCGGGCACCGCACGGCAAGAAAGACTGATGTAATGGTGTTGGCTGCATGTTTTATACCCCTGACGACCTGACGTCATGGAAGAATAGACAGCAACTGACGCAGGACCCAAGACTTTGTTAATCAGGCCGACTGAGGGCAACCTGCCAGCTGATTACCGAAATGCAATGACTGCAACAGTGAAACACGAAGAACATCTGAAGGATCTGTGTGATCTGGAGACCTTTTTCTGGATTTCTCAGACCTTTTCTCTGTAGACGTCTCTGCTTCTCTGTTTTTCCAACAACCTGTTCGCTGTCCTTTTCCTTCCTTTTCTCTACTTTACTGGCTGCGGAGTAGAAGACATGGTTCAACAGGAAGGAGACTATCTAAGACGGAAGCAAGCATTTTAAAATAAGTTTCTCTTTCCTGATTTGAATAGACCTGGACCCAAAAGAAGCACAGTTATCACAGTCAGTGTCTAGATGGACAGAATTTAAACAATATATAGATACAGACTGGAGGTGTTGTGGTGGAATTGCGTGTCCACAGGCCAAGCACTTCTTAAATCCTTCTCATTTTTCTTACATTAGAAGAATCGCACTAAGAAACACTACTCAGAAAATTTACGAAGTTATATACTATGACTTTTCCTGAAAACATAGTTACACAGAAACAAGTCCTAACACCTAACCTGTCTCTAATAACTGCCTTAAAGTTGTAACCACACTACTATGCTAATACTAAGAAGAAACTATATGAGGAAAAAAAGCTGTAACAGTAAAAAAGCACTTCTATATAACAAACTGTGATAAACTAAATAGGGATATGGAGGAGCCAAAATAGGTATTATTTTTTAAAAGAAACACTTTTACTTAATGTGAAAAGCAGAACTCTCAAACACAAGTCATGAAAGTTTACGCGGCAAATGAAATTGAAGGTAATTCAGTGGAGGACGGAATTATAGGGAGGGAAGGAATCAACATTGGATTCCACAGCTTCAGAAAAAGGCACCGAAGACAGACATGATCAGATTCGACAACACAAAGACTGACTCAGACAAAAACAGACATCATCAGATAATATACTGCGACAACACAAAGACGGACTCAGACAAAAACAGACATCATCAGATAATATACTGCGATAACACAAAGACGGACTCAGACAAAAACAGACATCATCAGATAATATACTGCAACAACACAAAGACGGACTCAGACAAAAACAGACATCATCAGATAATATACTGCGACAAGACAAAGACGGACTCAGACAAAAACAGACATCATCAGGTAATATACTGCAACAACACAAAGACTGACTCAGGCAAAAACAGACATCATCAGATAATATACTGCGACAACACAAAGACGGACTCAGACAAAAACAAGCAATGTCAGATAATATACTGCGACAACACAAAGATGGACTCAGACAAAAACAGACATCATCAGATAATATACTGCGACAACACAAAGACGGACTCAGACAAAAACAGACATCATCAGATAATATACTGCGACAACACAAAGACGGACTCAGACAAAAACAGACATCATCAGATAATATACTGCGACAACACAAAGACGGACTCAGACAAAAACAAGCAATGTCAGATAATATACTGCGACAACACAAAGACGGACTCAGACAAAAACAGACATCATCAGATAATATACTGCGATAACACAAAGACGGACTCAGACAAAAACAGACATCATCAGATAATATACTGCAACAACACAAAGACGGACTCAGACAAAAAAAGACAATGTCAGATAATATACTGCGACAACACAAAGACGGACTTAGACAAAAACAGACATCATCAGATAATATACTGCGATAACACAAAGACGGACTCAGACAAAAACAGACATCATCAGATAATATACTGCGACAACACAAAGACTGACTCAGACAAAAATAGACGTCAGATAATATACTGCAACAACAAAAAGACGGACTCAGACAAAAACAGACATCAAATAATATACAGTGACAACACAAAGACGGACTCAGACAAAAACAGACGTCAGATAATATAGTGCGACAACACAAAGACTGACTCAGACAAAAACAGACATCATCAGATAATATACTGCGACAAGACAAAGACTGACTCAGACAAAAACAGACAACATCAGATTATATACTGCGACAACACAAAGACGGACTCAGACAAAAACAGACATCATCAGATAATATACTGCGATAACACAAAGACGGACTCAGACAAAAACAGACATCATCAGATAATATACTGCGACAACACAAAGACTGACTCAGACAAAAATAGACGTCAGATAATATACTGCAACAACAAAAAGACGGACTCAGACAAAAACAGACATCAAATAATATACAGTGACAACACAAAGACGGACTCAGACAAAAACAGACGTCAGATAATATAGTGCGACAACACAAAGACTGACTCAGACAAAAACAGACATCATCAGATAATATACTGCGACAAGACAAAGACTGACTCAGACAAAAACAGACATCATCAGATAATATACTGCGACAAGACAAAGACTGACTCAGACAAAAACAGACGTCAGATAATATACTGTGACAACACAAAGACGGACTCAGACAAAAACAGACATCATCAGATAATATACTGCGACAAGACAAAGACGGACTCAGACAAAAACAGACAAAATCAGGTAATATACTGCAACAACACAAAGATGGACTCAAGACAAAAACAGACGTCAGATAATATACTGCGACAACACAAAGACTGACTCAGGCAAAAACAGACAATGTCAGATAATATACTGCAACAACACAAAGACGGACTTAGACAAAAACAGACATCATCAGATAATATACTGCGACAACACAAAGACGGACTCAGACAAAAATAGACATAATCAGATAATATACTGCGACAACACAAAGACGGACTCAGACAAAAACAGACATCATCAGATAATATACTGCGACAACACAAAGACGGACTCAGACAAAAACAGACATCATCAGATAATATACTGTGACAACACAAAGACGGACTCAGACAAAAACAGACATCATCAGATAATATACTGCGACAACACAAAGACTGACTCAGACAAAAACAGACATCAGATAATATACTGCGACAACACAAAGACGGACTCAGACAAAAACAGACATCATCAGATAATATACTGCGACAACACAAAGACGGACTCAGACAAAAACAGACATCATCAGATAATATACTGCGACAACACAAAGACTGACTCAGACAAAAACAGACATCAGATAATATACTGCGACAACACAAAGACGGACTCAGACAAAAACAGACGTCAGATAATATAGTGCGACAACACAAAGACTGACTCAGACAAAAACAGACGTCAGATAATATACTGCGACAACACAAAGACGGACTCAGACAAAAACAGACAACATGAGATAATAAACTGCGACAACACAAAGACTGACTCAGACAAAAACAGACAACGTCAGATAATATACTGCGACAACACAAAGATGGACTCAGACAAAAACAGACATCATCAGATAATATACTGCAACAACACAAAGACGAACTCAGACAAAAATAGACATAATCAGATAATATACTGCGACAACACAAAAACGGACTCAGACAAAAACAGACATCATCAGATAATATACTGCGACAACACAAAGACGGACTCAGACAAAAACAGACATCATCAGATAATATACTGCGATAACACAAAGACGGACTCAGACAAAAACAGACATCATCAGATAATATACTGCGATAACACAAAGACGGACTCAGACAAAAACAGACATCATCAGATAATATACTGCAACAACACAAAGACGGACTCAGACAAAAACAGACATCAGATAATATACTGCGACAACACAAAGACGGACTCAGACAAAAACAGACATCATCAGATAATATACTGCGACAAGACAAAGACTGACTCAGACAAAAACAGACGTCAGATAATATACTGTGACAACACAAAGACGGACTCAGACAAAAACAAAGTCAGATAATATACTGTGACAACACAAAGACGAACTCAGACAAAAATAGACATAATCAGATAATATACTGCGACAACACAAAAACGGACTCAGACAAAAACAGACATCATCAGATAATATACTGCGACAACACAAAGACGGACTCAGACAAAAACAGACATCATCAGATAATATACTGCGATAACACAAAGACGGACTCAGACAAAAACAGACATCATCAGATAATATACTGCGACAAGACAAAGACTGACTCAGACAAAAACAGACGTCAGATAATATACTGTGACAACACAAAGACGGACTCAGACAAAAACAGACAAAGTCAGATAATATACTGCGACAACACAAAGACTGACTCAGGCAAAAACAGACAACATCAGGTAATATACTGCGACAACACAAAGACGGACTCAGTCAAAAATAGACGTCAGATAATATACTGCGACAACACAAAGACTGACTCAGGCAAAAACAGACAATGTCAGATAATATACTGCAACAACACAAAGATGGACTTAGACAAAAACAGACATCATCAGATAATATACTGCGACAACACAAAGACTGACTCAGACAAAAACAGACATAATCAGATAATATACTGCGACAACACAAAGACGGACTCAGACAAAAACAGACGTCAGATAATATACTGTGACAACACAAAGACTGACTCAGACAAAAACAAGCAAAGTCAGATAATATACTGCGACAACACAAAGACTGACTCAGACAAAAACAGACATCATCAGATAATATACTGCGACAACACAAAGACGGACTCAGACAAAAACAGACAATGTCAGATAATATACTGCAACAACACAAAGACGGACTCAGACAAAAACAGACATCAGATAATATACTGTGACAACACAAAGACGGACTCAGACAAAAACAGACGTCAGATAATATACTGCGACAACAAAAAGACGGGCTCAGACAAAAATAGACATCAGATAATATACTGCGACAACAAAAAGACGGGCTCAGACAAAAATAGACATCAGATAATATACTGCGACAACACAAAGACGGACTCAGACAAAAACAGACGTCAGATAATATACTGCGACAACACAAAGACTGACTCAGACAAAAACAGACATCAGATAATATACTGCGACAACACAAAGACGGACTCGGACAAAAACAGACATCGTCAGATAATATACTGCGACAACACAAAGACGGACTCGGACAAAAACAGACATCATCAGATAATGTACTGCAATAACACAAAGACTGACTCAGACAAAAACAGATGTCAGATAATATACTGCGACAACACAAAGACTGACTCAGACAAAAACAAGCAAAGTCAGATAATATACTGCGACAACACAAAGACAGACTGACAAAAACAGACATCAGATAATATACTGCGACAACACAAAGACGGACTCAGACAAAAACAGACAAAGTCAGATAATATACTGCGACAACACAAAGACGGACTAAAACAAAAACAGACAACATCAGATAATATACTGCTTAACTTCTGCCAAATGCACGTTTACTTCCAGCTGCCAGTGAACATCAACGGTAAGGACATCTTCCCCATCCTACCAAATTCTGTAGTAAGAAAGACCACAATCAGAAAAAGATGAAGAACCTGGTTAAGGTACAACTTCCAATCCACTTTTACCAGGAAACATAGTCCTAAGCGACAAACAGCAACAGCCACCAGAAAAAAAGCCTTCTGCTGTGATATGACCTTTAGAGCTACAAAGCTAAATGGTTGAAATGCAGGCTTACAAAGTTTGTAACTACTGAAGTTCAAGTCTAAAACACACCTGCAAAGTATGAGGAAAAACTAAAGAACTATCTTAAAATGTTTGAGAAGCCTCTTCTATGGCACAGCTCTGTCACCCCACAGGGCTGTGTTTAAATAAAACAGTTGTCATTGCACCAACACAAGGCCCAGGTCATAAAGGTGAGAACCACCCATAAGTGCACAGAGACAAGAAGAGTGGTACATATAGGTGAATGCCACGCATAAGCACACAGAGATAAGTAGAGTGGTACATATAGGTGAAAGCCACGCATAAGCATGCAGAGACAAGTAGAGGGGAATCTATAGTTGAAAGCCAACCATAAGCACACAGAAATATGTAGAGAGGCATATATAGGTGAAAGCCAACCGTAAAGGAGATATGTAGAGTGGAATATAAAGGTGAAAGACAGACAAGCTTACAGAGTAGAGTGGAATACACTTCCGCAGCAATGAAGAACTTCTTCCATTTGGCAATATATGTCTGATAAGCAGAAATCTCTCTGGCTTGAATTAGAAAGGATCAAGAATCTGAAAACCTGATATGACAAACTCCTTGGCCACAAATCAACAAGAGGGATGAGACTGAGTTGGTCTTTCTACTGTTATCTTTGTTCAAAGGAATGAAATCATCCACCCCTACTAGTTTATGGGGAATGTCCCACTAAGTAGCTTCTGCCTGCCCTGCTACTGCAATGGGGCAGAAATGTATTTCCCCAAAGGAGAATGGCTCACCTGCCCAGGTGCCTCTCTTCTGGAAGATTTTGTTCAGACAGTACCCCCATCTATGACACACTGCAGATAAGGAGGAGTGTAGCTGCGATATGAGGATCTTGTCAGTAAATTCACTTCCCCCAAGATGTGAACCACAGTAAATGTTAATGTACACCATGAAGAGGGGGAAGGTTAAAATGACATCTGTTTCACTTGACCTTAAAAAGGGATGAGACCATGTGTGCTTCAAAATACATCAGCAAAGTGTGCATTACAAAAAATTCCATGATTGGGCACAGCTGAAAAAATAAGGACCACTGTGACCGATTGAACTATTCTACAGCCAAGTGGCATTTAACTGGTAGGTTCATGAGTTTGTGACCATTCAGCAAATACTGACATCTGACTTTCCAGTCCAAGTTTTCACCTGAAGACATGTGAACATTACTGTGAAGATGGTCATCTCCACAAGTTCCAGGAGAGGCAGAAGACTGGACTTCTACCCACCTCTGCTCATTCACGCAGGACACAAAATCCAAGACCGTATGGGCCTTCCGATTGCAGAAATGCAGAAATGACTGGCACTGAAGAGGTCTAACTTTGTTCCTATGAAGGACCTATTTTGATATCTAAGAGATGTCAGTAACCTTTGAGGCCTATAATCACAAGAGGGTCCAGGCACGGGTCACCACTAGGGAGTCCCACAACATGAGCCATCAGAAGCTACCTGTTCATGTATTTGTTTATTTTTATTTTACATTTGTTGACCAGGCTAGGCCAACTGGATATATGTCCATTTTCAGTAGAGGCCTGGGGAGATGAGCTCCAATTAAGCTAATAAAAATCAAAAAATAAAAATAAAATACATTGTTGATAGAGATTAACATCAAGAACTTGACTACACAGTTTAGTAAAACAATGCACTACTACTAGAAGCATATTTACATGGTAAAGGGTTTGTCATTCAACATGTTGAAGACTAGGAAAAAATAACAGATTCAAACTATTATTAAGGTTGTTTCGAAGTATTACACTCAAAATGACAAACGTTGGAATATATGTATAGTGGAAGAACGTGCTGACAGGACTTGACTAGAATCAGAGTTAAGGAAGCCTACTAATCCCACTCGGTTTTCTTTAGATATATATTTATATTGTTTGTGTTTTTGATACAGACGCAGTAGTTGTGCTGAGGGAGTGACTAGTCTGGGTTAGAGATGCAGTAGTCGTGCTGGGGGAGTGATTAGTCTGGGTTAGAGACGCAGTAGTCGTGCTGGGGGAGTGACTAGTCTGGGTTACAGACGCAGTAGTCGTGCTGGGGGAGTGATTAGTCTGGGTTAGAGACGCAGTAGTCGTGCTGGGGGAGTGACTAGTCTGGGTTACAGATGCAGTAGTCGTGCTGGGGGAGTGATTAGTCTGGGTTAGAGATGCAGTAGTCGTGCTGGGGGAGTGACTAGTCTGGGTTACAGACGCAGTAGTCGTGCTGGGGGAGTGACTAGTCTGGGTTACAGACGCAGTAATTGTGCTGGGGGAGTGATTAGTCTGGGTTACAGGCGCAGTAGTCGTGCTGGGGGAGTGATTAGTCTGGGTTAGTACATGGGCGTACCCATTGGGTTTTAACAGTATCCTTAGTTGCTTTTTGAAAAGTGCTAATGATGAAAGTGGTGATAGTTCACTGGGAAGCCTGTTCCAGGTTTTCCCCACTGAATTAGAGAAAAGAGAATCACCTGCTTTGTTGAAGGACTTCTGGATGGTAACTAGTAATTTATCTGCTGAGCGAAGGCTTGTAAGATTTTTGTAGGGGTGATAAGGCTACAGAGTATTAGGGTATTACTGGGATGATACAAAATCTTATGGGTGATAGTAAGTTGTTGAAATTCTAGCTGGTTTTGCAGTTCTAGCCATCCTAGCTGTTTAAGATTTTGACAATGGTGGGTTCTAAATGGGGAGCCAGTGGCAAATCTGGCAATGTTGTTATAGGAGGTTGCCAGTTTGTTATGGTCGCTTTTGGAAAGATTAGTATAAATGGGGTAGGCATAGAGGAGGGTAGAGATCAGATGGGTGTGGGCAATGGTAGATCTGGCTACAGGGGTAAGGAAAAGTTTTATCCGGTAAAGGGAACCAAGTTTTCTGTTTACTGATTTAATAGTTGAGTTAATATGCGAGTCAAAGTTAAGGTTGTGGTCAATTATTATACCCAAAAGTTTGGTGGTTGGGTCAGGTGATATGACAGTCCCATTGTTGGATATAACTGTGAGATCTATTGGGGAAGACTTTAGTATTGGAGTGAATAGCAATAGTTTAGTTTTTGGGGGGGTTAGGAGGAGGCAGCGTTGTAGGAACCAGTTTTCTACCAAGTTAAATACTTTTTGGGTGATGGATTGGAGTTCAGCTGAAAAAGAGATGGCACAAATTAATGTGGAGTCGTCTGCATATTGTATGCAGGTAGTATGAGGAAGATTTACATTTAGATCGTTAATGAATACAGAGAATTGGAGAGGTCCCAGGATAGAGTCGTGAGGGACACCAAGGGTAACAGGGAGATGTGTGGATAGGCCAGGACAGGGACACCAAGGGTAATAGGGAGATGTGAGGATAGGGACACCACGGGTAATAGGGAGATGTGTGGATAGGCCAGGATAGGGACACCAAGGGTAACAGGGAGATGTGTGGATAGGCCAGGATAAGGACACCAAGGGTAACAGGGAGATGTGTGGATAGGCCAGGATAGGGACACCAAGGGTAATAGGGAAACGTGAGGACAGGCCAGGATAGGGATACTAAGGGTAATAGGGAGATGTGAGGACAGGCCAGGATAGGGACACCAAGGGTAACAGGGAGATGTGTGGACAGGCCAGGATAGGGACACCAAGGGTAATAGGGAGATGTGAGGACAGGCCAGGATAGGGATACTAAGGGTAATAGGGAGAGGTGAGGATAGGCCGGGATAGGGACACCAAGGGTAATAGGGAGATGTGTGGATAGGCCATTACAGGGACACCAAGGGTAACAGAGAGATGTGTGGATAAGCCAGGATAGGGACACCAAGGGTAACAGGGCAATGTGTGGATAGGCCAGGATAGGGACACCAAGGTTAATAGGGAGATGTGTGGATAGGCCATTATAGGGACACCAAGGGTAATAGAGAGATGTGTGGATAAGCCAGGATAGGGACACCAAGGGTAACAGGGCGATGTGTGGATAGACCAGGATAGGGACACCAAGGGTAATAGGGAGATGTGAGGATGTTGTCCCAAAGGACAGCTTGTTGTCTATTTTCTAAGTAGAACTTGAACCATTGTAATGCCTGTGTGTCAAGAGAGTAATTTGAGCATGTTTAGAAGTATCTGATGGATCTGGGGACCCAAGTAGATAGCAACCTCTCCTTTGATAATCACATTGCCAAAGTGGTTAAAAAATCCTTCTATGTGGCCCACCTTATCACAAAAGGGTTTGCGTCCAGATCGAAAGAGGTCATTGGGCCCCTCTATGCATCACCCATCAGACCTATCATAGAGTACAATGCCCCATTTGGGATGTACCTTACAAGACACCTGCAACACCTGGAAAGACCACAGAAGTACCTCACCAAGAGGATTAGTGGCCTCAAGCAGATGCCCTATGCAGCTCGACTGAAGAAACTCCAGCTGTACTCGGTTGCATACTGCCTACTCAGAGGTGATCTCTGCCTGACATACAAGGCCATGTCCAACCCAGAATTGATGGACATGCTCCACCCTAAAGAAAACCATATCCCCTCGAGCCACACGCTCCAGGGATCTAAACCTCACCACAACAATAAATAGGATGTGTTGGGATAGATTCCTGTCCCAGAGACTTCCCATGCTCTGGAACAAGATTCCAATCTACATTAGGCAGAGCTCCTCGCTAACCCTCTTCAAGAGAAACCTTGACGAGTGGATGGGAAACAGAAAGTTTACCTCGGGGATCACTTCAATGGCTCTGCTGGACAGAGGCACAGGGAACTAATCTAAGGGGGCGGCGAAAGCCAACACATTCCGGCTAGGCTTATAAATGCCTTCGGGCAGATACCCTAGTACCTACCTATGAACCATATTGAAGGCTTTAGAGAGGTCAATAAAGAGTGCAGAGGAAAGCATGTTGTTATTATGATATTTGTTAATGCAGTCAGAAAAGGATACAAGAGCAGTGGTAGTACTATGGAAAGGCCTAAAGCCATGCTGACAGTCAGCTAGTAGGTTATTTTGGAGAAGGTGTTCAAAGTAGTTGCTGGTGGATGCATTTTTCCATGATTTTAGCTAAAGGATAGAGTAAGGCTATGGGGTGAAATTTAGAGATTTCGGTTGAGTTAACCCCCTTGTGAAGTGGGATAATGTGGGAGATTTTCCAGAGAGATGGGATGGAGTCTTCAGTAATGGTTCTATTAATTAGGATGGAAATGGGATAGGCAAGTACTTTTGCTGCAGTTTGCAGGTATGCAGCTGGAAGTAGATCAGCTGAGGGTGTACATGGTTTTAGTTTGTAAAGTAGAGTGTAGATGAAGGATGTAGGAAATGGTTTTAAATGAAAGGTAGGAGGTAAGCTAGCTAAGGAGGATGGGAGACTTCAGCTAGCAGGTGGTAAGGAGTTTGCTAGAGATCGGACGGTTTCAATAAAAAAGGTATTGAAAGCATCAGCAATGTACAAAAATAACAGGAGTCCTTCAAAGCTTCTGCCACAACAGACAGAATATCATTAAACACATAGAAGATGACGAAATTAACAGCAGCACCCAACATGGAAAGTGTAGTGCTCACAGAGTGAAAACAAAATTGAAGCCAAAGGCAATTCCTGTACAGTTTCCAAATAATAATGTTCCAGAAGGAGTTTATCATGCCCTGTGAAGCCATTCAGATTAAACCCTAGGCATTTGTCATCCAGAACTTGACATACCAGTTGAGGTTGCTGAAGTCCAGAATGGGATGAAATACACAAGCACAGGCATCATACACTGCCAGTGGGACCACAAGCCCCTCGGGAATGGGAAATGTGCATGTCTACTCAAATCAAGCCAACTGGCCTAACTGGACTTGGAGGGATGTGATGGGAGGAGAGTCCTCAAACCTGTCAGGCCTGTATTCAACAATGGCTGGAACCATGGAACTTCGGCTAACCAGCTGCTAGCCTACTCAAGATATGCAAACATGGAGGAGTTGTCATTAACTTCCTCTGAAATGTAAAAGTTTAGAAATCCCCTTTGAAGTTGCCCCCTTAATTATGTCACCCAACAAAGATGGGGAGGTCAGTCTGCCACTAGTTCACAAACGGTGCATTGTGTGTTTGTGTGTGTGTGTGTGTGTGGGGGGGGGGGGGCAGAATCTTCATTTTCACTGGGTTGCACAGGTACAGAATTAAAAAAATGCCCAGTCTTGTCACTCACCTTCTCCAGTATCCAGCTCATGCCTGAGATTTCACTGTTCAGTCTCCTACAGATTCTCACTGAGGAAAATCTCCAACTTGGCTGTAAAACGTGACTAATATTGTCTCTATACCACCTACAAGGTTGAAACTATGGCATTTTCTGCAGGACTGACATCACAATATCTTTCTAACAGCTACAAGCAGTGTCAGTCTAATTCCCGATCAGATGATCCATCAGCTGCACAAATACTTGGATCTCCTGCACATCTTAGCCTGTGGACACAAGAACTTTAGTTCACTAAATGTTAAAACCCAGATCTGAACTGCAGAAGTGGCACAAAGAAGCAGCAATGTTTGATGCTACGTGTGCCTGTCTAACTAGAGAGGAACATGGCATATCCTGATAGGCAGTGGGCATGCCTCTAAGTGCAGGGCCTATACATTACAAGACATCCACAGACATGGGGATAAGAAAAATAAAAATACCAATAGTGATCCACCGAAGAAGGCCTCCAGTTACACTCTCAGAGAGCATTTCCATGTACAGTGTCAATTAAGTTTTAGTTTGAGCTATGTACCATTACAGATGACGCATTATTTTTAGGTAAAGCACCTTTACTTAACTCCTGCTAAATAAAAACAAATGAAAATTGTGAAAACGCAAACAAATTTGGGCAGCACTACATTACATTCTGCACAAAGTAGTGTGAATAGGAAATATTTCAGGCACAGCACTGCTACAATTCCTCACCTGTGGGGTAGTGATCAGCACGGCTCCATCAATTCCTGCTGCACTGAGGTACTGCACTATGGAAAGGTGCTCATCAGACGTACCAGGAGGAGTGTCAACAATCAGGTAATCAACTTCACCCCAGTCTACATCGCGGAGAAACTGCTTAATCATCCCTAAACATAAACAGATCAAAGTGCCATTAGGTCCTTTATTCTTCGTTCGCACTTCACATAAACATAGAAAGTTAAGGCAGACGAGGACCATTTCATATAACACGTATAGGGCAGACTAGGTGGGATGAAGTACCTACCCATATAATCAAATTCATATTAAACTTAGTTCTCTTCCCCTACATTTGTATCCTGAATTCTACTTTACTAGAAAGTACAGTTGTGTTGGGAACAGTAGATGTTCGAGTAAGGCCACTGTTGCAGTCTTGGCTGTACGTATCTTTGCTGTAGTCAGTAATCGGTCACAGTTCCAGAGCTGTGTGCCCTGCCCTAGCCAGACTGACTTGACATTCCAGAGGCGTTGGCACATTACCAGTATAAAGGTGACATCAGTCAGTTTCAGTTTCAGGCAAGCAAGAATCAGAACTTTCCAGAGTTTGCTCTCAAGCCAAAGGCTGGTGAATGCAAAAAGAAGCCTCCCAAGACCCACATTCTAATTCTAGAAACTCAGCTCTCCCAGAAAAATCTGAAAAGAGGGAGGTCTAAATCCTATTTGAGGAGGAAAGGTATACACAGTGTGACACTGCCAGCCCAGCTATCTGGAATTTTGTAAATAATCATACAGTGGATATAAAAAGTGTACACACCCCTGTTAAAATGCCAGGTTTTTGTGATATAAAAAAAAATGAGACCACAATAAATCATTTCAATACTTTTCCCACCTTTAATGTGACCTATAACCTGTACAAATCAATGGAAAAACAAATCTGTTAGGGGACAAAATATAAAAAATAAAAAAATGTACAATAAGCTGGTTGCATAAGTGTGCACACCCTTAAACTAATACTTTGTTGAAGAACCTTTTGATTTAATTACAGCATTCAGTCTTCTTGGGTAGGAGTCTATAAGCATGGCACGTCTTAACTTGACAATATTTGCCCACTCTTCCTTGCAAAAGCGCTCCAAATCTGTCAGATTGGGACGGCATCTCTTGTGCACAGGCCTCTTCAGGTCACCCTACAGATTTTCTATTGGCTTAAGGTCTGGGCTCTGGCTGGGCCATTCAAAAACTTAAATTTTCTTTTGGTGAAGCCATTCTTTTGTTGATTTGGATATATGTTTGGAATCACTGTCATGTTGAAAGGTGAAATTCCACTTCATCTTCAGCTTTCTACCAGACGCCTGAAGGTTTTGGGCCAAAAGTGACTGGTATTTGGAACTGTTCCATAATTCCCTCCACCTTGATTAAAGCCCCGGTTCCAGCTGAAGAAAAGCAACCCCAAAGCATGATACTGCCACCACCATGCTTCACCATGTTGATGGTGTTCTTTTGGTGATGCGAAGTGTTGTTTTTCATCAGACCATAACACATTTTCTCACATGCTTTTGGAAGACCTGATGTATTGTACTGCAAATTTTAGCCAGGTCTGGATGTTTTTCTGTGTAAGTAAAGGCTTCCGTCTTGCAACCCCACCCTATAGTCCAGACATATGGAGAATACAGGAGATTGCTGTCACATGTAGTACACAACCAGTACTTTCCAGAAATTCCTGCAGCTCCTTCAGTGTTGCTGTAGGTCTCTTGGCAGCCTCCCTGACCAGTTTTTGTCTTGTCTTTTCATCAATTTTGGTGGGACATCCAGTTCTTTGCAACGTCACTGTTGTCCCATATTTTATCCACTTTTTGATGACTGTCTTCACTGTGTTCCATGGTATATCCAATGCTGCGCAGATTTTTTGTACCCTTCTCCTGACTGATGCCTTTCAACAATGAGATCCCTTTGATGCTTTGTAAGTCTCTGCGAATCATGGCTTTTGCTGTAGCAGGCAACTGAGTAAATGTCAGGAAAATCCTACTAGGACAGCT